>NC_134529.1:2681966-2981966 GCF_027942865.1 Odontesthes bonariensis | reverse complement strand
ATGTAAAAGTCAGACCTCACAATCTCTTGGCCCTATTTTCTCTCCCTTCGTATCACTGCCTGCTGCTGACTTTTTCCTGGAGAATGATTTTGTGATGCAAATGTATTACTCTGTTGAACGCATATTGTTTTGAGAAGCAAAACGCTTTATTTTTTAAACCCCAGCCAACTAGCCGGACTACCTTCATCAACACCAAAACGAGGCTGGAACTCTGCTCACAGGACGCAGCAGGGGGTAAGAAGATGTTCAGAAATGATGTTGCTGATATGGGATGTTACACAGCTTCATGTCAAAAGAGGCAAACTGTCCCTTTAAGTCTCTGTTTGAACTCTGAAGAAACTGTTAGTTAATCAGTTGTGCTCGTGAAGCTTTCCGACTGTATTTAAGCCTAAATGAGCACTTTATCGTGTAAACTGTTATTTTTGGGATGAAGCCACACCTGCAGGTCCCTGATGAGGAAGATTAGCAGGTTAGGAGCGTTAAACTCTGTGTAAACACCACACAATGCATGCGTCTCCGTATGTTTACTGTAAACCAACTGAGAAATAGTGGAGTTTTGTGAATTATTAACACTGAAGCGTCGGCGTGTCGAGCCTTTCTATTCAGAGTAATGTTTGCTGAGCGATGCGGTGAATATAGCAGGAAGAGATGAATGTGTTTGCTGTTGCCCTGCTCGATACTGGCAGCTTCCATGACCTCCACACGACACGTAAATGTGCATCCAAACTCTGTGTCGCCACAGTGAACACCTGCAGGGATCAAACCTGCTCCTCTCCGGTTACAGGAGCTGCTCTGATAAAAGAGGTCGTTGTTCTCTAAAGACGGTAAAGGTTTAATATGCTTAATTGATCTCGTTAGGGTTTAAGTGCTGCACTGTGGAGGGGTAATTATTGGAAGGCAGAAAACTGTTCTGTTGTTAAGTTGGCAGCTTGGCAGGAGCAGCAGTGTGGATGGAAACCTCAGCCAAGTCACCGCCCAGTGACTCACTGGTTCACATTTAAGGGTCGTGTTGCTCCATGCTGGTGCTGTTCTGGCTCGGGTTCGATTTAAAGGAAGAAAAGTTGGTTCAGACCTGCAGTTTTCAGGGAGTTTGTTCCTCATTTATGATCCATAAAAACAGAAAGCAGCTTCTCCATGTTTGGTTTTAACTCTGAGGACAGAAAGCAATTCTGTTCCTGAAGGTTCATAAACCAGCAGCAGATCTGAGATGAAACCAGTTAAAGCTTCAGAAACCAGTTAAAGCTCAGAAACCAGCAGCAGATCTGAAATTAAACCAGTTAAAGCTTCAGAAACCAGTCAAAGCTTCATAAACCAGCAGCAGATCTGAGAAGAAACCAGTTAAAGCTTCAGAAACCAGCAGAAGATCTGAGAAGAAACCAGTTAAAGCTTCAGAAACCAGCAGAAGATCTGAGATGAAACCAGTTAAAGGTTCAGAAACCAGCAGCAGATCTGAGATGAAACCAGTTAAAGCTTCAGAAACCAGCAGCAGATCTGAGATGAAACCAGTTAAAGGTTCAGAAACCAGTTAAAGCTTCAGAAACCAGCAGCAGATCTGAGATGAAACCAGTTAAAGGTTCAGAAACCAGTTAAAGGTTCAGAAACCAGCAGCAGATCTGAGATGAAACCAGTTAAAGGTTCAGAAACCAGTTAAAGGTTCAGAAACCAGTTAAAGGTTCAGAAACCAGCAGCAGATCTGAGATGAAACCAGTTAAAGCTTCAGAAACCAGTTAAAGGTTCAGAAACCAGTTAAAGCTTCAGAAACCAGCAGCAGATCTGAGATGAAACCAGTTAAAGGTTCAGAAACCAGTTAAAGGTTCAGAAACCAGTTAAAGGTTCAGAAACCAGCAGCAGATCTGAGATGAAACCAGTTAAAGCTTCAGAAACCAGCAGCAGATCTGAGATGAAACCAGTTAAAGCTTCAGAAACCAGCAGCAGATCTGAGATGAAACCAGTTAAAGGTTCAGAAACCAGTTAAAGCTTCAGAAACCAGCAGAAGATCTGAGATGAAACCAGTTAAAGGTTCAGAAACCAGTTAAAGCTTCAGAAACCAGCAGCAGATCTGAGATGAAACCAGTTAAAGGTTCAGAAACCAGCAGCAGATCTGAGATGAAACCAGTTAAAGCTTCAGAAACCAGCAGCAGATCTGAGATGAAACCAGTTAAAGGTTCAGAAACCAGCAGCAGATCTGAGATGAAACCAGTTAAAGCTTCAGAAACCAGCAGAAGGTCTGAGATGAAACCAGTTAAAGGTTCAGAAACCAGCAGCAGATCTGAGATGAAACCAGTTAAAGCTTCAGAAACCAGCAGCAGATCTGAGATGAAACCAGTTAAAGCTTCAGAAACCAGCAGCAGATCTGAGATGAAACCAGTTAAAGCTTCAGAAACCAGCAGCAGATCTGAGATGAAACCAGTTAAAGCTTCAGAAACCAGCAGCAGATCTGAGATGAAACCAGTTAAAGGTTCAGAAACCAGTTAAAGCTTCAGAAACCAGCAGAAGATCTGAGATGAAACCAGTTAAAGGTTCAGAAACCAGTTAAAGGTTCAGAAACCAGCAGCAGATCTGAGATGAAACCAGTTAAAGCTTCAGAAACCAGTTAAAGCTTCAGAAACCAGCAGCAGATCTGAGATGAAACCAGTTAAAGCTTCAGAAACCAGTTAAAGCTTCAGAAACCAGCAGCAGATCTGAGATGAAACCAGTTAAAGCTTCAGAAACCAGCAGAAGGTCTGAGATGAAACCAGTTAAAGGTTCAGAAACCAGCAGCAGATCTGAGATGAAACCAGTTAAAGCTTCAGAAACCAGCAGAAGGTCTGAGATGAAACCAGTTAAAGCTTCAGAAACCAGCAGAAGACAAATCACTTCTGTTTTCTTGTCGTTAAAATGTAGGACATTTAAAGCCATCCAGGCCTTAATGTCTTCATACATAGAAGTAGGGGCTTGATCGATAAGGCTCCTTTTTTTAGTGGCATGTATATTTGACTGTCGTCAGCATAACAATGAAAGGAGATCCCGTGCTTTCTGAGTATTGAACCCAGAAAGCAAATAAAGAGGAAAAAAAGCAGGGGGCCGAGGGTTGAGCCCTGTGGAACCCCATAAAGTCGAGGATCAGTGGAAGATTCAGAACCAGCTGAGTTTACAGACGTGGTTCTGTCTGACAAATAAGACCTAAACCATTTTAATGCGGTACCACTAAAACCAAGTTGGGTCTGTAAACGAGATGGTAAAATATTGTGGTAAACTGTATCGAAAGCAGCGGTTAGGTCGAGCAGAACAAGAATATGAATATGTCATTAACAACAGATCCACAAATCAGGAAATGCATTAATTATCCAAATCAAATTTATTTGTAGCACATTTCATGTACAAACAATTCAAAGTGCTTTACATAAAATAAAAGCATTGCAGCAGGGAGTGGAAGAAGCATTAAAATACATAAAAGAATATAAAGAGAAACAAATAAAATCATTTAAATGAATTTAAAAACAAGCAACAGTCCAGATGAGTTCAAAGATATCGTGCAGATTTCATGCATAGACACATGAGAAAAGAAATGTTTTTAACCTGGATTTAAAAATGTCTCCATTTGGTGACATAATCTACAATTATGTCAGCCAACAACAACAAATATATAATCTTTGAAGTTTAAAAACAACAAAGCCAGAGTACAAACTAAATAAAACGGTGCAGCTCAGCTACAGCAAAGCTTTCGGGGCTGAAAACCTTCGTCCAGATGGAAGAAGAAGCTTAAAATCCCCGAACAAAGGATGGGATTCATGATTTAAACTGGATTTAGCTGAAGGCTGCAGCTGTCTCTGGTGCTGGGAGAAGCTCGCCAGTCAGACGAATGGACCCATTTCACATAAAGTTAGAGGAGTTTTAAAGTTTTTAACTCTTTTAAAGTCAGACTTCAGGAGGACAGCGAGTCTTTAGGTTGAATATTAATTCTTTTTTCCATCCTGGGATGAGATGGAATTACAAAGCAGAGCCACCTGAACGGGAACTTTTGTGTGTTTTGTGCCGGCAGAGGCGGCGAGCAGCAGGTTTACCGTCTCCACGGTAACCCGATCGGCCGCCGCTTTGACTCGGTAACACTTTGGTGAATCTGACTGCTCCGCTTTCACTGGAAAACATCAAAGTCTTTCCAAGTATATTTGTCTAATTACACTTAATATAAGACACAACTGCCTAACAAGTACCATTTTAGCCAGATATAATACATCTGGAATATCTTGCTAAATGAAAAAGTCTTGAAAACAAATTGTTTTGAGTCACATATCATATGAAACAAGCTTTTTTTTACATTTGAAGAGGTTTTTAAGCTAATTTCAAGATCACTTTTAACTCAAAAGTCCTAAATATCACATCTTATTTCAAGAAATCTTGACAAGCCGATTTTCACTAGTTCCATTGGCAGATTTTTTTTGGCTTATTTCAAGCAAAAACATCTTTTATTTGTTGTTTTTTTACTTATTTTTGGAGGGGCATTTTTTCCAGAGTTGTTTGAAGACAATACATCTGGAATATCTTGTTAAAAGTCTTGAAAACAAATTGTTTTGAGTCGGATTTCATATGAAACAAGCTTTTTTTGACATTTGAAGAGGTTTTCAAGCTAATTTCAAGATCACTTTTATCTCAAAAGTCCTAAATATCACATTTTATTTCAAGAAATCTGGACAAGCCGATTTTCACTAGTTCCATTGGCAGATTTTTTTGCTTATTTCAAGCAAAAACGTCTTTTATTTGTTGGTTTTTTTTACTTATTTTTGGAGGGGCATTTTTTCCAGTGTTCTGTTTACAAACTGAACCGTTGAAGAGTTTTAACGCCTCATTAGATCAGAACGACCAGATGAACATAAAAAACGTGGGAAGCACACCGGTTAAGGTCGTATAACAGGGTTATGTGATCGTGTTTCCCTGCTTTCATGAGGCTTTAAGCCTCTTTGGGTTCATGTGATGGGACGAGCTGGCTGGCTGGAGCCATAAAAACAGAAACCTACACTCGATCGGGTGCAGTTAAGGCCAAAGAAACTGTGCCTCTGACATGTTGTGTCGTGTTTTCCAGAGCCTTCAGAGCGGCGCGATGGAGGACGGGAAGCCGGTGTGGGCGCCCCACCCAGCAGACGGGTTCCAGCTGGGAACCATCGTGGACATCGGGGCCGACAGCCTCTCCATCGAGCCTCTGAAACAGAAGGGAAAGGTGAGCCGCCTGATGGTTAACTGATTATTAGGGCTGGGCAACGATTAAAATGTTTAATCTAATTAATCACATGATTTCCCTGATTAATCACGATTAATCGCATTTGTACGCAGAATCCAAAAATGAATCCAAAAGTAGTGTATAGCTTTTAGCATTTAGCTTTATTTTAAATGTGCTGCCATATGAATGAAAGTGCCATAACATTTGTTGTGCAAACACACTTTTAACATCAGCATCTTTCTGTAGTTTTTATGTAGAAGCCTCGCTCCACTGTCTGTTTCCTTGAATGACTTGCTGCTATCAGTTGTGTGTTTTGCCTTTAAGTGATATTTTAGACTGGAACTACTACGCTGAGAAGACAATTCAACTTGGCAGTGTTTACAGATGACTTTGGTTCTGTCGACTCCGCCGTCTGGAAGAACTTTAAAATGAAAATGGCCGAGTACAAAATACAAGCCTGTGAGCGACAGACTTTTACAATGATAAAATAAATAATAAAACAGGGGTGGTCCGTGGCGTAGTGAGTTGAGCAGGTGCCCCATGGACAGAGGACGGCCCAGTGCTGCGTGTTGTTCCCCCTCTCTCTGCCCCCTGCTTCCTGTTTCTCTTAACGTTCCTATCCATTAAAGGCACAAAAGCCCAAAAAAATTCAATTTTAAAATAAAAAATTAAAATAAGAAATAAAACCTGCGTTAATGCGCGATAAAATATTTATCTGCGTTAAATAATAACGAGTTAACTGGCCCAGCCCTGCTGATTAGCTCCGCCTCCTGTCCCCAAACCGCTCTCACCTGCTCCGTGCTCATCATCTGAAGCGCCTCTTCACCTGAAGTGGAAGCTTCTGCGTTTGAAGCCTCCGTCAGTCGACCATTAACCTGCAGAGCCGCCGGGCGGCAGGTGCAGAATGAGTCCCCTCCTTCTGCCTCGTTAAGTCCCTTTTCCACCGGACGGGACGCCTGATCAAAGCTTTTAGTGGGGTTCAGAGGTCGTATCCGCGGTAACCCCCAAAGCTCAGGAGCCTCTGCTTCTTTATTACCTCCCTGGGATATTTCCTCCACCTGTTTGCATGTTGCCATGGCTCTGATCTTTAGGCTCCGCTGATGCGCCATGTTTACGTGGTATTTAAAGGGTTAGTCCACATAAATCTGGTCCCTTGAAGGAGCTGCTTGCTCCTTCTATGGAGGGCACACGTTCCAGCAGACTTTAAGGAACCTAGCTCCTCGGAAATGAGCTTCATCTGGTCCCTGATATCCCAAAATATCTGCAAAATATCTCCAAACACGGCTGCTGTCGTGCAGTCTGTCAGAAAAGCAACGCTCGCATGCATGTTGGGCTTTCAATTTTTTTTATAAATTAATTAATTAATTAGTTAATTAATTAATTAATTTTTTATTTAGTCATTTATTATTATTATTATTATTATTAGTAGTAGTAGTAGTAGTAGTAGTAATATTTCTATTATAATTGGTATTATTATTGTTGTTGTTAATGTACAATCATTGTAAATATAAATATTTTTTTGAGCTACTTGACTAATTTGAATTTCCCCCATTGGGGGATGAATAAAGTATTTTTCTATTTCTATTCTATTATATTCAGCCACAGTTTACACCCGCTTTAGATGGAAATGATCAAATTAATCCTGATGTTTGGGAATACTTTAAAGTTAATTAAATGATGATTTAAGGCTAAAATATCCCGTCTGAAAGGGTTAAATCTGCCTTTTATTCGTTATCCTCTCCTCTAAAGATCTTCTTCTGGCCTCGGTGACCTTCAGCTGGACAGAGGAGGTCACAGGCGTCCCGTTCAGGATGATCATAAATCATATATATTTGAATACTGTCTCATAAACATGTTTACAGAAGGCCTGTAAATGGAAATGAAATGCTAATTGTGCATGAGCAACAAGTCCAATGTTGCTCAGATTGTAGGAAACATCTCGGGTCGCATGGTTCGACTCCGTGACCTTTGGCCTCTGAAGAACCGGCTGAACCAACTTCAATTCAGTTTTATTTATATAGCGCCAAATACAACAAATGTCATCTCAAGGCAATTTGTAATTCAATTCATTGTAATCACAATTATTTTCAAAATAATCCAATTGTTGGTGGCCATCCGCCACTTAATTTCTGAAAGGGACATTTTTTTCCCCTTTTAAAACGACCTAAGAACATCATATGTGAATATTTTTTCCCGCCTTTTTTTCTGTAGATCTTTTATTCCACTTCAGTTCTGATCATAACTACCAAGTTTTCAATTATTTTCAAAAATGTAACCCTTTAAATACTGGTTTATAATATGTAAATGCCAATTTCTGTATAAAAAAAACAAACACAAAAACTGCTATATTTTCAATATATAGAATGCAGAGTGGAATTGTTGAGCGGGGATAATTATGGTCTGGGATATGTTAATGATCAGCAACAACATTGATTTTTATTTTTTTGCTATGTCTGATTTAAAAATAAAAAATACTCCTTAATTTCGGAAAAGGGACATTTTTCCTCCTTTTAAAATGACCTAAAAACATCATATATTAATATTTTTTCCCACTTTTTTTTTTTCGAAGATTATAATGGATGTCTATGGGAGCCGTTTCTGTAATCTGCCATTGCAGAAAAACTAAAAATCTGTAAAAACTGATGTTGTAGCTCATCAATGACATATCCCAGACCTAATAATCCCCCATAGAATATTTCACTTTGCATTGCATACATTGAAAATACAGCAGTTTTAGTGTTTTTTTTTTTTTAACAGAAATTGGTGTTTACCTCATATACACTAGTATTTAAAGGGTTAATATTTTGAAAATAATTGAAAACTTGGTAGTTATGATCAGAACTGAAGTGGAAGAAAAGATTTATGAAAAAAAAAGTGGAAAAAAATATTAACATATGGTATTTTGGGGATCATTTTAGAAGGGGACAAAAATGTTCCTTTTCAGAAATTAAGGAGTTATTTTTTCTACACAATGAAAAATTGCATTGTATAAAATGTGTGTTTGAAATTCGAAAAAATAGTCAAATATGCACAACTGGACCAAATATGATGAGTATCACTGTCTACAGTGTGAAATTAGAGGAGAGAGTACACCCCAAGTCTAGAAAAATGTCCCCCATCAGGGATTAGGGTTAAAATATGATGGAGCTCGCTCGGTATGACCTGCACCAGTGAACTCGAGGCGGCCATGAATCAAATCAAATCAAATTTATTTATATAGTACATTTCATGTACAAACAATTCAAAGTGCTTTACATAAAATAAAAGCATTGCAGCAGGGAGTGGAAGAAGCATTAAAATACATTAAAATGAAGGAGGCTTCCTGCATGGAAGCGCTGCAGCCGTGCTCCTCAGATCTGTTTCCGGCCTCTCTGCAGAACAATGTTCGGCCTGTCCGGCCGCAGCCAGTTTGTGCCAGTGTCTGACGCCGGCTGAGAAACGGTGAGGGCACGATCCCCCCGTCATACTATCAGTCACAAAGGCCGAGTCTTTGTCCAACGAGCGGGTGCACGGCTGGATGCTGGTGATATCGGGCCGCAAGCTCAGTTAATCCATCAGGAAACACAGTAAAAACGCAGTAAAAACGCAGTAAAAACGCAGTGAAAACGCAGTAAAAACGCAGTAAAAACAGAGTGAAAACACAGTAAAAACGCAGTGAAAACACAGTAAAAACACAGTAAAGACGCAGTAAAGACACAGTGAAAACGCAGTGAAAACACAGTAAAAACGCAGTGAAAACGCAGTAAAGACGCAGTAAAGACGCAGTGAAAACACAGTGAAAACGCAGTGAAAACACAGTAAAGACGCAGTGAAAACGCAGTGAAAACGCAGTGAAAACGCAGTGAAAACGCAGTGAAAACACAGTAAAGACATAGTGAAAACGCAGTAAAGACACAGTGAAAACGCAGTAAAGACACAGTGAAAACACAGTAAAAACGCAGTGAAAACAGAGTGAAAACGCAGTAAAGACACAGTGAAAACACAGTAAAGACACAGTGAAAACGCAGTAAAGACGCAGTGAAAACGCAGTAAAGACACAGTGAAAACACAGTAAAAACGCAGTAAAGACACAGTGAAAACACAGTAAAAACGCAGTAAAGACACAGTGAAAACACAGTCAAAACACAGTAAAGACGCAGTAAAGACGCAGTGAAAACGCAGTAAAAACAGAGTGAAAATAGAGTGAAAATAGAGTGAAAACGCAGTGAAAACAGCAAAGACGCAGTAAAGACGCAGTGAAAACGCAGTAAAGACGCAGTGAAAACGCAGTAAAGACGCAGTGAAAACGCAGTAAAGACGCAGTGAAAACGCAGTGAAAACAGAGTGAAAACAGAGTGAAAACAGAGTGAAAACAGAGTGAAAACGCAGTGAAAACGCAGTAAAGACGCAGTGAAAACGCAGTGAAAACGCAGTAAAGACACAGTAAAGACGCAGTAAAAACGCAGTAAAAACGCAGTAAAGACGCAGTGAAAACGCAGTAAAGACACAGTGAAAACGCAGTAAAGACACAGCGAAAACGCAGTAAAGACACAGCGAAAACGCAGTAAAGACACAGCGAAAACGCAGTAAAGACACAGCGAAAACGCAGTAAAGACACAGTAAAGACACAGTGAAAACGCAGTAAAAACAGAGTGAAAATAGAGTGAAAACAGAGTAAAAACGCATTGAAAACAGTAAAGACGCAGTGAAAACGCAGTAAAGACGCAGTGAAAACGCAGTAAAGACGCAGTGAAAACGCAGTAAAGACGCAGTGAAAACGCAGTAAAGACGCAGTGAAAACGCAGTAAAGACAGTGAAAACGCAGTAAAGACAGTGAAAACGCAGTAAAAACAGAGTAAAAACGCAGTGAAAACAGAGTAAAAACACAGTGAAAACAGAGTAAAAACGCAGTGAAAACAGTAAAGACGCAGTGAAAACGCAGAAAAAACAGAGTGAAAACACAGTAAAGACGCAGTGAAAAACGCAGTAAAGACAGTGAAAACGCAGTAAAAACGCAGTAAAGACGCAGTGAAAACGCAGTAAAGACACAGTGAAAACGCAGTAAAGACACAGCGAAAACGCAGTAAAGACACAGCGAAAACGCAGTAAAGACACAGCGAAAACGCAGTAAAGACACAGCGAAAACGCAGTAAAGACACAGTAAAGACACAGTGAAAACGCAGTAAAAACAGAGTGAAAATAGAGTGAAAACAGAGTAAAAACGCATTGAAAACAGTAAAGACGCAGTGAAAACGCAGTAAAGACGCAGTGAAAACGCAGTAAAGACGCAGTGAAAACGCAGTAAAGACGCAGTGAAAACGCAGTAAAGACGCAGTGAAAACGCAGTAAAGACGCAGTGAAAACGCAGTAAAGACAGTGAAAACGCAGTAAAGACAGTGAAAACGCAGTAAAAACAGAGTAAAAACGCAGTGAAAACAGAGTAAAAACACAGTGAAAACAGAGTAAAAACGCAGTGAAAACAGTAAAGACGCAGTGAAAACGCAGAAAAAACAGAGTGAAAACACAGTAAAGACGCAGTGAAAAACGCAGTAAAGACAGTGAAAACGCAGTAAAGACACAGTGAAAACGCAGTAAAGACACAGTGAAAACGCAGTAAAGACACAGTGAAAACAGAGTGAAAACAGAGTGAAAACACAGTAAAGATGCAGTAAAGACACAGTGAAAACACAGTACAAACAGAGTGAAAACAGAGTGAAAACGCAGTAAAGACACAGTGAAAACGCAGTGAAAACACAGTAAAAACGCAGTAAAGACACAGTAAAAACACAGCGTTCTGCGGCCTGCAGAGACGCTGGGGTCTGGGGTCACTTTCAGGATCCCTCCGACCCCTCGCTGGCTCCACGCCACCTTTTTCTCCCCAGATTATCCGCCTTGCGTCACCTCCTCAGTCCCTCCACTTTGGGCCCAGAGTGTGGAACATGCTGCCGCTGGAAAGAATGAGTCGGCTGTACGTCACCTTGGCTCAGATTAAACGGCCTAGTTGAGGCCTTGAGAGGCGGCGCCTGGCCTTAAAATCCCAGAAATAAAACGCACACGCCCACACAAGGCCCTGCTATCCAAAACGCACGAACTAATGCATTAGTTCAGCGTGGGTTCCTTAAACCTGGAGAGCGAATGCAAAGCTCAGGATGGTCCAGACTGATGCTGCCAACCATCAATCAGATCAGTTAAATGCATCATTTACATAAAGAGATGATATTTTAGGCCTGGGCAATGATTAAAATATTTAATCTGATTAATCGCATGATTTCCCTGATTAATCACGATTAATCACATTTGTACGCAGAATCCAAAAATGAATCCAAAAGTAGCGTATAGCTTTTAGCATTTAGCTTTATTTTAAATGTGCTGCCATATGAATGAAAGTGCCATAACATTTGTTGTGCAAACACACTTTTAACATCAGCATCTTTCTGTAGTTTTTATGTAGAAGCCTCGCTCCACTGTCTGTTTCCTTGAATGACTTGCTGCTATCAGTTGTGTGTTTTGCCTTTAAGTGATATTTTAGACTGGAACTACTACGCTGAGAAGACAATTCAACTTGGCAGTGTTTACAGATGACTTTGGTTCTGTCGACTCCGCCGTCTGGAAGAACTTTAACATGAAAATGGCCGAGTAAAAGTTCCGTACCCTTCTCCATGTTTGGTGGATCCGCCGATTACTTTCTTTTCCTGTTCCACAGCAGACAGCAGCAGACTTTTACAAAATAAAAGCCTGTGAGCAACAGACTTTTACAAAATAAAAGCCTGTGAGCAACAGACTTTTACAAAATAAAAGCCTGTGAGCAACACACTTTTACAAAATAAAAGCCTGTGAGCAACAGACTTTTACAAAATAAAAGCCTGTGTGCGACAGACTTTTACAAAATAAAAGCCTGTGAGCAACAGACTTTTACAAAATAAAAGCCTGTGAGCGACAGACTTTTACAAAATAAAAGCCTGTGAGCAACAGACTTTTACAAAATAAAAGCCTGTGAGCAACAGACTTTTACAAAATAAAAGCCTGTGAGCAACAGACTTTTACAAAATAAAAGCCTGTGAGCAGCAGACTTTTACAACAATAAAAGCCTGTGAGCAACAGACTTTTACAAAATAAAAGCCTGTGAGCAACAGACTTTTACAAAATAAAAGCCTGTGAGCAGCAGACTTTTACAACAATAAAAGCCTGTGAGCAACAGACTTTTACAAAATAAAAGCCTGTGAGCAACAGACTTTTACAAAATAAAAGCCTGTGAGCAACAGACTTTTACAAAATAAAAGCCTGTGAGCAACAGACTTTTACAATTATAAAACCTGCGTTAATGCGCAATAATTATTTATCAGCGTTAAATAATTAGCGAGTTAACTCACCCCGCCCGAGATAAAATCATCAAATGTTTGTAACTTCTCCTCAATCTGAAACTTTAAAGTGTTGATGACCTGACAGTCGAGCTCTGTTCCAGTAACCAGTAACCAGTTTAACTGGTTAAATCCTCAACCAGCAGCATCAGATCCTGAGGCTGAAAACAGTCGGACTCCTCCTGCATTCAAGCATCAAAACATTCAGCTAACATCGAGCGTTTTCCTCACACGTTAAAGCATTAAATCCTCGAGTTCTCGCACCCTAAGTTGGTCTAATTAGTGACCTCCACATTACCGGTTGTTGCTGGTAAGACTCCAGTCAGTTATTGTAGTTAAATACCAAACCAGAGCTTGTTCAGCAGTTATTTTGAACGATCTCACGTGCTTCTGCCAAAGTTCAGAGCAGTAAAACGAGCACATTCGGGTTCCTTTAAAAGGGATTTCAGAGGTGATCCGCAGCCAGGAACAAAAGGACATTAAACATTAATCAGATGAACAAATCCAACCATCTCACTGCTTTGTTTCCTGCATGTTTAATGAGCTTCACAGTGTTGCTTTTTAAGAAGCTCGTTTAACTTGTTTAACTCCGTGCACGAGACCCGAGTTCAACGTTTTCCTCTCAGTCCTTCTTAGATACAACCCAAAGCTTCCACATCTTAATGCTGATATTTTAGGCCCCCCGTCATGGCGTCCATAAATGCATTCCAGACACATGTGGAGACAACATCCAATTAAATTATAACTCTTAAAATACATTTCTACATGATTTTGGCTCAATTTAATGCAAAGAAATCAGGCGTTTTTTCCAATATTTTCCTCTTTACTTCATTGGCAATCAATTGTTGGTAACTGTTGGTAAACGTCGGTTGTTTGTTTCAAACTCATTCAAATGACTAAGATCATGTGCGTGTGTGTAAGTGTGCCATGATGCTAAAATATCCAGTTTGTCTTTTGGAGTTTTGAGAATAGGCTAAATTTCTATTGCGGTTCTGAGCCTGTTGATCGCCAACGAGGCCGAGCAGTGAAATCATCACAGATCCAATGATTTTTGGTTGGATTTTTCTCATTTTTTTCTGTGGAATGAGTATACTGTTTGGTGAACAGAATGGCATATTGACTGATGTCATAATTTGGGAGAATAATTGATTGCCAATGAAGTAAAGATGAAAATATTGGGAAAAAAGTGGAAAAACGCCTGATTTCTTTGCATTAAATTGAGCCAAAATCATGTAGAAATGTATTTAAGAGTTATAATTTCATTGGATTTGTGGAAAATTATAATTTTCCAACATTTTCTATCAAAAAATGAAGGGTACACACACTAAAATGGCCACAATTTTTTTTTTCCCGCCATGTTTCCGGCAGAGCACACCCTCTGATTATTGCTTCTTAGGGTCAAAGTGAACGTAAAAAACACAAATAAAAAGTAAGGCAGACCCATTTTATTGAGCTTTTGAGACTTTGGCTCCCCGACTACTGGACCTGATTAGTTTCCACCTGCAGGGATGCTCTGACCACTCAAGGCATCCTGGGTAATGGCCCCCGTCCAAGTGTCTTATGGAGGATAAATAAATACATTCCAGATGCACAGAACACATGTGGAGACAACATCCAATGAAATTATAACTCTTAAAATACATTTCTACATGATTTTGGCACAATTTAATGCAAAGAAATCAGGCATTTCACTTTATTTCACTTTTTCCCCCCAATATTTTCATCTTTACTTGATTAGCAATCAATTATTCCCCCAAATTATGACATCAGTCAATATGCCATTCTGTTCACCAAACAGTAGAACAGAATATAAATGGAAGAAATAGAAAAATACTTTATTCATCCCCCAATGGGGGAAATTCAAATTAGTCAAGTAGCTCAAATTTTTTTTAAATATTTACAATTATTGTATAAACAATAATTATACCAATTCTAGTAAAAAAAAAAATACTACTACTAACTAATAATAATGATAAATGACTAAATAAACAAATGAATAAAAAAATAAAAATCAATCAATCAATTTGAGAAGAACATGCTCATTCCATAGAAAAAAATGAGAAAAATCCAACCGAAATCATTGGATCTGTGATGATTTCACTGCTCGGCCTCGTTGGCGATCAACAGGCTCAGAACCTGAATATAATTTTAAGGACATTCGGTTCCACAGCTTTGGAAACATTGGAGGTCAGCAGGTGCCTCCAGGTTTTTGGATCTGATCTGATGGTGAATAATGCAGAGCGGCGGCTCCCCGCCGTGGACTATCGACTGGTCTCTGTGTGTCTGCGGGCCGTGATGGCGTCTCTGATCCGGTTACCTCCTGGTTAATTCATCGGCCTCTGCTGCAGCAGCTGCAGCTACGCAGTGTTTGAGCTGCTGGACAGATGGTTTTACTGCAGAGGTGGAGACGTCTCACAGAGCAGCGAGCGCACAATCCTCCGGAAAATGTATCGCTGCTGACCGACAGCCCATAAAACTGTCAAATATGATGTTTTATTGGATGTAAAAGGTGTTAAATAAGCCGTCAGACTCAATTTTTATCTAAAATAACACAAAAAGAGATTTATTTTGTGAGCAAATGAGTCAATTAACCCCATAATAAACCCATTATTAGTAAACAGAAGAGTTTAAACCATGTTTATCGCTTCTTTTTAAAGAGGTTTTTCCTCATAATTCTGGTCTCAGTTTATTTTGTGAGTAAATGAGTTAATTAACCCCATAATAAACACATTATTAGTAAACGGGTGAGTTTAAACCATGTTTATCGCTTCGTTTTAAAGATGTTTTTCCTCATAATTCTGGTCTCAGTTTATTTTGTGAGTAGATGAGTTAATTAACCCCATAATAAACACATTATTAGTAAACAGAAGAGTTTAAACCATGTTTATTAGATGTTTAGTACATCTGTATGGCTTCACTAGTAAAGCTAAACACATATGACATTCCAGTTTTTCTTGTTTTAAATCCAGAACATGGGTTACACCATTCATCACGTCTCAAATCGTGGGTCAGACAGTGATTGTCCCTTGCAGAACCCATTCTCCTATGGTAACATGACACGGTTTACCGTTTAAAGCCCGTGTCGATAAATTGCCCAAGATAAGCAGAGCCAGGGGGGGCTCACAAGTTCACTTATTGAGAATTCTGATGTAACTTAATGGAAGGAAGAACAGTTACAAAACTACGTACAGAAAACCTGGGGGAGGGGTTCCCCGCCGCTGCTGTCTTAGAGATAAACATCGATAATCAGTCACAGATAAAACGAGTAAATCACAAAGCAGTATTACCAGTGAGATCAAATGAAGTCTGCTCTGGTGGGGGCTATGAATGAAATCCAGTTGTTCCAGATTTGATCAAATTTGTCCTTTCGGAGTCTTATTTGGTAGGTCAGTTTTTCCATCCTAAATATCTCCAGAGTAATTCCAAACCAGTCATCTAAGGTAGGCTGAGTCGGGCTCAACCATCTTCTTGTAATTGTTTGCTTACTTACCACCAAGAGTATTTGTAGCAGCTTTATTTCTCTCTCCTACATTTCAAAAAAGGAACGTGACCCAGGTATAGGACATCAAAACTCAGTGGTGTTTGAATGTTAAAGACTGTGCTTAAAGAAGCCTGGACATCCCTCCAGAAGACTTTTACCTTGGGACAATCCCAGAATATGTGGAAGTGGTTAGCAGGCCTCCAACATGGCATAGATGCACCTTTATATCTCTCCTGATACGCTGTCTTGAAATATCCAATAATATTCTTCCAGTAATGCTCTCTCCAATCCATGGAGCTGGATGTTGTCCACTGGAAGGGCCAGATGTTGCCCCAGGCCTCCTCAGAAATCCCAATCCCTGATTCCCTTTCCCATTTATCTTTGGTGTAAAGAGTGTTATTACTATTGGCGTTGGAAAGAGCTGTGTACAGTTTTAAAATGGATTTAGAAGGGATCATGGTCATGGCATTTTTCAGATATTGCTTCTTTTTAAAGATGTTTTCCTCATAATTTGGTCTCAGTTTTCTTTCGCTCTTCTCTCTGCAGACGTTTCTGGCTCCGATCAACCAGGTGTTTCCTGCCGAGGACGACGTCAACAAGCACGTGGAGGATAACTGTAAGTGGCGCCGACGGCGGGCTGTAAAAACATCTGTTTTCACGCATGTCAGCGGTGTGTGACGCGCTGTGTTTGTGGCCCTCAGGTTCTCTGATGTACTTGAACGAAGCCACTCTGCTCAACAACGTCCGAGTGAGATACAGCAAAGATAAAATCTACGTAAGTAGAATATATATATATATATTTATATATATATATATTTTTTGTCCTGAGAGGGAAGCGGGAGTTCTGGGCATCCATTTACAAACTCCTTATCCTCCTTTTGGGAGCCGGCTCGTTGCCAGTTATCTTCCCCAAACTCAGTAAAACACATTAAACCTTCTTTCTGCTCACCAACACGAGGTGGGAGATGTGTTGAATTAAACCCCTGAATTAAATGCCTTCAAGCTGTTTTTAAACCTACTTGCTATGCTATATTAAAGGCTTTTTTATATTACATAAATCTCAGAGTGCCTCTGCTCTTTCCCCCTTTTCTTGGACTTACACTTCACCCGGTACAGATGAGCACCTGAGTAACATTGTTTGCACAGTCTCCTGAGCGTTCTAAGCCCCTTTGTGTCTTCTGTTTTAAAGCTGGTTTAAAGCTAGTTTTAAAGCTGTTTTAAAGCCATTTTAAAGTTGTTTTAAAACTATTTTAAAGCGGTTTTAAAGCTGATTTTAAAGCTGTTTTAAAGCTATTTTTTCAGCTATTTTTAAAGCTGTTTTAAAGCTGTTTTAAAGCTAGTTTTAAAGCTAGTTTTTAAGCTAGTTTTAAAGCTAGTTTTAAAGCTAGTTTTAAAGCTAGTTTTAAAGCTAGTTTTTAAGCTGTTTTAAAGCTAGTTTTAAAGCTAGTTTTAAAGCTAGTTTTAAAGCTGTTTTAAAGCTAGTTTTTAAGCTGTTTTTAAGCTGTTTTAAAGCTGTTTTAAAGCTAGTTTTAAAGCTAGTTTTAAAGCTAGTTTTTAAGCTGTTTTAAAGCTAGTTTTAAAGCTAGTTTTAAAGCTAGTTTTAAAGCTGTTTTAAAGCTAGTTTTTAAGCTAGTTTTTAAGCTGTTTTAAAGCTAGTTTTAAAGCTAGTTTTAAAGCTAATTTTTAAGCTGTTTTAAAGCTAGTTTTTAAGCTAGTTTTTAAGCTGTTTTAAAGCTAGTTTTAAAGCTGTTTTAAAGCTAGTTTTTAAGCTAGTTTTAAAGCTAGTTTTAAAGCTGTTTTAAAGCTAGTTTTTAAGCTAGTTTTAAATCTGTTTTTAAGCTAGTTTTAAATCTGTTTTAAAGTTGTTTTAAAACTATTTTAAAGCTGTTTTAAAGACGTTTTAAAGCTGTTTTTAAAGCTGTTTTAAAGCTAGTTTTAAAACTATTTTAAAGCTGTTTTAAAGACGTTTTAAAGCTGTTTTAAAGCTGTTTTAAAGCCATTTTAAAGTTGTTTTAAAACTATTTTAAAGCTGTTTGAAAGACGTTTTAAAGCTGTTTTTAAAGCTGTTTTAAAGCTAGTTTTAAAACTATTTTAAAGCTGTTTAAAGACGTTTTGAAGCTGTTTTAAAGACGTTTTAAAGCTGTTTTAAAGACGTTTTAAAGCTGTTTTAAAGACGTTTTAAAGCTGTTTTAAAGACGTTTTAAAGCTAGTTTTAAAGCTGTTTGAAAGCTGTTTTTAAAACTGTTTTTAGAACTGTTTTTAAAGCTGTTTTTAGAACAGTTTTAAAGCTGTTTTTAGAACTGTTTTAAAGCAGTTTTTAAATTAAAGCGTCTTCCCGTTCAAAATGTAACCAGGAAGTGACTGAACTTCCCATCATGCACCTGGTGAAAATTCCTTTTTAGAAACCTAGTGGAGACGTTCCTGCGGTTCAGTCGCTGCTCCTTCTGTTTGGTCCAACTGAACCGGACGTTTGTTCTGCCTCATCGCCATGGTTACCCTGCTTCCTGCGCACGTATTGGTTTAAAAAATGATGACGCACAAAAGATGGGGACATCTGAAGCTAAACTGATTCACCAATAGAACAAAACTTGACAAGGATCCAAATAAGAGAGCATATTAGGAGACCAATTTCTAGTGTATACTGGAAAACTTTGAAATCGCCTACAAATCGTGCCGTGTGTGTCCAGCAGATTATGCTCCATCCTTACCTCTGATCTCAAACCTTTCAGAATTGATCAGGTAATAACGCACCGTGTGACCCGGTTTGGTCCCAACAGTCCCGGTCAGGGCGCCCTTATTTTTAACCCCCTGCAGAAAGCTTCAGGGACGCTTTAGACGAGGGCTGTGTTCGAAACCGCATACTTCTCCTACTACTCCTACTAACTTTGTGAGTTAGTATGCCAGTTTGAGTAAGCGAGAAGTTCCCGGATGCATACTAGATTCTCCGAAATGTTGGGTATGCATCATGAGGTTACTACTCATACTCAAACTACCCAAGATGCAACGTAACGTGACGTCGCCGATCGTCATTTCCTGTCAAAACGGCAGTTTCAAGCTAGCTACAACGAGGGTATGTTCACTTCCTGTTTTCAAAACAAAAGCACCAATTGTATGGTAATGGCTTTCCCTGTGATGAAAGGCAACGGGTATTTTATTTTGTGAAAATAACAGGAAGTGCGTTAGCTCACTGCGGCTAGCTTTAGTAGCGCCGAATTCGTGGAAAAAAAAATCGTAAATAGCCGGTATTTTGTCAGGTTTTCAACACGTTGGGGATCTAAACGACTACTTTCTCACCTGAAAAATGTTTCAAATGTTGCTAAAGTTTACAGAGTTTAGAGCTGAAGAGAAATCAGCTTCAGGCCGGCTGATTTCGGCTCGGGCAGGAGCGAAATGCATTGTGGGTAAACGCTCTGCATACTGTCTGATCGATCAGAATGTAGTAGGCGGTTTCGAACACAGCCGAGGAGCCTCTTAGCCTGGTGTTGCACCATATCTGGCAGTACTGAAACGCTTCCTGTGGTATGCTGCGTTTCTCAGGGTAAGCCCGTGCACGCCTGCACTCGGACAAAGAAGTGTTGTTCCACACTTGATTGAGACTGTAAACCGTCGGCTCTTCTCTTTAAAATGCCCCGACTCGGGGTCTGTTGCCCTGCAGGTGGGGGGGGGCTTCTGCTGCTTTGTTCTGTTGCTCAGTATTAAACCCGGTGCATTAATCTCTGCTCACAGAGGGCATCGGATGACGTATTAACACCGAGGCAGCAGTGGGTTAACGGGCCTCGGCGGCTCTTTCTTGCCCCCGGGGGCAGGTTAATCCGCCCATCGGGCTCCTGAGGTGTGAAGCTAAATTTAGCTCGCAGGTGAGCACACGGGGCTGAGGTGGTCGCTGCTGGGTGAGCTCAGGAAGCCGACTTCCTGTGAGCAGCTGCAGCTGGAGCCGGTGCACACTGCCCTCTGGTGGCTGAGGGGGGAACTGCGGCTGCCCCTGTTAGCCACTGGAGCTTTAATGATGTGCTTGTGCTGGACTAATGACTCAGAGGCCTTCACAGTGATGATGGGATATTTTTAGAGCACACAAACAGATCTGTTGGACAGATTCACAGAGTCCTCCCAGGTTGGATGAAACATTTCTCAGATTTTCCCCGTTTCGCTGCTTTTTTAACATTTAGAGCAGCGATGCGATACTATTTATTTAACAACAGCCACATTGGCAGCAAAATCAAGGGAAGATACACTTTTACGACAACATACTAAAGTCCCCTTTTGCAAATATGCATTTCTACATAAATTGAAAAATAAAGCGTCAGGCCGAAATCAAATTTTGCTTATTTTTCTTCCACTCCCTGCTTCAATGCTTTTATTTTATGTAAAGCACTTTGAATTGTTTGTACATGAAATGTGCTATATAAATACATTTGATATGATTTGATTTAAGCTCTAAACTCTGTTAACTTTAGCAACATTTGAAACATTTTCAGGAGAGAAAGTAGTCGTTTAGATCCCCAACGTGTTGAAAACCTGACTAAATACCGGCTGTTTACAATTTTGTTCCCACGAATTCGGCGCTACTAAAGCTAGCCGCAGTGAGCTAACGCACTTCCGGTTATTTACACAAAATAAAATACCCGTTGCCTTTTATCATAGGGAAAGCCATTAGGATACAATTGGTGCTTTTGT
Source organism: Odontesthes bonariensis (assembly GCF_027942865.1). Taxonomy (NCBI): domain Eukaryota; kingdom Metazoa; phylum Chordata; class Actinopteri; order Atheriniformes; family Atherinopsidae; genus Odontesthes; species Odontesthes bonariensis. The sequence continues at coordinate 2,961,280 of NC_134529.1, read as the reverse complement.
TTTGAAAACAGGAAGTGAACCTACCCTCGTTGTAGCTAGCTTGAAACTGCCGTTTTGACAGGAAATGACGATCGGCGACGTCACGTTACGTTGCATCTTGGGTAGTTTGAGTATGAGTAGTAACCTCATGATGCATACCCAACATTTCGGAGAATCTAGTATGCATCCGGGAACTTCTCGCTTACTCAAACTCACATACTAACTCAGAAAGTTAGTAGGAGTAGTGGGAGAAGTATGCGGTTTGGAACACAGCCGTGGTCATTGATGAAGAGGGAGGAGGAGTGTGAAGGTTCTGGTTCTGGTTTGGGTTCAGGAGGGAAACAGCTGTTCCTAAACCTACTGGCTTTGGTCTGAAGGCTCCTTCTGGAGGTTTCTATTCATTTAGATCAATGATACTCACTATTTATTTCACCAGAGCCACTTTTACCACAACATGCTAAAATCCCCTTTTGCAAATATGCATTTCTACATATAAAAAAGAAACAACACAGCCAATACATTTTCAGTTCAGCCCACATTTCCCTTAATACTGGGCTGAGCGGAAGCTGGCGTGCATGTCCTCGACTTTCTTCATGTTGTATTTGTAGTTTGTTGTTGTAATCATAGTGAGACATTCAGGATGAGCATGGTTTCTGTGCTGGTTTCTGTGCTGTTTTTGCCCTTTTTTTAATTAAAAACCGATCCATTGTGCCTGCATCTCGCGGTACACCCAACGTTTGCCTGCTCGTCCCCTCTCTGGCGTCTTCATGCTGATTTTAGTTTGGTTTTTACGCTTTTTTGATTAAAAAACGATCCATTATACCTGCATCCCGCTGGCTAAAGGAGCTAGCGTGCTCTGTGGTTTAAGCGGGCTGCGTTGCCAGGTTTAACAGTTCCCCCTTTAGGAAACATCATTAAGCCTTAATTAATACTTAATAAAAATACTTAATACTGTGCAGTATTCGCTGTGTGTTATTTGTAAGTAATTGTTATTGTTAGCATATTGTTATGAGCTGCTATGCGAGTGCGAGCCGCCACTTAAAGCTTGAGGAGCCGCGCAGTGAGTATCTCTGCCCTAAAGAGTTGTTCTTTCTCTTCTTCTCTCAGACGTTTGTAGCCAACATCCTGATCGCCGTCAACCCGTACTATGACATCCCAAAGCTTTATTCACCGGAGACCATCAAGAAGTACCGCGGCCGCTCGCTGGGGACGCTGCCGCCGCACGTCTACGCCATCGGTGAGCAGACGCTTTTTACTTTTCATTTTTATGGTTTCATTCAAGGTTTCTTTGGTATTGATGGACTCTTCTGTTGTGGGTTCGTGTTGGATCTTTCTTTTCCAAATGTCCCAGATGAGCTGCCACCTGAAAACATTCATCAGTGATCCCAAAACGCTTCAGTCGCATGTTCTGTGTGTACACTGTGAAGAATTTCCCTGTAAAATAACGTTATTTTACAGTGCAACTACTGTTATTTATTTTAACAGTATAATACTGTTTGATGAAAAATCAAAATATAATAATATATTAAAAAATATATGAATATAATATAATAAATATATTATATATATTTAAATTTAAATAATCAAAATAATGCGGCAAAAAAATAAAACTGCAAAACAGTGCAACTACTGTTATTTATTTTAACAGTATATTACCTTTTTTTGGATTACAGTATATGACGGTAGGATAACTGTGTTTTAGTCATTTTACAGTGCATCTCCCGTAATATATTTAATTTATTTAACAGTATAATAGCGTATTTTGGATTACAGTATATGACCGTAGGAGAATTGTGGGTTTTGGTAATTTTACAGTATATGCCAGCGTGTTGTGCTGTTGGATTACTGTTAATTTACATGTGAATTATGAATATTCAACAGTCGGATACTGTTATAAATCCACCGTAAATATACAGCAATTCTTTACAGTGCAGCTTCCCTCATCATGCTGTAAAAAAAGCTCTCCTGGAGGTTTAAATCCACCTGTCTGAGGATGTCTCTGAGGTGGAAATTAAAGCCTGCTGTGTTGTAGTTTTTAATCTTACTGGGGAACTTTGTAGATCTTAAACTTTAGGATTATTGGGGTCGTCTGAGTGAACATCTTTCTGTGTGGCTCCTCAGCTGATAAGGCGTACAGGGACATGAAGGTCCTGAAGATGAGCCAGTCCATCATCGTCTCAGGGGAGTCCGGCGCCGGCAAGACCGAGAACACCAAGTTTGTGCTCAGGTGAGTCAGTCATTACCTGGTTTTTCTGTTGATTAAACCGTCCGTAATGGGTCAGAACAAAGATAAGATGCCTGTTAGTCTTCCTTAAGGAGAAAATCACCTAAAAGTAATTAAAATGGAGTTCATGAAGAAAAGGCTGCACAAACATGCTGTTTTTTAAAGCTGTTTTAAAGCTGTTTTTAAAGCTGTTTTAAACTGTTTTTAAAGCTGTTTTTAAAACTTTTTAAAGCTGTTTTAGAGCCGTTTTTAAAGTTGTTTTTAAAACTTTTTAAAGCTGTTTTAGAGCCGTTTTAAAGCTGTTTTAGAGCCGTTTTAAAGCTGTTTTAGAGCCGTTTTAAAGCTGTTTTAAAAGCCGTTTTAAAGCTGTTTTAAAAGCTGTTTTAAAGCGGTTTTAGAACTGTTTTAAAGCTGTATCTACAACTGTTTTAGAGCCGTTTTAAAGCCGTTTTAAAGCTGTTTTAAAAGCCGTTTTAAAGCTGTTTTAAAAGCTGTTTTAAAGCGGTTTTAGAACTGTTTTAAAGCCGTTTCTAAAGCTGTTTTAGAGCTATTTTAAAGCTCTTTTAGAGCCATTTTAAAGCTGTTTTTAAAGCCATTTTAAAGTTGTTTAAAAGCTGTTTTAAAGCTGTTTTTAAAGCTGTTTTTAAAGCTGTTTTTAAAGCTGTTTTTAAAGCTGTTTTTAAAGCTGTTTTTAAAGCTGTTTTAAAGCTGTTTTAAAAGCTATTTTAAAGCGGTTTTAGAACTGTTTTAAAGCCGTTTTAAAGCTGTTTTTAAAGCTATTTTAAAGTTGTTTAAAAACTGTTTTGAAAGCTGTTTTAAAGCTGTTTTAAAGCTGTTTTTAAAGCTGTTTTAAATTTGTTTTAAAGCTGTTTTAAAAGCTATTTTAAAGTTGTTTTAAAGCTATTTTAAATTGACGGTGGAAGTCTAAAATATCCAAAGCATGACTCGGCCCTGCTGTGTTATTTCATCAGTGTTGGCTCCATCTCACATTAGTTCACGGTGGTGAGACTGTGACTCACGGTGACTCTGCTGCCATTTCAGATACCTGACCACCTCGTACGGAACAGGGCAGGACATAGACGAGAGGATAGTGGAAGGTGAGATTTTAGTGTTTAACGGCACGGAGAAGCTCTTCTCTGGCGTCTTGCTGCTGTCCGTTTGTGACGCGACTCTCTCCTCCTGCAGCGAACCCCCTGTTGGAGGCCTTCGGGAACGCTAAAACCGTCAGGAACAACAACAGCAGTCGCTTCGGGAAGTTTGTGGAGATCCATTTCAACGAGAAGGTGCTCTGCTCCGTTTCTGCAACTCGTGACTTGAAACTTGAAAGCTGTTTTAAAGCTGTTTTGATTGCTGTTTTAAAGCCATTTTAAAGCCATTTTAAAGTCATTTTAAAGTCGTTTGAAAGCTATTTGAAAGCTATTTGAAAGCTATTTGAAAGCTATTTGAAAGCTATTTGAAAGCTATTTGAAAGCTATTTGAAAGCTATTTGAAAGCTGTTTTGAAAGCCATTTTAAAGTCATTTTAAAGTCGTTTTAAAGCTATTTGAAAGCTGTTTTGAAAGCTGTTTTGAAAGCTGTTTTAAAGCTGTTTGAAAGCTGTTTGAAAGCTGTTTGAAAGCTGTTTGAAAGCAGTTTGAAAGCAGTTTGAAAGCTGTTTGAAAGCTGTTTGAAAGCTGTTTGAAAGCAGTTTGAAAGCTGTTTTGAAAGCAGTTTGAAAGCAGTTTGAAAGCTGTTTTGAAAGCAGTTTGAAAGCTGTTTTGAAAGCTGTTTTGAAAGCTGTTTTGAAAGCTGTTTTGAAAGCTGTTTTGAAAGCTGTTTTGAAAGCTGTTTTGAAAGCTGTTTGAAAGCTGTTTTGAAAGCTGTTTTGAAAGCTGTTTTGAAAGCGGTTTGAAAGCTGTTTGAAAGCTGTTTTGAAAGCTGTTTTGAAAGCTGTTTGGAAAGCTGTTTGGAAAGCTGTTTGGAAAGCGGTTTGAAAGCTGTTTTGAAAGCTGTTTAAAAGCTGTTTGAAAGCTGTTTTGAAAGCGTTTTGAAAGCTGTTTTGAAAGCTGTTTGAAAGCTGTTTGAAAGCTGTTTTGAAAGCTGTTTTGAAAGCTGTTTTGAAAGCTGTTTTGAAAGCTGTTTTGAAAGCTGTTTGAAAGCTGTTTTGAAAGCGTTTTGAAAGCTGTTTTGAAAGCTGTTTGAAAGCTGTTTGAAAGCTGTTTGAAAGCTGTTTTGAAAGCGTTTTGAAAGCTGTTTTGAAAGCTGTTTGAAAGCTGTTTTGAAAGCGGTTAGAAAGCTGTTTTGAAAGCAGTTTGAAAGCAGTTTTGAAAGCTGTTTTGAAAGCGGTTTGAAAGCAGTTTGAAAGCTGTTTTGAAAGCTGTTTGAAAGCTGTTTTGAAAGCTGTTTTGAAAGCTGTTTTGAAAGCTGTTTTGAAAGCTGTTTTGAAAGCTGTTTTGAAAGCTGTTTGAAAGCTGTTTTGAAAGCTGTTTTGAAAGCTGTTTTGAAAGCTGTTTTGAAAGCTGTTTTGAAAAGCTGTTTGGAAAGCTGTTTGGAAAGCTGTTTAAAAGCTATTTTAAAGCTGTTTGAAAGCTGTTTTGAAAGCTGTTTTGAAAGCTGTTTTGAAAGCAGTTTGAAAGCAGTTTGAAAGCTGTTTGAAAGCTGTTTTGAAAGCTGTTTGAAAGCTGTTTTGAAAGCAGTTTGAAAGCAGTTTGAAAGCTGTTTGAAAGCAGTTTGAAAGCTGTTTGAAAGCTGTTTTGAAAGCTGTTTTGAAAGCTGTTTTGAAAGCAGTTTGAAAGCAGTTTGAAAGCAGTTTGAAAGCAGTTTGAAAGCTGTTTGAAAGCTGTTTGAAAGCTGTTTGAAAGCTGTTTGAAAGCTGTTTGAAAGCTATTTTAAAGCTGTTTTTAAGCTATTTTAAAGCTTTAAAGCTATTTTAAAGCTGTTTGAAACCTGTTTTGAAGTTATTTTAAAGCTTTAAAGCTATTTTAAAGCTGTTTTTAAAGCTTTAAAGCCTTCTCCAGTTCAACGAGAAGGTGCTCTGCTCCGTTTCTGCAACTCGTGACACTGATTCCTTGTAGCGGCTCGTTTGTTCACCTCATAGAAACTCTGTGATTTACCTCCACAGCTGTAATGAGCGCGCTCTTCCTGCAGTGATTCCCTTTAGTCTGCAGACCTGCACGTAGCCCATAAATCAGTGTTTCTTTTCACCTCATGGCCACTTAGCCGTTCATAGATTTTCTGCCATCTTGCCGGCATTTTCTCTCATTTAAACCATTGATTCACTGCATCTCTGAGTGTTTTCCTCACATGAGTGACAGTAAGTGTTAAAACGTGGCGTGTTTCCCCCTCAGAACGCCGTTGTGGGCGGCTTCGTGTCGCACTACCTGCTGGAGAAGTCCAGGATCTGCAGACAAAGCTCCGAGGAGAGGAACTACCACATCTTCTACCGCCTGTGCGCCGGCGCCACCGAAGACATCAGGCAGAAGTTCCACCTCGGCTCTCCCGACGCATTTAGGGTACGGACGTCTGAGCGCTTTGACGTGTGATAAAAGCAACGCTTAGAATAGAAATGAGGCCGAATGGGCTCTATGTTTATCCTGCTGTCCACAGGTGCAAAGGGTGGAAAAAGAGAAACAAGAACCCTGAGTGTTGAAAACCTGATTTTAAGAACTGCATCCCTCTGGGAGATGTTGCTACACCCCCCGCTGCTGCAAATAGTCCCTTAAAGGCGCAGTAATTACTATTTCAAAGCTGGTTTAAAGCTGTTTTAAAGCTGCTTTTAAAGCTGTTTTTAAAGATGTTTTAAAACTGGTTTAAAGCTGTTTTTAAAGCTATTTTTAAAGCTGTTTTAAAGCTGGTTTAAAGTGTTGAAAACCTGATTTTAAGAACTGCATCACTCTGGGAGATGTTGCTACACCCCCACTGCTGCAAATAGTCCCTTAAAGGCGCAATAATTACTATTTCAAAGCTGTTTTAAAGTGTTGAAAACCTGATTTTAAGAACTGCATCACTCTGGGAGATGTTGCTACACCCCCACTGCTGCAAATAGTCCCTTAAAGGCGCAGTAATTACTGTGTGGTGTGGCAGAAATGTTATTTTCATGCTATTAAAGCTGAAAATGGTTAGTTACAGCGGTCACATCCATTATATATATATATATATATATATATATATATATATATATATATATATATATATATATATATATATATAAAAAATATGTCATCAGTGTTGTCATTTCCATCTTGGACTTGTTCTGTTAGCAAAGGTGCCGCACTACTGCTGTCATAAAGTTGCTATTTTCAGTCCTGATGTGCACATTTGGCTCATAATTACGCTGCATGCAGTCCGTCTGAGCAGGTGGGGGAGGAAATGTCCTCACACAGCAGCGTTTCTTTGCTCTTTTTGAATCCTTTCCTTGGTTCAGACATCTCAAAGTAACCAAAGCAGAAATGATGCAGATTGAAGCTAAATCAGTAGAAACACGGCATTGGATTTTGTTATTTTCCTTCTGAGTAGAGCTTTATTCGAACCCCGGCTCAGTAACTCGCACTTTTCTGCCATCGCTTTCCTTTTACGTGTCCTTTTAGCTGTCCAAAATGTTTAAAACGACAGTAAAATGATAGAAAACAAGCATTTTCATGCCCTCGTGGCGCTGGCAGAACTCTTATTTAGACGGTCTTAGACTCATAAAACCTGATGTTGCTCAACCTGACCTGGTTTTCTGTTGGTGGGACCTCACATAGACCCCCGAATCACACAAATGTTCCAGAATCAGGACATTTAAACTCAGCCCGCTCCTGGTCTGTATCTGTTCTGAACAGCAGGGGGCGCCACCAGCTCAGCTGTGAGAGGATGAGCGCTCAGCTTCACCTTCAGCTGTGCTCTTACTGTGTTCAGCAGATGTTGTTCAGCCTGTTTAAAGGTGCATCCTCAGTAAGGGCTGCAGTCTAAGAACCTAAAGGCAAGGCATCTTTATTTATACAGCGCATTTCATACCACAGGCAACTCAATGTGCTTTACATAAAGACGAGGCAGTTAAAAGAACAGCATAAAGCAGCATAAAAACAAGCAATTTAAAGAGAATTAAAAAAAGAATACAAATTAAAACACAGTTAAAAGCTTTGATCATGAGATGAGTAAAGTATTGGTTTGCTGATTTAAAGCTGTTTTTAAAGCTGTTATTCATCCCGTTTAAAGGTGCATCCTCAGCTGTTTTTAAAGTTGTTTTAAAGCTGTTTTTAAGCTGTTTTAAAGCTTTTTTAAAAGATGTTTTAAAGCTGATATAAAGCTGTTTTTAAAGCTGTTTTAAAGCTGATTTAAAGCTTTTTTAAAAGCTGTTTTAAAGCTGTTTTAAAGCTGTTTTTAAAGCTGTTATTCATCCCGTTTAAAGGTGCATCCTCAGCTGTTTTTAAAGTTGTTTTAAAGCTGTTTTTAAGCTGATTTAAAGCTTTTTTAAAAGATGTTTTAAAGCTGATATAAAGCTGTTTTTAAAGCTGTTATTCATGCCGTTTAAAGGTGTATCCTTGGCTGTTTTAAAGCTGTTTTTAAAGCTGTTATTCATGCCGTTTAAAGGTGCATCCTCAGCTGTTTTTAAGCTGATTTAAAGCTTTTTTAAAAGATGTTTTAAAGCTGATATAAAGCTGTTTTTAAAGCTGTTATTCATGCCGTTTAAAGGTGTATCCTTGGCTGTTTTAAAGCTGTTTTTAAAGCTGTTATTCATGCCGTTTAAAGGTGCATCCTCAGCTGTTTTTAAGCTGATTTAAAGCTTTTTTAAAAGATGTTTTAAAGCTGATTTAAAGCTGTTTTTAAAGCTGTTTTAAAGCTGATTTAAAGCTAGTTATAAAGCTGTTATTCATCCTGTTTAAAGGTGCATTCTCAGCTGTTTTTAAAGTGGTTTTAAAGCAGTTTTTAAGCTATTTTAAAGCTAGTTTTAAAGCTGTTATTCATCCTGTTTAAAGGTGCATCCTCAGCTGTTTTTAAGCTGATTTAAAGCTTTTTTTAAGCTGTTTAAAGCTAGTTTTAAAGCTGTTATTCATCCTGTTTAAAGGTGCATCCTCAGTAAAGGCTGCAGTCTAAGAACCTAAAGCTTTAATCATGAGATGAGTAAAGTATTGGTTTGTGGTCCTCAGTCCTGTCCTCATCAGACATTTAATCCATAAAAACGATCCAAACATCACTTTCCTCAGACCTGAATCTGCTTTAAATTAGAATCGGACCCAAAGTTAACTTCTCTCGCCTGTTCGGCTGCTGGATAAGAAACAGAAACCTCCTCTGAGAGCAAAGTAACTCGGGTTATTGGTCCTTAAAGTGCTGACAGGCGCTCTGCTGTCTCCCTGCAGGGTATCTGGCCTCCTGCAGTCACTTTAACAGCCTCTAATGGCTTCATGTATCTGCAGTTTTACCTGCTGTGTAAAGAAAAAAGCAGGTTCACAGAGTCCTCTAAAAACTGCTGCTGAAGCCCGAGCTCGACAGATTAGATCCATGAATGTGTTCAGACCCGAGCGGGTGAGCTCAGTTTATCTATTAATGTGCCCGAAAAGACCTGAAAGATGGATGTTCCAACTAAAGCTGAAGGGAGGGAAAGAAACAGCATTTAGGCCCCAACCCGAACCAAAAGAGGGAAGGTTTAATGAAAAGGAAGCAAGGGAACAGGAAGGAAGGAAAGAAGGAGTAAATATGACCAAAGAATGGAAAGAAACGCAGCGTACAGGAGTAAAACGGGGAGGAAGGAAGGAAGGAAGGAAGGAAGGAAGGAAGGAAGGAAGGAAGGAAGGAAGGAAGGAAGGAAGGAAGGAAGGAAGGAAGGAAGGAAGGAAGGAAGGAAGGAAGGAAGGAAGGAAGGAAGGAAGGAAGGAAGGAAGGAAGGAAGGAAGGAGTAAATATGACCAAAGAATGGAAAGAAACGCAGCGTACAGGAGTAAAACGGGGAGGAAGGAAGGAAGCAAGGGAGGAAGGGAGGAAGGGAGGAAGGGAGGAAGGAAGGAAGGAAGGAAGGAAGGAAGGAAGGAAGGAAGGAAGGAAGGAAGGAAGGAAGGAAGGAAAAGGGAACAGGAAAGAAGGAAAGGAGTTAAGAAGACAGGATTCATGAAAGGAAACGAGTGGAAAACAGGAGGGAGATGCAGATAAAGCAATAAATGAGTAGAAAACAGGCAGAAACCGCTCAGACTCTTATCTGGTTTATTCTGGTTTATTAAAGGAAACCAGCTGTGATTTCAGCTCAAACTGTTTTCTTGTTTTTATTCTCTTTTCTCGTCTCAGAAATGTTTTAGTTTCCCTTCAGACTTCTCTGTTCCAGATGTTTTAGTTTCCCTTCAGACTTCTCTGTTCCAGATGTTTTAGTTTCCCTTCAGACTTCTCTGTTCCAGATGTTTTAGTTTCCCGTCAGACTCCTCTGTTCCAGATGTTTTAGTTCCCTTCAGACTTCTCTGTTCCAGATGTTTTAGTTTCCCTTCAGACTTCTCTGTTCCAGATGTTTTAGTTTCCCGTCAGACTCCTCTGTTCCAGATGTTTTAGTTTCCCTTCAGACTTCTCTGTTCCAGATGTTTTAGTTTCCCTTCAGACTTCTCTGTTCCAGATGTTTTAGTTTCCCTTCAGACTTCTCTGTTCCAGATGTTTTAGTTTCCCTTCAGACTTCTCTGTTCCAGATGTTTTAGTTTCCCTTCAGACTTCTCTGTTCCAGATGTTTTAGTTTCCCTTCAGACTTCTCTGTTCCAGATGTTTTAGTTTCCCTTCAGACTTCTCTGTTCCAGATGTTTTAGTTTCCCGTCAGACTTCTCTGTTCCAGATGTTTTAGTTTCCCGTCAGACTTCTCTGTTCCAGATGTTTTAGTTTCCCTTCAGACTTCTCTGTTCCAGATGTTTTAGTTTCCCTTCAGACTTCTCTGTTCCAGATGTTTTAGTTTCCCTTCAGACTTCTCTGTTCCAGATGTTTTAGTTTCCCGTCAGACTTCTCTGTTCCAGATGTTTTAGTTTCCCTTCAGACTTCTCTGTTCCAGATGTTTTAGTTTCCCTTCAGACTTCTCTGTTCCAGATGTTTTAGTTTCCCTGCAGACTCCTCTGTTCCAGATGTTTTAGTTTCCCTTCAGACTCCTCTGTTCCAGATGTTTTAGTTTCCCTTCAGACTTCTCTGTTCCAGATGTTTTAGTTTCCCTTCAGACTCCTCTGTTCCAGATGTTTTAGTTTCCCTTCAGACTTCTCTGTTCCAGATGTTTTAGTTTCCCTTCAGACTCCTCTGTTCCAGATGTTTTAGTTTCCCGTCAGACTTCTCTGTTCCAGATGTTTTAGTTTCCCTTCAGACTTCTCTGTTCCAGATGTTTTAGTTTCCCTTCAGACTCCTCTGTTCCAGATGTTTTAGTTTCCCTTCAGACTCCTCTGTTCCAGATGTTTTAGTTTCCCGTCAGACTTCTCTGTTCCAGATGTTTTAGTTTCCCTTCAGACTTCTCTGTTCCAGATGTTTTAGTTTCCCTTCAGACTCCTCTGTTCCAGATGTTTTAGTTTCCCTTCAGACTCCTCTGTTCCAGATGTTTTAGTTTCCCGTCAGACTTCTCTGTTCCAGATGTTTTAGTTTCCCTTCAGACTTCTCTGTTCCAGATGTTTTAGTTTCCCTTCAGACTCTTCTGTTCCAGATGTTTTAGTTTCCCTTCAGACTTCTCTGTTCCAGATGTTTTAGTTAGACTGAGTCGTTCCAGATGTTTTTGCTCACTTCTGCTTCTCTCTGACTTGTCTTGCAGTACCTGAACAGAGGATGCACTCGCTTCTTCGCCACGAAAGACACGGATAAGAACATCCTGCAGAACCGGAAGAGCCCAGAGGTACAGTTTCAGTTTGGTTTGTGGGAACAAAATGGTAAACAGCCGGTATTTCGTCAGGTTTTCAACACGTTGGGGATCTAAACGACTACTTTCTCACCTGAAAATGTTTCAAATGTTGCTAAAGTTTACAGAGTTTAGAGCTTAAGAGAAATCAGCTTCAGGCCGGCTGATTTCGGCTCGGGCAGGAGCGAAATGCATTGTGGGTAAACGCTCTGCATACTTTCTGATCGATGTGTATGTAGTATGGAAGTATGCAGTATGCGGTTTCGAACACAGCCAGAGTACGCTGCTACATGCTAACCGCTAGTTAGCCACAGAGTTCTGGAAAAAGGTGTTCTGGACAGACCTCAGATGAGGCCAAACTGGGCTGTTTGCCCTCTTTAAGGAGCTACGTGCACATTTGAATGAGCTTTAGAGTAACAGGTGCTGTAACAACAACTGAATGATGTGCTGTTTATCTCCTCACTGCTTCATCTCGTGTCAGGATGACCAGGTGATTCGGTGCTCCTCCTGTTTTTTAGGGTGTTGCTCACATCTTCTGGGGCTCGGTGCTTTGATCTTTCCTTTGATCTTTTTCTTCACCTGCTGCTGGCTTTGCTTCCCGCTGTCCTCTGCTGAGCATTTCTGCCCACTCATGATTCCCTTTGTGGATCTCAGGAAGTCACAGTGCAGCTTTACCTATCGCTTCCCCTTCTGAGCTGCTAAAAAAGTTGGAAAAGTCTCTTTTCTTCTCCTCTTAGATCCCGTTGAGGCCTGTTTTCTAACTCTGTCACCTCATAGCTGATAAATCGGGTTCCTCTGGCTCCTCTTAGTGCTTCTTCTTAAGTTATTTTCATTCAAAAAGGCTAAATCGGTGATGCATTAGCTATAAAAAAAAACAGCTGCTGTGCTCCTTTATACCCCTCAGTCATGGAAAGGTTGTTAGTTTTGCCTTAAAATCTTAAAATCATGTGTTTTATTGCAGTTTCTGAGCTCTTACCGGAGTTTGAATGGCGTTTATCTTCTTTTCGTGACTTTTAAACACTAATGAAAGTGTTAAAAAGACAGAAAAGCTTTGCCGTGATTGTAGCCTTCTGGCTGTAGGTTGGATTTAATTAGCCCGGTGAATAAGCTGCAGGAAGATCAATGCCAGCAGCCGAGCAGAATGTAAATGTGCTTTATTTCTACAGCCCTTTACAGACAATCCTTACGGTGTACCAAAGTGCTTTATAGCAGGTAATAAATAAAGAGAAGAAGAAGTAAAAACAAGTAAAAAGAACAGTGAAAGCAATAAAATACAACAAAATCAAATAAGATAAAATAAGATAAAAGTGTCATCATGCTACTGTGTATTAAAGCCATCCTAAATAAGCAGGTTTTTAGCCTGGATGTGAAGAGGCCCAGGTCAGAAATAAGACTTAGCTGGACGGGGGGCTTATTCCAGAGCCTGGGGGCAGCTTTGGGAAAAGGCTCGCTCACCCCAGGGTTTGTATTCTGACCTGGGCACTTCCAGCAGAAACTGATCTGCTGACCTCAGAGCTCTACCAGGACTGTTAAAAGCTCAGATAAATACGACGGGGCGAGGCCGCTAAGAGCTTTAAAAACCAACATTAACAGTTTAAAATCAGTTCTATAAAGGACAGGAAGCCGATGGAGGGAGTTAAGAACAGGAGTGATGTGCACACGTCTGTTGGTGTTGGTTAAAGACGGGCAGCAGCGTTCTGCACCAGCTGAAGGCGACTGAGAGAAGACTGGGAGACGCCCACATAAAGAGCATTAAAACAGTCTGACCTTCAACTTATCAGGGCACGGAGGGCTTTCTCAAGGTCATGAGGACTTTAAAACATTTTAACTTTGGCCAAAACTAGTCCTGACGATGTTGTTAATCTGTTTGTCCGACCTCAGATCAAAGGTCAAAGGTCACTCCCAGATTTGCATTCATTTAAATATCATTTAAATGAAGAACATTTTGGGCCAACTACTGCTTAACATCAGCAATTAAACAAAGAACATTGTGCACTGTTACTGTTTGGCTTCAATGGTAGATAAACGTGTAAATCATCTGCATAACGGTGGACTGAAGACAAGTTTCTGTGCAATCTGTTGGATTCCTTAGCTAGGAAACAGTTTTTGAATTGGCTCTATATGAATTAATTAGATTATTTTATGAATAATTATGATTACAATTAATTGAATTCCAATTGGCTTGAATTGGACTTTATTATTTAAGTGCCTTGAGATAAATTTGGCGCTATATAAATAAAAATGAATTGAACTGAACAGTGGAAAGAAAGGTTGTGCCTGGCTGTAATTGGCCCAAGTGGTAGCATGTACAATGAGAAGAGGATGGGGCCAAGAATAGATCCTTGAGGGACTCCACAGTAGAGAAGAGCACTGGAAGAGCATAACGGAGAAGGTTCTACTGGACAAATGAGACACAAAAAGAAGAGTTTCTCCTCATCCCGCCGCCTTTAGGCCGGCCTTCTGTTATCATCAGACTTCCTGAGTGGGTCTTTCAGGTGTGGCTGTGTGTTTTTCTGCCTTTCTCTTCAGAACTTCCGGCTTTTTAAAGCGCTTCTTTACAGTGATTAGCAGGAAACGCATTCTTGTGTGTGTGTGGCTTCGGTCTACATGCACTTAATAACTCATTCTTATTGTAATTTAGCCAATAATCCGATCCTTTCAGTGCCATGTGACCCCACTGAGTGTTAAACTCATAAGTAAGTGTCTGCTCCCTCAGCACATGAAGTCGGGCCCTTTGAAGGACCCGCTGCTGGACGACCACGGCGACTTCAACAGGATGTGCGTGGCCATGAAGAAGATCGGCCTGGACGACACGGAGAAGCTGGATCTGTTCCGGGTGGTGGCCGGCGTGCTGCACCTGGGAAACGTGGACTTCGAGGAGGCCGGGAGCACATCAGGTGAGCTGCAGGGAAACGGGAGAAAACAGCTGGTCGTGGGTCTGAGTGAGCTGCGATTGGCCAGATGTTGCACTCTGCCAGATGCCGTCTTTGACCAAACAACGAGGGCAGAACCAGCCAGTTAGAAGTGAATTAACATCTCAGATCACAACTTCCCCCATAGCTGTATGCCCTAAGGGATGTATTTATCCAGATGACTGTGCTTTATCTTGTAAGGAAAGAAAAATGGACGACCTTTTACTGTATCGCATTATGCTGGAAGAATGTTGGTTGCCCCTCTTTTACCCACTTAAATGTTAAATGTTAAATAACTTAACATCGAGTTTGGCTCTTGAGAAACTGACATATGTTGTTAGAAAGAGGGTTTATGAATTTAATGATATTTGGAGGATATTTCTGGAACTGTTGAGGAAGGGAGAATGAGATAATGAAAATGATTTAATTTGTTAAAACTAATAAATTAAATAACAAAATAATAAGTTGATTTAATTATTAATATAATATTATAATATAATACAATTATATAATTTTATATATACACATCATTATATAATTATATTATATAATATAATTATAATAAAATACAATTAACATAATAATAATGATGATTTTAATAAATAATTAGATCATTATAATAATTAAATAAATAATACATTTTAAATGTATTATTATTATCATTATTATTTTTTATTATTATTTATTTATATTTGTGTTGATTTATTTTCATTATTTCATATTCATTTCACAGTCATTTGCTGACTAATTACTGCTGTTTATTGATCTTTTTTAATAATTTAATTATTATTTTATTTACTTTTTTAATTTTTTGGATGTTTAAATTGTTGGATGTTGTTATATTAACATGAAAAAAACAATAAATATATGTTTAAAAAAAAAAAGTGACTTAACACGGGATGAAGGTGAGAAATGATGTTTGACACCCAGCTTTTGGACGCTGAAATGTTCACTTCTGCTGTTTGTATTCACGAAGGAGTTTGTTTTATGCATGAATTCAGTTTCAGCTTCAGTTGATGGAAACTTTGTCTGCATTAAAGACAAAAATCAGAATATTTTCATGCCTTTAGACGAGTCAACACTTTTAACTTCACACGTTTGCAGCTGCAGATGTCAAAGATTCATCAGTTTACGTTGTTTTTGTTACTTTGGGCCACATCTTTACACTTTCAGGGGACTCCAGACACCCTGATATATGCTCCTCAGAACAGGAAAAAGGGGATTTTCCCTAATTTGTCATCTTTAATCCTGAGTTCTGACCTTGTTAAATCCGGCTCTGTGCCGTCGTTTGTCATCGGCTCGAACAGAAGAAGCAGAATTCAGGCCGAAGCCTCGCGGTATTTATCAGAAATCGCCCATCGGACGAGCTTCTCGACTCCTAAACATCACAGATTCAGCTCCTTGGAGTCATCGTTCCAGCCTGCGAGCCTCCATCTCACTGCGATGATGAAAACTGGACATTTCGTGCTTTATCCTTCATTTTTCACTTTGATTTTAAACCCAAAAGAGTCAGAAAGGAAACATATGACTTTTTTTCCTACTTCCCCTCGAGGGGAAATCAATAATTACACAGTTAAACGAGTCGTGATGTTATTTAAAGTATTCTCTGCAGCATCTCATCCAACGGCCTCTGGAGACGCTCGGTTTCAGACGGCCCGTCCTTTGAACTTCTCCTGTGAAGTTGCTCAGCTCTCAGGGTGCATCCCCATCATTTCTCCCACCGCAGGGAACAGCAGGCACAGCCGGGCGTCCATTACATCCTCCGCTGCTCCCAGCAGGCGGCTATCAGGACGCGTGTTCTACATCCAACAGGACGAGAGCTTTTTTCTTTAAAGAGGGGCTCAGCTGAGCTTCAGGGGGAGTTTTTAATAGTTTGGACAAACGTTCAAAGGTCAGATGGATTTAAACTACAGACAGACGCGACCACCTGAAGCACAAAGTGACTTATAAATATAGACTTACAGAGTTTAACACTTAGTGGGGTCACATGGCACTGAAAGGATCGGATTATTGGCTAAATCACAATCAGACTGAGTTATTAAGTGCATGTAGACACCTTAATCTGACTAAGAACTGGATCGGATGGGATTCAGACCCCGAGATAACTGGGCTGAAAGTCACTCTAAACCTGCTTGTAGACGCTGAAGCACGTGGTGAATCAGACTTTGCGTTCTGCGCATGCTCCAGATGTTTTCCCGGGGTCGTGACCCGGAAGTCAAAGGAGACGATATTCCTGTTGTTGTCGCCGTCAGAAAGAAACAAACAACGCGATGGAGAATGCTCCGTTGGGCATCGAGTTTGTGCAACAAGCAGCTCATCACAGACCAAATGTAGAGGGACGTAGCTTCATCTGGCTCTGCGTTCTCCATCTTTCTCCAATGCCTGAGTTTGTTGTTGTTGTTGGTGGTGAAGAGGTCAACAGGAAGTGGCTCTATTAGCAACAGCTGGAATGGGTACAGCGCCACCTATCATACCGGGGTATGACACGCTTTGTGCCTCTGATCCCATTCATTCACCGCCATATATCCAAGGAGAATTACCCTTGCTCAGCTCAGTTTTATTGTAATTTAGCCAATAATCCGATCCTTTCAGAGCCATGTGACCCCACTGAGTCAGATCAGCTTCTAAGTCCTGAAGTTTGACCCGGCTCCACAGATCCCAGGTGTGCTGAACACCCCTCCTCCTGCAGGTGCCTGGTGTTTAACTGGAGAAGCCGTCCCTTAAGCACACATTCACCTGAAACAGTCCGGCCCTATGTGGGCAGAGGCTTATGTCCTTTCTCTGTGAACACACAGAAACTCAGCCGCTCAGAGGTGCGACTCGTCTCCTGGTGATTAGGTGGGCGTAAAAGCTGAAGGTACTCATCTGTAACAACAGACACTTCCCCGATGACTTACCGACCCGTGTGGGCCCGACTTAAAACCAAGGCCACGCACAGTTTACGTGTGAACACTGAGGCTGGAAGATTCACGGCCAGGCAGTGAAAAAAGTCCTGTTTTATGCTTCGTTACGTGAGACACGAGCACTTCGATCTGTGTGTAAAAGCACCTAAAAACCTGTTGGCTGATAACGTCGCATCAGGGGAGGTATTTCTCAGGTCGATGCCCCCTGAACTGAGCTCCTCCAACATCAGATCCATCTCAGGGCGGTAAGTGATGAGCGAGTGGAGGGAAACTTTCCAATGACTCCGATGTAGGCTCCATTAAAGGACAATTTCGGTCGTTTACAACATCCAGCTGTATTGCCCTATCTACCCATGATTTAGTTTTAAACGCTATTTTTATACCTCTTCTACAGCTCCAAACAACATAACACTTACGTGGTAGTGAGTAGAGGGTCCCTAAAGCCAAACCGAAGTGTCCCGAGGTCTTCATGTGGTCGGATAGAGAGTCCAGAATGAATTTAATCAAGCCAGTACCTGCTCTCAATCAGAGCTCTTCCGTCAACAGGAGGCTACCTCACGCGAGACATCACGCCACGTGGGTCCGTAGTTGATTGCCGAGTGTGGAGTAACTCGCTCTGGAAAGTCACAATTTCGTTGCCGTTCTTTTTACAAACATAGTCCAGTATTTCTTTCGAAAGTGAAATGAAGTTGTATACAACAGCAAAGCCTAGCTTACTAACAGGTTGGAATTTTGAAATGTCACGTGACGTGATGTCTCGCGTGAGATAGCCTCCTGTTGACGGAAGAGCTTTGATTGAGAGCAGGTACTGGCCTGATTAAATTCATTCTGGACTCTCTATCCGACCACATGAAGACCTCGGGACACTTCGGTTTGGCTTTAGGGACCCTCCACTCACTACCACGTAAGTGTTATGTTGTTTGGAGCTGTAGAAGAGGTATAAAAATAGCGTTTAAAACACAATATAAATTGATGCCCCCATGCCTATGTTGTCAGTCCGACATCTCCGTGCAAGCAACACTGTCAGGGTCGGATGACATTTTTTTGCGTCTTTGCTTTGGCTAAATCATGGGTAGATTGGGCAATACAGCTGGATGTTGTAAACGAGCGAAATTGTCCTTTAATGGAGCTTCATTTAATTCAGCCTCTCTTCTAATTCAGTTTACTCTGAAATCCCTCCAGCTGCCCATCTTTACGTGAGCTCAGGTAAAGCTCCTGTTTGGAGTCTGAAATCTTCTTCAAATGTTCCTGGATCATCGATCTTTTTGCCTCGTTTGCTGCGAGCAGGCAGATCCTCGAGAGATCCCTGATCTCAAGGAGCAGCGGGTCCAATGAACAACCGGGACGAAAGCCAAAGGTTCTAACCTACGAGCAGTCGAATATACGATGGTTAATTTAACTATTCTCTCGCCACCGGGGTTTACTGCATCCGTGTGGAAGCACTTTGGATTTCATGAGAGAGCAAACAAGTCAACTGACGAGACCTACGCGAAAAATACGCAAAAATAAAGTACATCAGCAACACCACAAACTGTGAGGCAACTGAGGCAGCAACTTGTACTCTTTCGGTTAGTGGTGCGCACCATGGAGCCGCGCTACAAACTCCTGGACTTAGAAGTTGATCCCAGTGAAAGAGGTTCCCGTTAACACCTGACGATCAATTACAAACGCTTCCTAAAGAGGGATCAAGCTAATAATCCTGAATTAATAAGGAGTTTAAAAATATTTCCTCATAAAGACTAGCCTGGCTGACGCGTCCACATCTGGATGAGATGGTGGTCTGGGAACTAGGTGTGCATTTTCTCGTATTCGAGGCGTGGTTTACGAATGCCTAGAGCCGTTTATTGGGCGCTACGAATGTCTTATCAAATGGCGTCTGGTTCTTCCCATGCTGCTTTGCGCGCGATTCATAGCCAATTGTATCACTTATACCAGATGACGTATTTAGAGCGACAGAAATTCGACGAGGAAGAAGAAGACGCGTTGCTCTTTTTTAAAAGTAAACTTGCGTTCTAAGCTACTTAAAACACTTTCTAAGGCTGCATCCAACGGTAACGTTGTGTCCGCTGCCATGTTGGATTAACACTCTACAAGCTTCGGTGTCACACATAGACGTTGTCATCGTCTTGCTGCCCCCCCCCCCCCCCGTTCTGTGATTGGTTCCCTAACTCAGGCAAAAATAAGGGCGGTGGTTTCCAGGCTGACTTTGCAGTGTGAATGAAATCACGCGCAAAGCAGCATGGGAATTCCCAGGCTACATAAAGACTGAAGGAGGGAAGAAATCTGCCTCCTCTCTTGATAATAACTTCTCCTCCTTTTGATTAGTTGTGTTCCAGCTTCCTTTACCTGCAGCTCCAATAAACGTGCAATTAAAACCAGGAATTGAGCTTATCTGGAAATGTCTGCTTAGGAATGAAGCGGGCGTTCCTTTTATCATTTGCACGTCACTGAAGTAAACTGAAGTTAATCTTTTTCCAGCGTTCCTGCGATGCTCTGACCAGCTGCTTTCTGTTCTCATGTGGGAAGTTATAACCCTGTAAAGCCTGACATATTGTGCTGATGTTTGCCCTCCTTTCTGTCTTGCAGGCGGCTGCACCATCAGGAACCAGTCGAGTCAGACGGTGGAGCACTGTGCTGAGCTGCTGGGCCTGGAGCAGGAGGACCTGAGGGTCAGCCTCACCACCAGGGTCATGCTCACATCGGCAGGGGGCGTCAAAGGAACAGTCATCAAGTGAGATTCCTGCTTTCTCACACTCACACACACACACTTAGAGGACACTTTACAGTCTTTACTACAACGCTGCTGCCCCCCTAAACTGAGTCTGTCCTGTGGAATGTCAGGATTTCTGTCCGTTAGGCAGGAGGAAGCAACCAGATTTCACCCGGTTGATCTGCAGCAGCACGATAATCGTTCCTGCAGGCTTGGTGGTTTAGCTGATTCTGCCCAGGAAGCTATGAACCACGGCTGTGTTCGAAACCGCATACTTCTCCTACTACTCCTACTAACTTACTGAGTTAGTATGCGAGTTTGAGTAAGCAGAAGTTCCCGGATGCATACTAGATTCTCCTAAATGTTGGGTATGCATCATGAGGTTACTACTCATACTCAAACTACCCAAGATGCAACGTAACGTGACGTCGCCGATCGTCATTTCCTGTCAAAACGGCAGTTGCAAGCTAGCTACAACGAGGGTAGGTTCACTTCCTGTTTTCAAAACAAAAGCACCAATTGTATGGTAATGGCTTTCCCTATGATAAAAGGCAACGGGTATTTTATTTTGTGAAAATAACAGGAAGTGCGTTAGCTCACTGCGGCTAGCTTTAGTAGCGCCGAATTCGTGGGAACAAAATTGTAAACAGCCGGTATTTTGTCAGGTTTTCAACACGTTGGGGATCTAAACGACTACTTTCTCTCCTGAAAATGTTTCAAATGTTGCTAAAGTTTACAGAGTTTAGAGCTTAAGAGAAATCAGCTTCAGGCCGGCTGATTTCGGCTCGGGCAGGAGCGAAATGCATTGTGGGTAAACGCTCTGCATACTGTCTGATCGATCAGTATGTATTATGCGGTTTTGAACACAGCCATTGTCTAGCCTCCTGGAGGTGACCCCAATGACATGTTGGTCAGCACTGCTCACTGATCTATATTATAGGGAGTATAGGGAATTTTTCTCTGAGTCTGGTCCATTTTTTTCTTTAGCACAAGTTTCTTGTGTTTACCTTAAATCCATCTTTATCCCCACCCACACCTCCATCGTGCAGTCAGAACTCTCCAGCTGTTTGGTTTCCTTATTATCAGCAGTTATTCAGTTAAAAATGCTCAAACAGGCAAATATTTATTTGTAAAGTGACATTTCGACCTCTGGGTTTATTCCTAAAGCTCACGTCACCCTGCTGCAGAGGTTATTGAGCATCCAGCTCGGGGTCAGTCTGGACTCTTAAAAACGCCTCGTAAGTGTTTGCTGGAGTCAGAGCAGCCGTCTCAGTCCCTGCTAACGCAGATATTGCACTCTGATCTGAGGAGGAATGGCAGCACAAACACACATCACAGCTAATTAGCACCTTAAAGCCCAGCAGGTCTGAGCTGACTCGCTCTCTGAGGCGGCAGCAGATGGTCGAAGCGCCGCTCGTCTTGTTATCGCTGTCCAGAGAGACGCTCGCTGCTTATCTGAGCCGACGTCAGAATACACAGAGAAGTGCAAACGAGGCCCAGAGGAGCTCGTTTGGGTCCAGTTGGCGGAGCTCAAACAGCTGGAGTCCCCGCCTCCTCATCGCGTTTTCACCGTACGAGCCAGAGCCGATCCGATGGCTCCGGCCAACGCGTATTACGAATAAAGTGGCGAGCCATCTGGAGTTGGAGCGAAGCGCCCGGATGATGAAACGAGTTTGATTTGGAAAAGTCCAAAAGGTGACTGAATGTTGCTGGAAGGCTGCAGCTTACGCAGCGAGCAGATAGTTCATGTGGGCAGACGCCACCTCAGAGATGGCAGCGTGCATTTAAAGGTGTGAACGCTGCTGCTGTCGGTGGTCGTCTCTGTCCTTTATCTCACTCAGTGGGGTCACATGGCACTGAAAGGATCGGATTATTGGCTAAATTACAATCAGACTGAGTTATTAAGTGCATGTAGACACCTTAATCTGACTAAGAATTGGATCGGATCGGATTCAGACCCCGAGATAACTGGGTTCCATTCATTCGACGCCACTCCTTTCCTAATCTTTGGCGTTATAAAGAATCTGAGCATATTCTTCCAGTTGAATTCTCTCCAGATCCTGGAGCTAGTGGACGTGCGTTTTACAGATATTAAACCACTCTTCCTCAGTTATTTGTTCTTTCCTTTTCCTATTTTTCTTTGACATAAAGAGAGGAAGACGTTCTGCATGACATCAAACTTCTATATAGGACTGAGATTACTGCATTTTTTTACCTTCATAAGCTCTCTGAAATAACTTCATTATCATTGTCAGTTTGTATCTCCATCTCATAATCTGCCCCTCAACTTCTCAAAACTCCGCAGCTTACCCCGTTCAACCATCGTACATATTGCTGTGATGCCTTTTCTCGCCCATTGTTTAAAGATTTTATGGGTTATCCCGTGTATAAACCTCATCATCAAACCCAAACCAACTCAAAATCTTTATTTCTTTCTCTAGTTTATACCTCTCAACAACGGTATTCCATACTTCAAGTGTAGTTTTGGTTATTACATCTTAATTGGTTACATAATTTTCCTTCGTGGCCCTAATTTTCGGCTTAAAGTTTGGCTTCTTTTACAGTGTTTATTATTGTATAAACATTTTTATTGCTTTATTATGTCTGCTACTGGATGCTTGAATTGCCTTGGGGATCAATAAAGTATCTCTTTCTTTCTTTCTTTCTTTCTTTCTTTCTTTCTTTCTTTCTTTCTTTCTTTCTTTCTTAGGGCGGGACCCCTTGTCCTAGGGGTTTTTGACCCCTAGGACAAGGGGAGTAAACACAATGTTAAGACCGCACAAAGGGTTAAAACGTGTGTTTTATCGGGGAATCAGATGGGTATTTACTTTGTTTCATGATGCACACCAACTGGAAAGACTCTGGTGTTGCCTTGGTAACGCACAGAGGAGGCGGGTATTTGGAAAACCCAACAGGCCAGCAGAGTTTATCCTCCGGAGGATTACCCGACGCTTTATTCCGCGTTGTTTCTGGATAGTTTCCCTGTTGCATGTTAACCGTATGATGAAAAGCAGCCGATCCCAACGTCGCTGAGGAAAAATGGAAACAAAGTAAAGACTTTAAACGCTATCATTCCTTAAACTCATTCTGTAGAACAACTTAGACTTTAGGTGGTCGAGCCCCCCGCAGAGGGGCTCGACCAATCCTCAACTCTTATTGATCTCCCCTCATGCTGATGTGGGAGAAGCCTCATTCAGATGCAGCCTGACGACTCAACAGAGGAGGGAAGCAGCAGGCTGTGTGATCAGATCGGTTCGTCCCGAGTTATCTGCAGCTGGTTAAAGCTTTTTTAGATCAAAAATCAAAGCTGCGGTAGTCCAAAGTGTGAAGGAAGCTTGTTACAACACAAACAAAGCATCCATTTTCTCTTCAGGGACTTATATTTGCACCGCAGTTGGAGATGGACACAGGAAAAAATAGCAGGAAAAAATAGATAATTTGATCTGAAAGGACAAAGTTTGTGGTTTCCATCCGAATTTAAAAGCGAACATCTGCATGTAGACCAACTTTTTTATTGGTTTATCATCTGCAGGCTGACCTTTTTATGGGAATGAGGTACTAATTAAACACAACAAGGATCAGCCTGTAGATGAGAAACTATTAGAAACTGCATCTTTAAGGATTAGGCTGTTGAATTTATTCACGTTTATTAACTTATCTGTTGGTGCTTATGTGAAAGTAGCTGAAACCAGGTAGAAACCAGCAGAATGGTGACCGAGGAGGACTAAAATGAGCTTGTGGGACAGCCTGGACAGCTTCCCCGTCAGCTCCAGCTGAACAACATTAATGTGAAGCCGTGAAGCATTCAGACGGAGGAGGAGCTGTTTTCACTGCTCGGAGCTCAACACTCGGGGAGAGCTTCAGGTGTCTGACTCACTCTACCTTTGGCTCAGAGCTGCAGAGCAAACAAAATTCCCGTCAGACTGTGCTGCTCTTTCATAAAGAGTTCAGGGCAGCTAAGAACTTAATCCTCAGAGTTATGATGGGGATGAGACTGCGGTGCAGAGACAGATCAATGTACTACCGGCCAATGATGAGAAAATAGAAAAGCTGCAGACTGGAGCCTGAAACCTGATTCTTTTGAGCCGCTCACGTGAAAAAGTCTGTCTGAAGCACCTGAAACTGATTATTATTAGTGATGGCTGTTGTTGAGGGCAGGCTGTCTTTATTGTCACAAACAAACCCTCACATGATGCTGTCCTGCAGCACTTTGGGGAGTTCATTACACTTCCTTTCATGATGGCCCTCTGTATTGATTCTCTTCCATTATATTTGATTGTCCAGGTTGTGGACAATCAAAATCAAATATTGTATAAAATATTGTATAATCAAAGAATTTAAACCTTTAAGATATATCTAACTCTTCTTGTTCTTTACACAGTACTTTTTTTCCACTTATTCTGATTATTTATTTGAGGTGAAATGATATATATAGACTCATATATGTGTGAGACCTACCTTTCTTTGACCAGTCTTGATAAAAATCTTTACAGTTGGGGGCTTGTCCGGGATAATTTCACTGATTACTCTAATAATCGCACATTATTTTAAGACG
Organism: Odontesthes bonariensis; assembly: GCF_027942865.1. NCBI lineage: Eukaryota > Metazoa > Chordata > Actinopteri > Atheriniformes > Atherinopsidae > Odontesthes > Odontesthes bonariensis. The sequence continues at coordinate 2,937,207 of NC_134529.1, read as the reverse complement.
GTTAACGTCTTATTGCTGCGTTTTAGTTAGTGTACAGAAATGTGGAATTTAATATACAAAAACAAGAAGAAACCTGAAAGTAAACATACTTTAGTTGTTTGTTTGAAACTATGGAAATACTCGCACAATAATTGAAAGTTTTGTAAAAAAAAAAAAAAAAAGGAAAAACTGGAACTCTGTTCGAAACAGAATACTTTTGTAGGAATCCAGTCAACTTGTTGTATATTTAACAGAAAAAACATCGCAAACTGCCAGAGAAGGAGCGAGACAGCCCCTCAGGCTGAGTCCCTGTCTGCATTCAGCCTGAACTCAGTCTCTTTAAATCCTCAGATTGTTTATCTGGCACCTCAGCTTGAGCTCTCACTGTCTGAGTGCCAAACCATTCGCTTCAACTTCAAACCTCCCACACTAATCTTTGCTTCTTTTCTTTCTTCTGAAAGAGAGAATCCGTAACAGAGGAGATAAAAGCTGCCTTCTGTTTTGGTCTTTCTCCTCGAGTGTCTGTTGATGCTGCACTTCCAGTCAGTCGCGCTCCTGGTAAACGGACGCGTGTCTTACGTTTTCCCACAGCGTATACGCCACTATTTCTGGTCGAAATGTTGGAAATCTGTACATTATCATAACAGCAATGTGACGCTGTTAGCTGAAAACAAACACTGAGAGGACTGTCTGAGTCGTGCAACATCTTTACAAACAGAAGAAGAAGAAGACTAAACTGAGAGTGCATTTAATCACTTCTGAGTATTGCTGTCAAATGGACCTTTTTGTGCATCTTTACCAAGAAGATAAAGGAGAAAAATACAGCATAGATTGGCACCTGGAATCCTCCACAAGTCATTTATGCTGTGGGAAGAGGACTTCAGAGGTTTGTGCTCATGGCAGATGGTGAAAGAAAAAAAAAGCTGATGGGGAAAATCCCCTCCAGCGTGTTTATTCTCTACGCTAAAGCCAGAAGAAGAAAAATCCATAACTGAAAAATCAAAAGATCCTTTTTTACACAAGGAGGCAGCAGATTTAGGTGGTGCCAGATGGATGAAGTGATGGAGAGACTGCTTTTCAGCACATCCTTTGATGATGACGACTGCTTGGAAGCTGTACAGTGGAACAGTTAGTTTGTTGGAGATGTAGTTTAAACTTACAGAACCAGCATATACTGAAAATTCATTCAACCAGTAAAATCGAAACCAGAGAAATATCGATTTAAGATGGTCTTTTGTTTTTTATTGCCAGTAAAATGGGAAATATGCACATGGGTGGAGCTGAGAGGGTTTCAGACGTGTCCATCTTTCAGAATGTAATCCTTTAATCTATATCTGACTCTTCTTGTTCTTTACACGGTACTTTTTTCACTTATTCTGATTATTTATTTTGAGGTGAAATGATATATTTAGACTCGTATGTGTGAGACCTACCTTTCTTTGACCAGTATTGATTAAAAAATCTTTAGTTGGGGGCTTGTCCGGGATCGTTTCACTGATTACTCTAATAATCGCACATTATTTTAAGATGGTTACCATAAAAATCTTTACAGTTGGGGGCTTGTCCGGGATCGTTTCACTGATTACTCTAATAATCGCACATTATTTCAAGACGGTTACCATCTTATTGCTGTATTTTAGTTAGTGTAAAGAAATGTGGAATTTGATGTACAAAAACAAGAAGAAGAAACAACTCTTCATCTGGTGGATTTAAGAAAGCACACTGACGGAGGATTTTTTCTGTATTAAACAACATTTATACATGAACAGGAAAAGAAAAGAAAGTTACCACAAAATACATTATTTTTCTATTTTTAAAGAGTTTGAGGACCTTTGCATTAGTATTTAGCATCATTATGAGCTTACTAACCTGAAAGTAAGCATACTTTAGTTGTTGGTTTGAAACTATGGAAATACTCACACAATAATTTAAAGTTTTGTAAAAAAGGAAAAACTGGAACTCTGACTGGGTTCGAAACAGCATATTTCTCCTACTACTCCTACTAACTTTTTGAGTTGGTATGGGAGTTTGAGTAAGCAGAAGTTCCCGGATGCATACTAGATTCTCTGAAATGTTGGGTATGCATCATGAGGTTACTACTCATATTCAAACTACCCAAGATGCAACGTAACGTGACGTCGCCGATCGTCATTTCCTGTCAAAACGGCAGTTTCAAGCTAGCTACAACGAGGGTAGGTTCACTTCCTGTTTTCAAAACAAAAGCACCAATTGTATGGTAATGGCTTTCCCTATGATAAAAGGCAACGGGTATTTTATTTTGTGAAAATAACCGGAAGTGCTTTGCTCGCTGCGGCTAGCTTTAGTAGCGCCGAATTCGTGGGAACAAAATTGTAAATAGCCGGTATTTTGTCAGGTTTTCAACACGTTGGGGATCTAAACGACTACTTTCTCGCCTGAAAATGTTGCTAAAGTTTACAGAGTTTAGAGCTTAAGGGAAATCAGCTTCAGGCCGGCTGATTTCGGCTCGGGCAGGAGCAAAATGCATTGTGGATAAACGCTCTGCATACTCTCTGATCGATGAGTATGTAGTATGCGGTTTCGAACACAGCCTCTGTCTCTTTAAAGTCAAAAGTTGTACCGAGTGACCACCTCTAGCTCATGAAGAAACACTTGTACCCTGATGGGATTCAGGGATTACAGCACCTCCATCTGCCCTTTCATCAGGCATTATGGGGGACTCAACAGAGAGATTATGTGGATCATGGACTTCAGGTCTCAACCCAGTTGAACACAGCGTTGAGCCTCTTGTTAGATGCCGATTCCAGAGGTTTGTACAATCAACGATGAGCTGCATTGAAGCTGTTCTGGCAGCATGTGGTGGCCCAACACCTTACAAACACAACTAATGCTGATTTTTACTTATTTTCATCCTCCAAGTCCTTCAGCTCAAGGACGTTAAAGATTAACTAAGCCTTTTCTTACCCGACCCAATAGAGGAGAAAAAAACGATTCAGAAATAGTTTGGCCTTTTGAGTTTGTTGGATGAAGTATCTCTCACTGTAATGAGCAAACTTTACATTTACATGCAGTCATTTAGGTGGCCAAGAGAGACGAGCAAAGACGAGGAAAGGTGAAGGAGAAAGCATGGGAGGCAGATTCATTCAGAGAGAGAAATCTAACCAGATGGTTATCTTGTAGTTTTACATTTGCATGTCTAATTTTCTGCTCCATAAACTCCGGGAACAAACTGAACTATGTGCTGTGATGGTAAAACAAAGTGAAACCGAGTGTTTCTTCATGAAAGTTAATGTGTTCTGCATGTGCCGACGCTCGTTAAAGCAGATGGAAAGTAAAGAAGTGGCCTGTCATCGCCTCACAGATGCAGAAACTACATCTACAACCAATCAGAACGCTCGCACGTGGAGAGGCGGGTTCTCAGTGGCGCTCCTGTGCACGGCTGGATCGTGTCAGAGTTCTGGATAAACATCTGTATCTGGCTCGCACAGGAAAGGTCGGGTGGATCTGTTGGAGCAGAATTATCTGCTTCCACGGTTAGAGATCGAGTCGATGCATTGAGCCGGAAGATTTCAGACCTTTTTCAAGTTTTCCCTCATTTTCTGTTTCAGACTAATTTCAGAATGGATTTTATTTCAAATTTTCTACATCAACACAAGACGCACTGAAGTGTTCCTCGCTGTATATCCGCTGCAGGGACAAGCCTCAGTGTTATTTGCAAGCTGTTCTTTTGAGAATATCCACTTATGACGAGAAATAATGAGCTCTGATTACTCTAATAATTGCACATTATTTTAAGACGGTTACCATAAAAATCTTTACAGTTGGGGGCTTGTCCGGGATCGTTTCAATGATTATTCTAATAATCGCACATTATTTTAAGATGGTTACCATCTTATTGCTGCATTTTAGTTAGTGTACAGAAATGTGGATTTTAATATACAAAAACAAGAAGAAGAAACAACTCTTCATCTGGTGGATTTAAGAAAGCACACTGATGCAGGATTTATTCTGTATTAAACGACATTTATACATGAACAGGAGAAGAAAAGAAAGTTACCACAAAAATACATTATTTTTCTATTTTTAAAGTTCCAAGTTTTTAGGACCTTTGCATCAGTATTAAGCATCATTATGAGCTTACTAACCTGAAAGTAAACATACTTTAGTTGTTTGTTTGAAACTATGGAAATACTCACACAATAATTGAAAGTTTTGTAAAAAAAAAAAAAAAAAAAAAAAAGGAAAAACTGGAACTCTGTTCGAAACCGCATACTTCTACTACTCCTACTAACTTTTTGAGTTAGTATGCCTCAGTATTATTTGCAAGCTGTTCTTTTCAGAATATCCACTTATGACGAGAAATAAGGAGCTCTGAAAAGAAGCCCGCATGAGGAACAGGGCAGCCACATTCCTCGTGACTCACTGGAAACGTCTAAAAAGAGTGTGTTCAGCACATTTTTCCTCAGTGCAGAGTGGATGTTTGTATACCTTAAAACTATGTGCTGCAGACTCGTTTTCTAGAGCACGTTCCCCACCCTGAAGCTGCCCCCAGAGACCCCCAGAGATGAGGTACTGCTGTTCAGAATCTTTGTGGCCTCTAAACCCATTCATGCGTCTGGCTGTACGCTTGCTGAGCTCACACGGTGATTTCTTTTTAAGCCAAAGGGCAGAGGATTTGTTGAGGTAACTCTAAACTTGGAAATATTCAGGGCGTTCACTTAGTTCTGTGATGCCTCCAGCCCTTTGTGGTACAATCTGACCTTTTCTTTGCTCTAAATTTTCTCCATTCAGCAGTTTTCTCCTCTCTTCCAGAACTCGGAGCACAAAGTAAAACACATTTTCTGCATTAGCCAATAGTTATTCATCCATGGATGATTAATCGTTTTAAGATCCAGTGCTTTCTCTCTCCTGATTGGTCCCTCACTCATTTCAGTTCTTTTGTGTGATGGCTGTCAGATCGGCCGGTTAGAGGAGGGCCAACTGATGGATGCCTTTAGTCGTTATTCTTCTGATTAAAGCTGTCCAGTGAGGTCAGCAGATATGCAAAGTTTGTCTGAAACAATGCAGAAGATCCTTCCCCAGATCTCTGATTCTTCGTCTACCGAAGACGATATGCAAGATAAAAAATGTTGCCTCGGTTAGAGCTCAAACGGGTCTAAAAATATGTGTTTGTGTTGCTTTATTTGTATCGAGCAGCCACCAAATAATATTTTTCCTCTGTGTTTTGAATGAGAGGATAAAGGTGTGGAGGTCAGGGGTCTTATTTGCAAGCTTTTCTTTTCAGAATATCCACTAATGACTAGAAATAAGGACCTCTGATTACTCTAATAATCGCACATTATTTTAAGACGGTTACCATAAAAATCTTTACAGTTGGGGGCTTGTCCGGGATCATTTCACTGATTTCTCTGATAATCGCACATTATTTTAAGACGGTTACCATAAAAATCTTTACAGTTGCAAGATAAAAACTGTTGTTGTTGCCTCGGTTAGAGTTCAAACAGGTCTAAAAATATGTGTTTGTGTTGCTTTATTTGAATCGAGCAGCCACCAAATAATATTTTTCCTCTGTGTTTTGAATGAGAGGCTAAAGGTGTGGAGGTCAGGGGTCGGCTGCACAGTTCCAGTTATTATTCGTGTAAACCCGAAGCCGGATCCATCGGACGTCCCTGAGCGTTCAGATACGATGTGAGACCACGGTTTAATCGTGACCGCCATCTTTGTGCATTTCCAAAGCTCTGACAGGACCAAAAACAGTGTTTTTGGTAGTTTGTGTTGGAAGCATCGACTTCTCATTACACAGCGTGAGCTCGTTATTCACACAGCTTGTCAGTAAATGCAAAGTACTTCATTCCAGAGTCGGATAGTTGTCAGGTTACTGTGACAACAGACTGACTCACAGCAGAGAATCTTTGATGCTTGAAAGGCTGAATGAGTTGTTTTCCTCTTGTTAAAAGGCGCCTTTTTCCCTCTCTGCGGAAGCCAAACAAACACAAGTTTACTCCGTCTGTCATTCAGCACTGAAGCGACCCCGAGAGAATAAATGTTCAGGAACAATGACCGCCAACGTTTAGTGTGCAGCCACATGTAGTTATGTTATGTTCCTGTGTCATCAAGTTCAAAATGATTTGGGTTGTGAGTCCAATGCATGCAATGACCTTTAATTGGCAGCGATGGTTTTGATGGGCATCATCAGCCAATCAATTGGAAGAATTGATGTTTTATACATTCTGGAAGCCAAATATCGTACCGCAGCTCTGCAGCTGTTTTGTCTTTTGAATGATTTGGAAAGCAGAGCTCACACTGAGAGGGAAGGCGGACACATTGTCAGCGGAATACATATGAGGGCACTTGTATGATTAGTGCTCTGACAGTGTGGCTTCCTGGCTTTTTGGACCTCTGGGTTTTTAAATGAGAGGACCTCTGGCTGCAGAGATCTGGCTCAGAGCAGCTGGAGGCATGAATCAAACATGGCAGGATGTGCAGAGGGGGGCAGGGGTGAAGGTTCAGGAGCTGAGGAGCGGGAATTTAAAGCTACTTCTGGGTTTTTAACTTAGTTTAGTTTAGCCTAAAGACCTCCCTCCTCTTTGTTAAATGATCTTTAGCTGCTGGTTGTTTGGTTTCTGTGCTGCAGGAGCTGCTGCTGATGTCTCGATGCCTGAAACTTAAAGTTTAGAATAAAGAGGAACCAGCAGAGGCTGTATCCTTGACTAAGCTGGTCGAGTAACTCACTGAATTGAGCGGAAGTTGATCCCTCGACCCATTTGAGGAACTTAATGTGTCTAACACAACGACCCTCTGAATTAGATTAGATTAGATTGGACTGAAAAATAAAATGCTTGTAACAGGTTTTGGACTTCCTGTTCATATTATCCAGCTAATCTGATTTACTTTGTTCTGAGAGACTATTTTCAGTCACATGTAGCTCTTCTGAGTTAAGTTCTTCAGCCTCGAAACCTTAATTTCAGCTCTCTCTGCTCCTTTTTTAATATATTCACCCTAAAGGTCCGAATACAGGTTCACTCCAAATGAGGATGCAGCTGGTTTGACCTCAGAAATGCGAACGTTGGCGGGTTTTTAAATCCCACCCAGTGGCTTCAGAGAGCTTATGACCAGCTGAGGCAGTGGGTCACTGGGTTAGACCCAAAGAAGTCAGCTACTGTAAATTAATTTCCCCATTGCTGCCCTGTAACTCGGTTCCACACATCGGTTGTTTGTGAAGTTCATACTTTGATGTTGAGCTGTTGTGGCAGAAAGAAGGGAATTCATGCATCGGTGTGTAAAACTATCATAATGTTAAGATTAGCTGCAGGTTGCACGTCTTACTGACCTTATATTTAATTCATTTATTGAAACGGTTGCAGAAAGAAACTGATTATTAAAGGCTAAGTTATAAATCAAGGCTTTAAATTAAATAATTAAAGGCTAAAAATCAAGGCTAAGTTACCCCTGAACTCTGAAAATGTTTAGTTTTTGTTCACTTTAAATTAGGGCTGGGCGAGTTAACTCGTTATGGTTGCGTTAACTCGGTAATTATTTAACGCCGATAAATATTTTATCGCACATTAACGCAGGTTTTATTATATTTTTTATTTTGTAAAAGTCAGGAATTTCTACGGTTTAACTCTAGTAAATGAATGTCAACACTAATCCGCCCCTAAAGCTGGAATTAGCAGCTATTATTAGCATGATTAAACAGTTTTTAGATGGGCTGACTCCCCAAAACATGATGCTTTCACAGGTTTCTTGCTTGATGAAGAGGTGAGTTCAGGTTCGATCAAATCCAACCAGTCAGAGGCTGTGTTCGAAACCGCATACTTCTCCTACTACTCCTACTAACTTTTTGAGTTGGTATGCAAGTTTGAGTAAGCGAGAAGTTCCCGGATGCATACTAGATTCTCTGAAATGTTGGGTATGCATTATGAGGTTACTACTCATACTCAAACTACCCAAGATGCAACGTAACGTGACGTCGCCGATCGTCATTTCCTGTCAAAACGGCAGTTTCAAGCTAGCTACAACGAGGGTAGGTTCACTTCCTGTTTTCAAAACAAAAGCACCAATTGTATGGTAATGGCTTTCCCTATGATAAAAGGCAACGGGTGCTCCCAGTCTGTTGCTCACAGGCTTTTATTTTGTAAAAGTCTGCTGCTCACAGGCTTTTATTATTGTAAAAGTCTGTTGCTCACAGGCTTTTATTTTGTAAAAGTCTGTTGCTCACAGGCTTTTATTTTGTAAAAGTCTGCTGCTGTCTGCTGTGGAACAGGAAAAGAAAGTAATCGGCGGATCCACCAAACATGGAGAAGGGTACGGAACTTTTACTCGGCCATTTTCATTTTAAAGTTCTTCCAGACGGCGGAGTCGACAGAACCAAAGTCATCTGTAAACACTGCCAAGTTGAATTGTCTTCTCAGCGTAGTAGTTCCAGTCTAAAATATCACTTAAAGGCAAAACACACAACTGATAGCAGCAAGTCATTCAAGGAAACAGACAGTGGAGCGAGGCTTCTACATAAAAACTACAGAAAGATGCTGATGTTAAAAGTGTGTTTGCACAACAAATGTTATGGCACTTTCATTCATATGGCAGCACATTTAAAATAAAGCTAAATGCTAAAAGCTATACGCTACTTTTGGATTCATTTTTGGATTCTGCGTACAAATGCGATTAATCGTGATTAATCAGGGAAATCATGTGATTAATTAGATTAAAAACTTTAATCGTTGCCCAGCCCAAGTGGAAACAGTTGCAGAAAGAAACAAAAACTCAAGGTTAAGTTACCCCTGAACTCTGCAAACGTTTAGTTTTTGTTCCCTTTGAATGTCTTTGAAGCTCTGAAGAAGCCTCAGGCCTAAACTGCTAAATCACACCAGTGTGCTGCAGTTGTTATTTTTAAGCCTCCTCCAGCAGAATAAGTTTTAAAATTGGGAACGCATACTGGAGTTTGATCGTATCGCAGCGTAGGACATTTTCTGGGATCAGACATCACTATTCCCCCCTGATCTGTGGCTCAGAAAGATGCGTCGGGGGAGGCGGTTTGTCACCACGAGTGGTGCAGGGAGAGCGGTGGATTTATGAAGTCGTTATTTGTGGCTTTAGGAGTCTGTGAGTGCCACTCCTGCAGAGTTATCTCCCACTGTGTCCTTGAGCCTGCTGTTCATAGACCGGCACATTTTATCCGGCCCCTGCTGTCAGGCTGCTGTTGAAGCGCATACCTGCGCTCGCTGTGCAGTAATTACGGATCCTCCCGGAGCTCAACGCCACTCGTGGTTTCTGCCACATCACCACCAGTCGCTGTCACCAACACAAATACCTGCTCGGGGAGCCGGGCCCCTTCCTGAGCTAATGGAGTCGCTCTGTCCTCTGCTGAGTTGGTTTATAGTGAGATGGGAAATTCTTATTTTTCCATCTGGTTTTAAAAGTGTGTTGACTTTTCTTTGACCCCATTCACCCTGTTATCCTTTTGTTTGGTAATTTAAGGCAATGTTTCCCAACCGGGGGTTACGCGTACGGGGAGGTTTTTTAAATATTTTTTTAAATATTTAAAAAAAAGAGAAATGTTACTTCTTTAAGTTTCATAACAAAGGAAGATTATTTTGATTTAGTATTGATACTATTTTGGTTAATTATTTATATTTCAAGAAAATGTTTTTTATTCTTGTTGAATTCAACTGAGGTTAAAAAAAAAGAGAGAGAAAGCCTGAGAATTTTATGTACAAGTTAAGGATATTAAATAAAAGGATTTTCATGTAATAACCACTGTGTTGCTCTACTTTTGGAGAATCATCGCACGCGTTGTATGTGTGAGGGGGTACTCGGGCCAAAAAAGGTTGGAAAACACTGAGTTAAGGGAAACCAGTTCTAAATTCAGTGATTCTGAGTTCTCAGAACGGAGACTGTTCAAACGCTGTATGCCTTTGAATAAACTTAAAGACCAAATCTGGATTTTCTGTTATTATTATTATTTGAGTTGCCTTCTTACCCACTTTGATTAAAAAAAATCCACAACAATAGCAAATGAAGTCGGTGTGTTTTAGTGGTTTTCCCAGGCTGTGTTCGAAACCGCATACTTCTCCCACTACTCCTACTAACTTTCTGAGTTAGTATGCGAGTTTGAGTAAGCAGAAGTTCCCGGATGCATACTAGATTCTCCTAAATGTTGGGTATGCATCATGAGATTACTACTCATACTCAAACTACCCAAGATGCAACGTAACATTTATACATGAACAGGAAAAGAAAAGAAAATTACCACAAAATACATTATTTTTCTATTTTTAAAGTTCCGAGTTTGAGGACCTTTGCATCAGTATTAAGCATCATTATGAGCTTACTAACCTGAAATTAAGAATACTTTAGTTGTTGGTTTGAAACTATGGAAATACTCACTCAATAATTGAAAGTTTTGTAAAAAAGGAAAAACTGAAACTCTGACTGTGTTTGAAACCTACTACTCATACTAACTTTGTGAGTTAGTATGTGAGTTTGAGTAAGCAGAAGTTCCCGGATGCATACTAGATTCTCCTAAATGTTGGGTATGCATCATGAGGTTACTACTCATACTCAAACTACCCAAGATGCAACGTAACGTGACGTCGCCGATCGTCATTTCCTGTCAAAACGGCAGTTTCAAGCTAGCTACAACGAGGGTAGGTTCACTTCCTGTTTTCAAAACAAAAGCACCAATTGTACCGTAATGGCTTTCCCTATGATAAAAGGCAACGGGTATTTTATTTTGTGAAAATAACAGGAAGTGCGTTGCTCACTGCGGCTAGCTTTAGTAGCGCCGAATTCGTGGGAACAAAATTGTAAACAGCCGGTATTTTGCAGGTTTTCAACACGTTGGGGATCTAAACGACTACTTTCTCTCCTGAAAATGTTTCAAATGTTGCTAAAGTTTACAGAGTTTAGAGCTTAAGAGAAATCAGCTTCAGGCCGGCTGATTTCGGCTCGGGCAGGAGCGAAATGCATTGTGGGTAAACGCTCTGCATACTGTCTGATCGATCAGTATGCAGTATGCAGTTTCGAAAACACAGCCGTAGTCTTTTATCTGGTTTAATTATAGGTTTACTCTGCATTATGTTCCAGGTCTCTTTCACATCTGTCTGCAGTCCCTTTCTCATCAGTTCCCCACAGTTTATGTTACCGAGGATACTATAATTTATTTGACCCTTTATTTTGGTCTGTCCTCACCAGAGTTCCCCTCAAAGTCGAGCAGGCCAACAACGCTCGAGACGCCTTGGCGAAGGCCGTGTACAGCCGCCTGTTTGACCACGTGGTGACCAGGGTTAACCAGTGCTTCCCCTTCGACTCCTCCTCCAACTTCATTGGTGTTCTGGACATCGCTGGTTTTGGTCAGTATTTAACGTCTCTGATGCCTTAAACAACCAAACCTGCTACAAAACAGTTAAAGGGGACATTTTTATCTCCTTTAGTCTCCTTAAATTCAGATATAAGATGAATCTAAAAAAAACTTCTGCTTTTCAGAGTACTTTGAACACAACAGCTTTGAACAGTTCTGCATCAACTACTGTAACGAGAAACTCCAGCAGTTCTTCAACGAGCGCATCCTGAAAGAGGTGAGCAGCTGTTTTTAAGCATGTTTCATCATTCATCAACATTATTCATCTCTCTTATTGCAGGCAACTTGTTTCATATTTTTTCCTATTAAATAGTTTTTCTTCTAAAAAAACTTAAAGATAACAAAATATGCCATTTTTCAAGCATTTGTAGCACATTTGATAGCATTTTTAGTACATTTTATAACATTTCTAGCATATTTTATAGCATTTGTAGCACATTTGATTGCATTTTTAGCATATTTGATAACATTTTTAGCACATTTGATAGCATTTCTAGCATAGTTGATAGCATTTGTAGCATATTTGATGGCATTTTTTAGGACATTTTATAGCGTTTGTAGCACATTTGATAGTATTTTTAGCATTTTTTATAGCATTTGTTGCACATTTGATAGTATTTTTTTTAGCATATTTGATAGCATTTGTAGCATATTTGATAATTGTAGAACATTTGATAGCATTTTTAGCACATTTGATGGCATTTTTTAGGGCATTTTATAGCATTTGTAGCACATTTGATAGCATTTTTTTAGCATATTTGATAGCATTTTTTTAGCATATTTGATAGCATTTTTTTTTAGCATATTTGATAGCATTTTTTTTTAGCACATTTGATAGCATTTTTTTTAGCATATTTGATAGCTTTTTTTTTAAGCATATTTGATAGCATTTTTAGCACATTTTATAGCATTTGTAGTACATTTGATAGCATTTTTAGTACATTTGATTGTATTTTTTAGCACATTTGATAGCATTTTGACCCCAGCACTTCTCCTTGGGGAGAAGATTCCCTCAGATGGCAGATTTCTCAGGTATTTTAAGCCAATCATTTGGCTGACTTGCTGCTGGACTGTGATCTGAGGAGCTGCTGCACTCACACTCAGCAGTATCTCACCTTCCTACTGAGTTTTTCTGAGATGTTTCTTGTGTTGTTCTTTTGAACATAACTGTGAAAATAACATTTTATGTCTCTGGGTGCTTCTGGACTAAACAGTTTAAAGACTTACTGAGGGTTCGGGAGCTCTGAAAACCTACTTTTTTTATATATATTTGTGAATATTTGATGCAGTTTAAAACCACCTGAGTTCACTTCCATTAAACTGGGCGAGAACGAATGAGTTGATGTTTAGATGGTAAAAATCACTCCAAAAGTATTGATTATTCTCCCAACCAGGTGGGATTTAATTCTTAATACATCTCCCTGGTACTCCCTCGGCCCTCAGATATCCTTTAGCAACAGTCGGCATGGCAACAGATGCCGTCAATGTCTCCACATCACTACATTTCTATTCTGGAAAATAATGATCCATTAGTGTGTCACTTTAGCGACTGAGGTCTTCACATCGTGGAGTGGAAGGAACTCGAGTATTTATCTGAATACTGAAAATGAGTTTATTAGTTTTGAGTTTCATCCCTGTGAAGCTGTGGAGGAGGTGATGCTCAGGCCTCGACCCGTTAAAAGGACATCTTTAAGTACTTTGGAATTAGTTTGATGCTTATTTTGAACCAACTTCTCCCTCTTTCAAACAGTTTGTCTTTACAGATGTGGAGACATTGGAAGCCAGACTTCTGTCAACAGCTATTATCTTTGTAATGGCAGAAAATCTGACCGAGCAGTTAGAGAGCCAAGAGTCAGCCGGAGTCAGCCCCGTCCTCATTAGACTTGTACGTGCAGTGAATATCTTAATGGCTTCTCATTAGAAATGTCTCGCTTGCTTTGCAGGAGCAAGAGCTGTACCAGAAGGAGGGGCTCGGGGTCAACGAGGTCCACTATGTCGACAACCAGGACTGCATAGGTATGAAGACGTATTCTGAGCAGGTCCAGTTGCTCTTCTTTCATGCAGAGCTGCTGCTTACACTGATCCTTCAGCGCTAACCTGCTAGCTAAACACGTCAAACATGCAGCAAAGATGGACTCCACAGGTTTAAATCACTCTTCAGATATCAGGAGGCGTGAGGCTGTAACCTCGTCTACATGTGCACGGCAGAGACGGGGACTCGAGTCGACTCGAGTCGCTGTTTTGATGACTTAGACTCGACTCGGACTTGGAAGTCGAAGACTCGGCACTTGACTTGAGACACGATGACTTGAATGACTTGAGTGTTATTGAGTTCATGTTTTCAGTTTGAATATAAAATTAATAAATTAATTTAATAAATAACATGGATTACCCGGTAGGAGCGCAGGCTGAGAATGGCGTCATGATTGGATCCCTACCCTGTCAGTCAGTCATGCCCTCTCTACATACCTTAGTGTTTATTGGAGAGAATAAACTCATATCAGATATGCATCAACATAAATGACTAAATAAAAAATAAAAATATATATATAAAAAACAATCAAATTCACGTAGATGACTGCACAGATTTTTTTTATTTTATTTTTTTTTTACATTTTTTTAACATAACCCAGTTAATTACATGAAGGTATATGGGTCTAAGTTCATTTTAGGAATGAAATTCAGTTAATTTGGATTGGAAGCAGTTTGTGTTGTGTGGCCTGGGATCAGTCTAACCCCCGCCCCTCCCCCAGGACTCACAGCAGCAAGTTGACGTGAGAATGAGGCGCCCCAGCGCCCACTCCACTAAAGCCTGATTTATACTCAGAAACCAGGTCGTCTGCGTGTGTGTCGCAGTTAACGCAGACACTACGCAGACACTGCGCAGACACTGCGCAGACACTGCGCAGACACTACGCAGACACTACGCAGACACTACGCAGACACTGCGCAGACACTGCGCAGACACTGCGCAGACACTGCGCAGACACTGCGCAGACACTACGCAGACACTACGCAGACACTGCGCAGACACTGCGCAGACACTGCGCAGACACTACGCAGACACTGCGCAGACACTGCGCAGACACTGCGCAGACACTGCGCAGACACTACGCAGACACTGCGCAGACACTACGCAGACACTGCGCAGACACTGCGCAGACACTGCGCAGACACTGCGCAGACACTGCGCAGACACTGCGCAGACACTGCGCAGACACTGCGCAGACACTCTGGTACACCACCTCAAAATTGTAACTCACCGCAGACATCGCCGCAGGGAGGAGAGAAAGGAGGCCTCTGATTGGTCAACTCTACATCCGCTCTACACTATGCGTATTTCCGGTTTGCTAACCGGCTGACGCTAACCGTGCTAACCGTGCTAACCGTGACGATTCTTTCGCCTCTCTGCCAGCTCCAGTAGTAGCAATATTTCTTCTATTTCTAGATCGATCAGCTGCATCTCAATAAAAGTGCGCATTCGTCCAGTCGCCGTTGTTGTTGAATGACCTCCGTAACACCCACAATCCTAGCTTGTTCTTGATTGTCCCTCTTGCGTTGTGTCGTGGGATTAACATAGCGTAGACAGCGCTTCAAGGCATAAATCAAAAATAACTGCGTCGTGTCTGCGACAAGCTCACTGCGACACACTGCTGCGAAGTATACACGAGCCTTAACTTGACATGGAAATGAGCGGTACTCTAGAAAACTGGCGATTTGTAAAAAAAAAAAAAAAAAAAAAAAAAAAAATAGATATATATTTGTGTGCCCTGGGCGGTCGCCCACATTGCCTATAGCAAAAACCGGCCCTGCCTGGAACTGGTGCATCTTTTTTTTCGGAGCTTGAATTAAGCTTTAAAGGGACAGTTCGCCTCTTCTGACATGAAGCTGTGTAACATCCCATATCAGCAACATCATTTCTGAACATCTTCTTACCCCCTGCTGCGTCCTGTGAGCAGAGTTCCAGCCTCGTTTTGGTGTTGATGAAGGTAGTCCGGCTAGTTGGCTGGGGTTTCAAAAATAAAGCGTTTTGCTTCTCAAAACAATATGCGTTCAACAGAGTAATACATTTGCATCACAAAATGGTTCTCCAGGAAAAAGTCAGACCTCACAATCTCTTGGCCCTATTTTCTCTCCCTGCGTATCACTGCCTGCTGCCGACAGCCGCGCCTGTTACGCTGTTTGCTGCTCAGTCTGCACAGCAGGCAGTAGCCCCTTTCACACTGCGACCCGCTACCTTAGCGGGTCCATTTTGTACCTTCGACCCGCGTCGAGCAATGTGAACGCTTGGCGTGTTGGTGACCCGTGTCGCCTGAAGCCGAGTTCCGGGGGCGTGGCCTAGTGGCAGAGCGTCACACGAAACACATAAAATGCTGGGCGTGTACAATGACGTAGGCACAAGCCATGCGTCGGAAGTAGAGTTAAATACACCTTGAGGACTCGTTTTTGCAATTGTATATGCAGTTCATGGAGATGTTATTTTACGGGGTGTGGATACAACGTGGGATGCCGCCGAAGAACATATGCGGAGAATACAAGAGCACTATAGTCCCCGAAATGTGGCGGTAAATAACGTCCTCTGCTCGGAGGCTGAGGAGCTCGCGGACCTCCTTGTCTCCCCAGTTGGCCATATTAAAAAATGTCTCCAACTTGATGTAGGCTAAAACGGAGTGAAACTTGTCCTCACCTGTCGCTGTTGTTCTGAATCAGCTGTCCATTCTGTCTTTTAAACTCCTCACGCCACGCCCACGTCCGACCCGCGTCGATTGCGTTCACACCAAACTCGGCTCGGCAAAAAGACTAGGGTCCGACGCGGGTCGAAAGGCGAGTCGAGTGGACGCGGCAGCCCGGGTCGGCAGTGTGAACGCAACAGCGGACACGCTAAATTCGCAAATTAAACGCGGGTTATTCGGCAGTGTGAAAGGGGCTAGTGATACGAAGGGAGAGAAAATAGTGCCAAGCGATTGTGAGGTCTGACTTTTTCCTGGAGAACCATTCTGTGATGCAAATGTATTACTCTGTTGAACGCATATTGTTCTGAGAAGCAAAACGCTTTATTTTTTAAACCCCAGCCAACTAGCCGGACTACCTTCATCAGCACCAAAACGAGGCTGGAACTCTGCTCACAGGACGCAGCAGGGGGTAAGAAGATGTTCAGAAATGATGTTGCTGATATGGGATGTTACACAGCTTCATGTCAGAAGAGGCGAACTGTCCCTTTAAAGCTTGACTCTTCTGAGATTTGTTGGCAGCAGTTTTCCTCGTTCCTTCACCCGTCTCATGTTGGACCCGAGTGATGTTGAGTGGAACATGACCTGAACCTCTCCTAATGGAGGCTGCTGTGACTTTATGCTCTCATCCTGAGATTTAACAGCCATTAAAGAGACTTCAGCTTTCAGCTCATGAAACACGCAGAGCGTTCTCGTCAGCCTCGGTTCTTTGCGCTTTGTTTGCACGCTGTTGGTGATTGGTTGTAATTGGCTCCATTTCCTCAGTCCTTTACGAAGGCCGCCTGTCCTCAGTCTGACCTCTGCGCCTCGTGCACACACATAATGAAAAGGCAGAGCGATGAAGCCCCCCCGAGCGTGTGAACGCTTGTTCAGAAGGAAACGTGTCTTCATTTCCCATAAGCGGGCGGGGAGATGGATGTGAGGCGATTAGAGGCGACGGAGGTTAATTCTGCTTTTTGCTGATGTCCAGCTCTGCGAGGGAGCATCAATATTTGATGTTTCCTGCAGCGGAGTCGGCTGGAGGCAGGCCAACACGGACCGTTTACAGTCAGAGCCGCTCTACCTGTTGGCTGTTTGTTCACACACACGCCCACAGAGCATGAAAACCTGCTTAATGTGGCGGGAAATTACATCTGCAGGAACAATGGATGCATTACCGCATGCAGAACAAACGTAGAAAACGTTCATTAGAAACGGAGGGAAATGTTAGAATGATATAAGAATAAGAGCAACAATCTGAGCATGTTGATGGCTTCAGTTTAACGTCCTCAGGTTCTGCAGAAACTGTTTTCTGATGGAAGCTGGGACCATGTCTCACACTTGGACGGACGCTGAATTGGTCCATATGACTGTATACGGTATCTATACCTATACAGTCTATAGCTATATCTATACGGTCTGAATATCTCCCAGTGTAAAATTATAGCATATTTTATAGAATTTTTAGCACATTTGATAGCATTTTTAGCACATTTTATAGTAATTTTAGCACATTTGATAGCATTTTTAGCACATTTGATAGCATTTTTAGCACATTTGATAGTATTTTTAGCATATTTGATAACAGTTTTAGCATATTTTATAGCATTTGTAGCACATATGATAGTATTTTTTATCATATTTGATAGCATTTTTAGGATATTTTATAGCATTTGATATAATTTTTAGCACATTTGATATAATTTTTAGCGCATTTTTAGCACATTTGATATAATTTTTTAGCACATTTTATATAATTTTTAGCACATTTGATAGCATTTGTTGCACATTTGATAATATTTTAGCACATTTGATAATATTTTATTAGCACATTTGATAGTATGTTTTATCATATTTGATAGCATTTTTAGCATATTTTATAGCATTTGTTGCACATTTGATAATATTTTTAGCACATTTGATAGCGTTTTTAACATATTTGATAGCATTTGTTGCTCTTTTGATATTGACTCGACACGTCAACTGTAAATCCAACTTAAAACCACCTCACACCTTACCGCAGTGCACGCTAGCTCCTTTAGCCAGCGCGAGATGCAGGCACAATGGATCGGTTTTTAATTAAAAAAGGGCAAAAAACAGCACAAAAACCAGCACAGAAACCATGCTCATCCTGAATGTCTCACTATGATTACAACAACAAACTACAAATACAACATGAAGAAAGTCGAGGACATGCACGCCAGCTTCCGCTCATCCCAGTATTAAGGTAAATGTGGTCTGAACTGAAAATGTATTGGCTGTGTTGTTTCTTTTTTTGTGGGATGTTTTATATGTAGAAATGCATATTTGCAAAAGGGGACTTTAGTGTTGTGGTAAAAGTGGCTCTTGTGAAAAAAATAATAAGTATCGCTGCTCTAAATGAATAGAAACCTCCAGAAGGAGCCTTCAGACAGAAGCCAGAAGGTTTAGGAACAGCTTTTAACTTTGATTTAGATGGGTCGGTTTATCCTCATGGCGTCCAGTGGAAACCGTTCTCTCATGTTTGTGCCGCTGTTTCCGCAGATCTGGTGGAGGCAAAGTTGGTCGGCATCCTGGACATCCTGGACGAAGAGAACCGTCTACCTCAGCCCAGCGACCAGCACTTTACCGACACCGTCCACAGCAAACACAAGAACCACTTCCGCTTGACCGTAAGTCGCACAGCGTCGTCTTTCAGGAGATAAAGAGAGGAGCCGATGAGCATTTTGACATGTTGACCTTCCCTTTAAAAGCACCGACTCATTTGTAAACTTTGCATGTAGCCTGAGAGGCAAAACCCAGGGCTGACAGGGATGCCTGAGAGGCAAAACCCAGGGCTGACAGGGATGCCTGAGAGACTGCAGTGAAGAATGAGCATCCGCCGTCTCCTCCGAGTTTTTTCAGGATCAGAATTTCTTGCATTTGTGACGCAGCTTGTTGACATCGTGATTGAGTGGAAGTGCTTGAGGTGAAAGCTGCTTATAAAACACAAGAAGAGCTGAATAAATGTATTTAAATGATGATAAATGATTAGATTTTGATTATCAGCTCACCTGTGGGTATAAAAAAGACTTTTCCCCCTTTTAAGAAGAAGCCTTTTTCCTCTTTTTATCGTCTCACAGCTTTCCTCTCCTGATCCGAAGTGTTTTTAATCCTAAATTCACATGTTAAATCTAAAAAGAAATGACACAATGGCTTCCTTATGCAGCTTATTTTTCAGATAGTTTGACTAAAGAATGATATGGAGCCTGAGAGCGATGTGGCTGACGGTTAAAGTACCGACGCCGGATCTTAATCTTTGTTTTTAGCATATTTTATAGCATTTTTAGCACATTTGATAACATTTTTAGCATATTTTATAGCATTTGTAGCACATTTTTGATGGCATTTTTAGCTAATTTTATAGCATTTTTAGCACATTTGATAGCATTTTTAGCATATTTGATAGCATTTTTAGCATATTTGCTAACATTTTTAGCATATTTGATAGCACATTTGATAGCATATTTAGCATATTTGATAGCATTTTTAGCATATTTGATAGCATTTTTAGCATATTTGATATAATTTTTAGCACATTTGATAGCATTTTGACTAAAAAGACTTTTCCCCTTTTAAGACGAAGCTTTTTTTAATCTTTTTATCGTCTCACAGCTTTTCTCTCCTGATCCGAAGTGTTTTTATTCTAATTTCACACGTTAGATCTAAAAGGAAATGACACAATGACTTCCTTATGCAGCTTATTTTTCAGATAGTTTGACTAAAGAATGATATGAAGCCTGAGAGCGACGTGGCTGACGGTTAAAGTACCGACCCTGGATCTTAATCTCTGTTTCCAGCTGCGAGTGGCCGACGGCACCTGCAATTAGTTGGTCATTATGAGTGGAAAATGTGCTGAGTCGGGCTGTTTTATTGTGTGTGTGTCCCTCAGATACCCAGGAAGTCCAAGCTGGCCGTGCACAGGAACGTGAGGGACGATGAAGGCTTTATTATCAGGCACTTTGCAGGAGCCGTGTGCTATGAAACGGTACGTCTCCTGTCTCCTTCTCTTTGGAAAACACTTCAGAACGCAGCTTTTTCACATGAAAGCAAGCAACCATTCGGGTTATATAAATGTAAATGTACTTTATTCATACAGCCCTTTACAGACAATCCTTACGGTGTACCAAAGTGCTTTACAGCAGGTAATAAATAAAGAAAAGAATAAGGAAAAACAAAAAAAGAACAGTGAAAGCAATAAAATACAACAAAATCAAATAAGATAAGTGTCATCATACTACTGGGTATTAAAGCCATCCTAAATAAGCAGGTTTTTAGCCCAGATCTGAAGAGGCCCAGGTCAGAAATAAGACTCAGCTGGACGGGGGGCTTATTCCAGAGCCTGGGGGCAGCTTTGGGAAAAGGCTCGCTCACCCCAGGGTTTGTATTCTGACCTGGGCACTTCCAGCAGAAACTGATCTGCTGACCTCAGAGCTCTACCAGGACTGTTAAAAGCTCAGATAAATACGACGGGGCGAGGCCGCTAAGAGCTTTAAAAAACAACATTAAAAGTTTAAAATCAGTTCTCTAAAGGACAGGAAGCCGACGGAGGGAGTTCAGAACAGGAGTGATGTGCACACGTCTGTTGGTGTTGGTTAAAGACGGGCAGCAGCGTTCTGCACCAGCTGAAGGCGGCTTTTTGTTGTGACCTCTGTAACCAGAAAAACTGGAAGGTTAAACGCGTTCTTGCTGCGTTTGTGTATTCTGAACTGTAGGTCAGGACACTCCAGACAGAAATGATCAGAACAGAGAAAGAGATTCACATCAGCCGGAGATATTTCAGTAATTATCGGGATGTGATGAAGCTAAAACTGTCTTTCAGAGATGGAACGGTCTGCAGCTTCGTTCTGCAGGTGACCGCGAGGTCAAGTTTATTTATAGAGCACATTCAAAATGTAGTTTTAAAGGAAATACAGGCATAAAGGCAACACATACAGAGAACCCAGAACGGAGCCCTGAGGCACTCCATAAGTGGCGAAAGCTGGTTTATCTTGAGCATAATGTACCAAAAAATAGGCATCTTTATGTTTTCGTGCTGTTAAAGCACATTGCAATATAATATATATAATAATATAATATATATAATAATATCAGACTGACACGTGCACTCAGTTCGGTTTCAGGTGAAACTGCCTCTAAAGTCTTTAATCTGTGCGTCATGCTTAAACTTTTCTGTCCTCAGACCAAGTTTGTGGAGAAGAACAACGACGCTTTGCACATGTCGCTGCAATGTCTGATCAGCGAGTCCAAAGACCGCTTCGTCCGCGAGCTGTTTGAGAACTCCAACAACAGCAAAGACGTGAAGCAGAAGGCGGGAAAGCTCAGCTTTATCAGCGTGGGAAACAAGTTTAAGGTGAGCTGCCGGGGAGCTGGAACGGAGCCGCAGTCTGCTGAGACTTCATCTGGAGCTCAGCCAGAACTTTGAACAATTACACATTAAAGGTCCGGGGGTGGTCAGCATTTTCTAAAGTCAGAATATCGTACACAACACGTTCAAACGGTCTCACTCATTGGGCCATTCCTGCCATCGTTTTTCACCCAGATCTTTCTGGAGTCGGATTGAGTCGGTCATTTGCTCCAGAACATGCAGTTTGTTTTACAATATCAACAAAAGTAATCTGTAGTGGGGGCATGTTTCTGGAACCAACATTTTGTGACCCTAAGAAGATAATTATCAGCTTTACTCAATCCATCTGGAATATTTCCAAGCTGGAGAGTTAGGAATGATGCATTGATACTGAAACATAGAACCTTTGAAAGACCTCTCCACATTATAAAGAAACAAATTAACTAGGCCTGGGCAACGATTAAAATGTTTAATCTAATTAATCACATGATTTCCCTGATTAATCACGATTAATCGCATTTGTACGCAGAATCCAAAAATGAATCCAAAAGTAGCGTATAGCTTTTAGCATTTAGCTTTATTTTAAATGTGCTGCCATATGAATGAAAGTGCCATAACATTTGTTGTGCAAACACACTTTTAACATCAGCATCTTTCTGTAGTTTTTATGTAGAAGCCTCGCTCCACTGTCTGTTTCCTTGAATGACTTGCTGCTATCAGTTGTGTGTTTTGCCTTTAAGTGATATTTTAGACTGGAACTACTACGCTGAGAAGACAATTCAACTTGGCTGTGTTTACAGATGACTTTGGTTCTGTCGACTCCGCCGTCTAGAAGAACTTTAACATGAAAATGGCCGAGTAAAAGTTCCGTACCCTTCTCCATGTTTGGTGGATCCGCCGATTACTTTCTTTTCCGGTTCCACAGCAGACAGCAGCAGACTTTTACAAAATAAAAGCCTGTGAGCAACAGACTTTTACAAAATAAAAGCCTCTGAGCAACAGACTTTTACAAAATAAAAGCCTGTGAGCAACAGACTGAGAGCACCCGTTGCCTTTTATCATAGGGAAAGCCATTACCATACAATTGGTGCTTTTGTTTTGAAAACAGGAAGTGAACCTACCCTCGTTGTAGCTAGCTTGAAACTGCCGTTTTGACAGGAAATGACGATCTGCGATGTCACGTTACGTTGCATCTTGGGTAGTTTGAGTATGAGTAGTAACCTCATGATGCATACCCAACATTTCGGAGAATCTAGTATGCATCTGGGAACTTCTGCTTACTCAAACTCACATACTAACTAAGTTAGTATGAGTAGTAGGAGAAGTATGCGGTTTCGAACACAGCCTCTGACTGGTTGGATTGGATCGAACCTGAACTCGCCTCTTCATAAAGCAAGAAACCTGTGAACGCACCATGTTTGGGAGAGTCGGCCCATTTAAAAATTAAACTTGTTATTTAATAATTCAGCTGTTTAATGCTAATAATAGCTGCTAATTCCAGCTTTAGGGGCGGATTAGTGTTGACATTCATTTAATAAGAGTTAAACCATAGAAACTCCTGAGTTTGGTGAGTTTTATTAAACCTGAAGAGAATTAAAAAGAATTAAAGCTGCGCGACCTTTCAGCTAAATTTGACCTTGAGGCATCAGGTGAGATACGGGACAAGTTTTCAGGCCAGTTATTTATAACACATTCAGTTATAAACACGCTGCTGCTGCTGCTCAGAGAAAAATAAACCACTCGAATGTAAAGTGAACACTTTGTAGCTCAGCTCACAGACGTCACATTTCATCGACATTTCTCAGACGTTTTAAAGACTAAATGCTTAATTCGTCACTTCAGAAAATAACCAGCAGACACGATAAGATGAGATTTCTTACAGAATCAGAAGGACAAAAAATATCAAATCCTCGTTTCCGCAGAAGAAGAATCCACATCTGAATAAATCTCAGGGAGAATCTACATTGTACGATGAATACGAATGGGCCCTTTAAAGCACCAAAGGATGAAATGTTTGCTCATCAAACATCTTTCTGAGGAATTCAATGAATCTCATCAAGCAGCCTCCCTCCCTGCTGCTCTCTGATAACACAAATATCCAATATTCCCTCTGAATTATCCTCATATGCGTGTGTTACATGGACAGGAGAACACGGGCCTGTTGAGTCATCGTGTCTCTGCATGGAACAGATCAGTGTGAGGATGCTAAACTATTTTCTCCAGCTAAACATCGTCTGTGGCCCACACAAACAAAGAGAAAGAGTTATCAGTCTTTCTAAAACCTAATTATCAAGTTAGAAATCTCGGGGTAATGTTGGACTCAGACCTGAACTTTAACAGCCACATTAAATCCGTAACATCAGCAGCTTTTTACCATCTAAAAAACATCACCAGGATCAAAGGAATAGTGTCTAAATAATAGTGCCTGTCCAGATTATTGTAAAAGTCTGTTGCTCACAGGCTTTTATTTTGTAAAAGTCTGTTGCTCACAGGCTTTTATTGTTGTAAAAGTCTGTCGCTCACAGGCTTTTATTCTGTAAAAGTCTGTTGTCTGCTGCGGAACCGGAAAAGAAAGAAAGGCTTCTACATAAAAACTACAGAAAGATGCTGATGTTAAAAGTGTGTTTGCACAACAAATGTTATGGCGCTTTCATTCATATGGCAGCACATTTAAAATAAAGCTAAATGCTAAAAGCTATACACTACTTTTGGATTCATTTTTGGGATTTTGTGTACTAATGTGATTAATCGTGATTAATCAGGGAAATCATGTGATTAATTAGATTAAACATTTTAATCGTTGCCCTCAGCACTTCAGGTGTTGTTGAGGAGCTCATTGCTGCAGATGTGTGCAGTGAATGTGTCAGATTTCACACAAACACGGAACATTCGTCGGTGAACTTTTCCGGTTCGTTTGAACCGTGCAGGTCGTGAATTTCTCCTGAGGATAATTGTCAATTTTCGAGCCAGACGACTTACTTGTTCTCATGTTTCCACGGTAACGCGTCAGCCAAGGACATGTCCGTGAAGTCGGATCAGGTCTTGTATGTCCTCCAAACCCATTAGCAGGAAAACAAGGACATGCTGTGGAGCTAATGGAGCTAATGGAGCTAATGGCTGTCGGCAGCCATCGAGTGCGATCCATCACATCGCTCGTTCACTCGTCTGCTCGCCATCACAGACCATAATCTGTGCATTTACTGTACAGATGCTCTCACTTCTGAAGAGTAAACGACCATCTGTGAATAAACACCACGAGCAGGCAGCCAACCCAAGGACCCTCAGCCGTCACCCCACCCGGCTGAGACGCCCAGCAGGTGGAAACAAACACTTTGATCGAATTACTCAGTTTCAGCGTCGACGATGCAAATTTTCTTTTAAGTTTTAATCGGATATGAAACGCTGCCGGTGTTCTAAGTGACTTTAAACAACTGAAATACGCAGGCGGTCGCACACGGTAACGTAACGATGCCAGCACTCAGATTTCCGGCCATCTCTGATCATTCTGTGCCCTTCAGTGGCCCCTTTCTGACTTTGTGCGCAGGGCAAACACTCCTAACGGTTCACAAAAAAAGCTTTTTTCACATTGTTAACAGTAAAAAGCTCTTTTGGGCGCCCCTCAAGCTGGTCTCACACTTTGAAAGCACTTTGCGGATGAATTTAAAGGGTCTTTTCATCTGAAATCACACAGAAAAACTGTTAAAGTGTTAGATTCGTCTATAAAGTGCATTAAAGGGGTGTAAATGATCCATTTACTTAATCCAGGCGAGAGGAAGGGTCCAACCTGGACGGGTGGTCAGTGGCTGTAAATGAGCCGTTAATGAAAGCAGGTAAATACGCTGACAGAAGGTTTAAAGGGACAGTTCGCCTCTTTTGACATGAAGCTGTGTAACATCCCATATCAGCAACATCATTTCTGAACATCTTCTTACCCCCTGCTGCGTCCTGTGAGCAGAGTTCCAGCCTCGTTTTGGTGTTGATGAAGGTAGTCCGGCTAGTTGGCTGGGGTTTAAAGAATAAAGCGTTTTGCTTCTCAGAACAATATGCGTTCAACAGAGTAATACATTTGCATCACAAAATGGTTCTCCAGGAAAAAGTCAGACCTCACAATCGCTTGGCCCTATTTTCTCTCCCTTCGTATCACTGCCATCATTTTTAGTCTGTTCCTCTAATTCAAACCCAGTTTTGGTGGTTCCACGTACAGTTTAAGGACTTCTGTGTCTGTATTAAAGTTTTATCCTCCCTGTAAAACCTCCTGATGTGGCATCTCAGACTTATGATTTGTCTGTAATGTCTCTTATTCTCTTTCTTTCAGACCCAGCTGAACATCCTCCTGGAGAAGCTCCGCAGCACGGTCAGTACTTCCATCTCTGAGCATCTGACGGCAGACGAACACAGGACACACGGCGTGGTTTATTTCTGATGGAGAGTAATAACTTGTCTCTTTTCTCACCCCTCCTCCCCTCCTCCAGGGCTCCAGCTTCATTCGCTGCATCAAACCAAACCTGAAGATGATCAGCCACCAGTTCGAAGGAGCTCAGATTCTGTCCCAGCTGCAGTGCTCCGGTCAGTGTTTTCTGCACACTCTCATTCATTTAATGCCAGGAGGTGTTGGAGGCAGTCTGCATGCAAACAAACCTTTTAAAACACTGACAATAAAGTGGAGAAAACAGTCGATCCGTACATGAATAGTTGCACTAAAACATCTGTATGTTTGCCCCAGTAGAGGAGTTATATTCAGTCTGGATCCAGAACTTTAGAGTCTGGGAAGAAGCAGACGATCTCCTCATATTTAAACCCTCAAACAGACTTACGAGCGCTTTCTAACCACATTAAGAAGGAAACTGAAGTCTGAAAATAGAACTGATTCACAGTTAAAGGTTCAGAAACCAGTTAAAGCTTCAGAAACCAGCAGAAGATCTGAGATGAAACCAGTTAAAGCTTCAGAAACCAGCAGGAAGCAGAGACCTCAGGATGGAGAATAAACTAAAGATGTCACATTTAGTCCCATTTGGTCTTATTTGGTCCCATTTGGTCCCATTTGGTCCCATTTGGTCTTATTTGATCACATTTGGTCCCATTTGGTCTTATTTGATCACATTTGGTCCCATTTGGTCCCATTTGGTCTTATTTGGTCACGTTTGGTCTTATTTGGTCCCATTTGGTCTTATTTGGTCCCATTTGGTCTTATTTGGTCACGTTTGGTCTTATTTGGTCCCATTTGGTCTTATTTGGTCCCATTTGGTCTTATTTGGTCCCATTTGGTCACGTTTGGTCTTATTTGGTCACGTTTGGTCCCATTTGATCACATTTGGTCCCATTTGGTCTTATTTGAACACATTTGGTCCCATTTGGTCCCATTTGGTCCCATTTGGTCACGTTTGGTCCCATTTGGTCTTATTTGGTCACGTTTGGTCTTATTTGGTCACGTTTGGTCTTATTTGGTCCCATTTGGTCTTATTTGGTCACGTTTGGTCTTATTTGGTCCCATTTGGTCTTATTTGGTCCCATTTGGTCTTATTTGGTCACGTTTGGTCTTATTTGGTCCCATTTGGTCTTATTTGGTCCCATTTGGTCACGTTTGGTCTTATTTGGTCACGTTTGGTCCCATTTGATCACATTTGGTCCCATTTGGTCTTATTTGGTCACATTTGGTCCCATTTGGTCACGTTTGGTCCCATTTGGTCCCATTTGGTCTTATTTGGTCACGTTTGGTCTTATTTGGTCACGTTTGGTCTTATTTGGTCACATTTGGTCCCATTTGGTCACGTTTGGTCCCATTTTTACTCCTTTATATTCTGTCTGTGCAGTGATCAGTGATTCCTTCAGTCTTTATGAGGTGAACCACTGCACCTTTGACTATAAAAACGCTCACAGAGCAGCAGGCTCCTTCTGTTATTTACGTGCACTCTCGTGAGAACAAACCGTGCACACGCATGCATCATGCCTCCTCCACATGTGGGACTCTCAGCTAATTAAGAGGGATCATTGCACGCGTTTTACCACATCACTACACTACCACCGGTATTAGACCTTATTAGGTTGTTAATTTCCCACAAGACACGTAGTGGCTTTTAATCAGGTCTCCGAGCTTTAAGGAGCCTCTGTGGAAGCAGTGCATGCTGGGAAGTGTTGAAAAGGATTATCAATTTCAACACATGGAGTCAAATAAAGCTCCTCAGTGAGATCAGAGGTGATACTAAAACAAACAGAACTCCTGAGAGCATCTTCTCATTCTCATCACCTGTGTCGGCTCTACTCTCTGCTGACCGCTAACAACATAAAGATGGCCGACGTGTCCACGCTCGCAGCTCAGCTCTCGAATACCGGATTACTGTCATTATTTCTCTCGGGATCCAGAGGGTTTTTATCCTGAAAGAACTGCTTCACTGTCAGTCAGATGGAAGCCGGGTAGAACAGAGAAGCTATGGCTGTGTTCGAAACCGCATACTACTCCTACTACTCATACTAACTTTTTGAGTTAGTAAGCGAGTTTGAGTAAGCAAAAAGTTCCCGGATGCATACTAGATTCTCTGAAATGTTGAGTATGCATCATGAGGTTACTACTCATACTCAAACTACCCAAGATGCAACGTAATGTGACGTCGCCGATCGTCATTTCCTGTCAAAACGGCAGTTTCAAGCTAGCTACAACGAGGGTAGGTTCACTTCCTGTTTTCAAAACAAAAGCACCAATTGTATGGTAATGGCTTTCCCTATGATAAAAGGCAACGGGTATTTTATTTTGTGAAAATAACCGGAAGTGCGTTGTTCACTGCGGCTAGCTTTAGTAGCGCCGAATTCAGGCCGGCTGATTTCGGCTCGGACAGGAGCGAAATGCATTGTGGGTAAACGCTCTGCATACTGTCTGATCGATTAGTATGCGGTTTCGAACACAGCCTTTGTCGTATTGTGACCACCAGCTTTCTTTATGGTTCAGCTAATAGTTGTGGGATGATCTAAGGCTGTGTTCGAAACCGCATACTACATACTTCCATACCTCCAGTGTGAGCACATTCTGCTTTTCTGGCTCCTGACTGATCCCTGTGGGGCTCTCTCCTGTTTCTGTAGGGATGGTGTCCGTGCTGGACCTGATGCAGGGCGGCTTCCCCTCCAGGGCTCCTTTCCACGAGCTCTACAACATGTATCAGCAGTACATGCCCCCCAAACTCACCCGCCTCGACCCGCGCCTCTTCTGCAAGGTGAGTTATCTCCCCTGGTCCTTTACCTGCCATCTCCCCTGGTCCTTTACCTGCCATCTCCCCTGGTCCTTTACCTGCCATCTCCCCTGGTCCATTACCTGCCATCTCCCCTGGTCCTTTACCTGCCATCTCCCCTGGTCCTTTACCTGCCATCTCCCCAGGTCCTTTCCCTGCCATCTCCCCTGGTCCTTTACCTGCCATCTCCCCCGGTCCTTGACCTGCCATCTCCCCTGGTCCTTTACCTGCCATCTCCCCCGGTCCTTTACCTGCCATCTCCCCTGTTCCTTTCCCTGCTATCTCCTCTGGTCCTTTACCTGCCATCTCCTCTGGTCCTTTACGAGCCATCTCCTCTGGTCCTTTACCTGCCATCTCCCCCGGTCCTTGACCTGCCATCTCCCCTGGTCCTTTGCCTGCCATCTCCCCTGGTCCTTTCCCTGCCATCTCCCCTGGTCCTTTACCTGCCATCTCCCCTGGTCCTTTACCTGCCATCTCCCCTGGTCCTTCACCTGCCATCTCCCCTGGTCCTTTACCTGCCATCCCCTCTGGTCCTTTACCTGCCATCTCCTCTGGTCCTTTACCTGCCATCTCCCCTGGTCCTTTACCTGCCATCTCTTCTGGTCCTTTACCTGCCATCTCCTCTGGTCCTTTACCTGCCATCTCCCCTGGTCCTTTACCTGCCATCTCCTCTGGTCCTTTACCTGCCATCTCCTCTGGTCCTTTCCCTGCCATCTCCTGTGGTCTTTCCCTGCCATCTCCCCTGGTCCTTTACCTGCCATCTCCTCTGGTCCATTACCTGCCATCTCCCCTGGTCCTTTACCTGCCATCTCCCCCGGTCCTTTACCTGCCATCTCCTCTGGTCCTTTACCTGCCATCTCCCCTGGTCCATTACCTGCCATCTCCCCTGGTCCATTACCTGCCATCTCCCCTGGTCCTTTACCTGCCATCTCCCCTGGTCCTTTACCTGCCATCTCCCCTGGTCCTTTCCCTGCCATCTCCCCTGGTCCTTTACCTGCCATCTCCCCCGGTCCTTGACCTGCCATCTCCCCTGGTCCTTTACCTGCCATCTCCCCTGGTCCTTTACCTGCCATCTCCCCCGGTCCTTTACCTGCCATCTCCCCTGGTCCTTTACCTGCCATCTCCCCTGGTCCATTACCTGCCATCTCCCCTGGTCCTTTACCTGCCATCTCCTCTGGTCCTTTACCTGCCATCTCCTCTGGTCCTTTACCTGCCATCTCCCCTGGTCCTTTACCTGCCATCTCCCCTGGTCCTTTACCTGCCATCTCCCCTGGTCCTTTACCTGCCATCTCCCCTGGTCCTTTACCTGCCATCTCCTCTGGTCCTTTACCTGCCATCTCCCCTGGTCCTTGACCTGCCATCTCCCCTGGTCCTTTACCTGCCATCTCCCCTGGTCCTTTACCTGCCATCTCCCCTGGTCCTTTACGAGCCATCTCCTCTGGTCCTTTACCTGCCATCTCCCCTGGTCCTTTACCTGCCATCTCCTCTGGTCCTTTACCTGCCATCTCCCCTGGTCCTTGACCTGCCATCTCCCCTGGTCCTTTCCCTGCCATCTCCTCTGGTCCTTTACCTGCCATCTCCTCTGGTCCTTTACCTGCCATCTCCCCTGGTCCTTTACGAGCCATCTCCTCTGGTCCTTTCCCTGCCATCTCCTCTGGTCCTTTCCCTGCCATCTCCTCTGGTCCTTTACCTGCCATCTCCTCTGGTCCTTTCCCTGCCATCTCCTCTGGTCCTTTACCTGCCATCTCCTCTGGTCCTTTACCTGCCATCTTCCCTGGTCCTTTACCTGCCATCTCCCCTGGTCCTTTACGAGCCATCTCCTCTGGTCCTTTACCTGCCATCTCCTCTGGTCCTTTACCTGCCATCTCCCCTGGTCCTTTACCTGCCATCTCCCCTGGTCCTTTACCTGCCATCTCCTCTGGTCCTTTACCTGCCATCTCCCCTGGTCCTTTACCTGCCATCTCCCCCGGTCCTTGACCTGCCATCTCCCCCAGTCCTTTACCTGCCATCTCCCCCGGTCCTTTACCTGCCATCTCCTCTGGTCCTTGACCTGCCATCTCCTCTGGTCCTTTACCTGCCATCTCCCCCGGTCCTTTACCTGCCATCTCCTCTGGTCCTTGACCTGCCATCTCCTCTGGTCCTTTACCTGCCATCTCCTCTGGTCCTTTACCTGCCATCTCCCCCGGTCCTTTACCTGCCATCTCCCCTGGTCCTTTACCTGCCATCTCCCCTGGTCCTTTACCTGCCATCTCCTCTGGTCCTTTCCCTGCCATCTCCTCTGGTCCTTTACCTGCCATCTCCCCTGGTCCTTTACCTGCCATCTCCCCCGGTCCTTTACCTGCCATCTCCCCCGGTCCTTTACCTGCCATCTCCCCTGGTCCTTTACCTGCCATCTCCCCTGGTCCTTTACGAGCCATCTCCCCTGGTCCTTTACCTGCCATCTCCTCTGGTCCTTTACCTGCCATCTCCTCTGGTCCTTTACCTGCCATCTCCCCCGGTCCTTTACCTGCCATCTCCTCTGGTCCTTTACCTGCCATCTCCCCCGGTCCTTTACCTGCCATCTCCTCTGGTCCTTTACCTGCCATCTCCTCTGGTCCTTTACCTGCCATCTCCTCTGGTCCTTTCCCTGCCATCTCCCCTGGTCCTTTCCCTGCCATCTCCTCTGGTCCTTTCCCTGCCATCTCCTCTGGTCCTTTACCTGCCATCTCCTCTGGTCCTTTACCTGCCATCTCCTCTGGTCCTTTCCCTGCCATCTCCTCTGGTCCTTTACCTGCCATCTCCCCCGGTCCTTTCCCTGCCATCTCCCCCGGTCCTTTACCTGCCATCTCCTCTGGTCCTTTACCTGCCATCTCCCCCGGTCCTTTACCTGCCATCTCCTCTGGTCCTTTACCTGCCATCTCCTCTGGTCCTTTACCGACTCTTTGACCTGCTTGTTTCCCTTTTTACAATCTTCCCATTTCGTTTGTTCTTGCTCCAGCTGACATCTTCTTGGAGTTTTTCTAATCTTTTCCAATATTTCAGCACTTTTTGAGGTCGTGTTTTTAACTGTTAATTAAGCTCAGCCATCAACTGCAACCACGTTATTTCTATCTTCTTTAAAAATCAAAGTTTTCAGCTGTTAAATAGAACGTTAAATGTTGTTTGCTTCGGTGATTCAGGGCTTTTTGCCTGCTGTTATGTTTCGTTTCTGCTGGATTTCAACATGTCTTCTGCATCTGTGTTGCAGGCTCTGTTCAAAGCGCTGGGACTGAACGAGAATGACTACAAGTTCGGCCTGACCAGAGTCTTTTTCCGCCCTGGGAAGGTGAGGCCCGCCCCCCCAACACTGGCTAATAGAGGCTTTGTTCCCTCAGAAATACAATAGAGCCGCAGGAAAGTGCATTACTCGTTCAGACTGCTGAGGAGAGAGGAGAAGTGGGTTTTCTTTCTCACCCAGATGAATAATTCATCACATTCGGATTAGACGTGTGCGCTCCGGGGGAGGAAACATGTTTTTCTGCTCCTTAGGAAGCATTTTTACATGCAACACGCAGCCAAACCACAGTCCACCGGGTAGCTTTCAGTGTGGCGGACATCTTAAACCCGAGGACAGCATACAGGCGCCGACAATTAGAGAATAAGTCGGCAGCTTTTCTCCATCGCTGAGGCAACAGCAGCTCTCAGGCTTCTGGAGGATATGATCTCGGCGCTCCATCGCAAAGCCTCAGGCTGTGTTCCAAACCGCATACTTCTCCTACTACTCCTACTAACTTTGTGAGTTAGTATGTGAGTTTGAGTAAGCGAGAATACTAGATACTAGATGCATGCTAGATTCTCTGAAATGTTGGGTATGCATCATGAGGTTACTACTCATACTCAAACTACCCAAGATGCAACGTAACGTGATGTCGCCGATCGTCATTTCCTGTCAAAACGGCAGTTTCAAGCTAGCTACAACGAGGGTAGGTTCACTTCCTGTTTTCAAAACAAAAGCACCAATTGTATGGTAATGGCTTTCCCTATGATAAAAGGCAACGGGTATTTTATTTTGTGAAAATAACAGGAAGTGCGTTGCTCACTGCAGCTAGCTTTAGTAGCGCCGAATTCGTGGGAACTAAATTGTAAACAGCCGGTATTTTGTCAGGTTTTCAACACGTTGGGGATCTAAACGACTACTTTCTCTCCTGAAAATGTTTCAAATGTTGCTAAAGTTTACAGAGTTTAGAGCTTAAGGGAAATCAGCTTCAGGCCGGCTGATTTCGGCTCGGCAGGAGCGAAATGCATTGTGGGTAAACGCTCTGCATACTGTCTGATCGATCAGTATGCAGTATGGAAGTATGTAGTATGGAAGTATGCAGTATGGAAGTATGTAGTATGGAAGTATGTAGTATGGAAGTATGCAGTATGGAAGTATGCAGTATGGAAGTATGCAGTATGGAAGTATGCAGTATGGAAGTATGCAGTATGGAAGTATGTAGTATGGAAGTATGCAGTATGGAAGTATGCAGTATGTAGTATGGAAGTATGTAGTATGCAGTATGGAAGTATGCAGTATGGAAGTATGTAGTATGCGGTTTCGTACACAGATCTTTGCAAAAACAAAGAGATTATTTCCCATCATGCATCTGGTGGAAACTCTTGACAACAATGAAGTCGACCGATAAGCTCAACTTTAACTTCGTAAAGACATTCGTGCTGTTTGCATAATGCAGTTAGTCCCTCGTCCTTCTGTTCGGTTCGACGTTCTGCCTCATCGCCATGGTTACCCTTAGCCACAGCTTCCCCTGTGTATGTCTTACTGATTCTTACTGACATTCCTTTCACTGATTTTCTGCTGTTTTATGTGGATAAAATGCAGTATGAAGTATGTAGTATGCGGTTTGGAACACAGCCAAAGACTTTCAAATCAAAGATGGTGGGAAAAGGGTTCAGGAGCCCAGGTGTGATGCATCGCTTCGTTATAAAAGAGGAGGAAGCTGCTGTTTGGACTCTACAGCCTCCAGGTTCCGGTGTTGTGAGAGTAAAATCAGTGTGGAAATGAGTCTCAGGAAGAGATTTATAGATGTTTGGAGCAGTTTATCCTCCCTCCGCTGCTGCAGATCCAGCTGCAGGACAGATGTTTCTCATATTTGTTTGTTAGCTGCTACATCAGCAGATATTAGTGTCGGGTACATCTTCAAACCTCAATCGGCTCATATTTTATTGAAGAATTGTGTTATTAAAGAATTCCTATCTTAATTCTAATTAACGGGACAATATAATATCCACACATCTGAGTCAGGATTTACACAGTTGCTGTTATTAAGCCTTTAACCCGCCTGTTGTCTTTTTCTACCATGTTTATCTGTAGAAAAAATACCTTAAACTATCTTTTTCCAACTTGAAATGTTATGACTTTTCCTAAAGGGACCCCATCATTAGAAAAAGTCACACTTTATTTTTGTTTATGTTTCCATGTGGGCTGTACACCACTAGGGTACAAAGATTGTTTTATGGGTCAAAAGTGTATTCCTGAAAACTGGTGATTGTCTTTTTGTATTGTGTAACAAAAAATACATGATAAAAAATGTATTGAATTGAGTTGAATAGATAAATAACAGGTGGTTTCATCATACAAAATAGATTTTGGATTTAAAATTCAATTAAGTTGCTTTATTTTGGGGCTTTGGTAGGAGTAAACAGGATGTTAAGACCCACACAGATTTAACTCAGTATTTACTGATGAATATGATAACCAGGATGCATCCTGGATGTATCCTAAAATCCTTAAACTGCTTTTCTTCTTCTTCTGTGACCTGGTGCCACAAAGCAGTCGTCCACGCCTGCAGCGATGTTGGGTAACGGAGCCAAAAGATGCTTTTGAGGCTCTGCCCGCACGCTGTAACTCATGTGGAAAATGTCCGGACTCACCCTTTAATCGTTTGTGTCCAGTTCGCAGAGTTCGATCAGATCATGAAGTCGGACCCGGACCACCTGGCGGAGCTGGTGAAGAAGGTCAACAAGTGGCTCATCCACAGCCGCTGGAAGAAGGTGCAGTGGTGCGCTCTGTCCGTCATCAAGTGTAAGCAGCATCTCTCACCAGCACGTTTACAGTCGATCAGAATTACACCGCAGGAACATTTCCACCCTCAGTGGTTAGCTTCACACAGCACAGAGCTCCCCTGAATCTCCACATTTATCACTACACCAACAGCATTCATGATAAATTACAGATCTGAGGATGTGAACGGAGGCTTCAGCCTTAAAAATGTCAAACTGAATGGAAACAGGCAGAGAAACTGGATTAAAAAAGCTTCATTTTATCAGTGAATCTTCTATCAGTTGATGAGGGAAAGCTGTCGTGCTAATCTGATGTGAAATGGTCGGCTTATGTCTGCCTCCACACAGACTCTGGTGCAGTTCTGCTGAAATAAGAAATAAAATAAGCTGCGTTCATCGTTCCAGTTCAGGCGTCAGAACCAACCAAAGACCTCCAAACACACAGCTTTTCTCCTGACTTTTCAATAAAGTTTGCTTTAAAAAAATTAAAAATGGATACTCGCGGCTGAAAAATCGATAGTTTATCGGGAAACAAAATATCGATATTAGGGCTGGGCAATGATTAAAATGTTTAATCTAATTAATCACATGATTTCCCTGATTAATCACGATTAATCGCATTTGTACGCAGAATCCAAAAATGAATCCAAAAGTAGCGTATAGCTTTTAGCATTTAGCTTTATTTTAAATGTGCTGCCATATGAATGAAAGTGCCATAACATTTGTTGTGCAAACACACTTTTAACATCAGCATCTTTCTGTAGTTTTTATGTAGAAGCCTCGCTCCACTGTCTGTTTCCTTGAATGACTTGCTGCTATCAGTTGTGTGTTTTGCCTTTAAGTGATATTTTAGACTGGAACTACTACGCTGAGAAGACAATTCAACTTGGCTGAGTTTACAGATGACTTTGGTTCTGTCGACTCCGCCGTCTGGAAGAACTTTAACATGAAAATGGCCGAGTAAAAGTTCCGTACCCTTCTCCATGTTTGGTGGATCCAAAGATTACTTTGAGTAAATTATGCCACAAACTTGCCAGGAGTTGAGTAGAGGAAAACCGATGCATCCATCAGGGTATAAATGTGTAGAAGAAGAAGAAGAAGCGCTCGCTGACGGCACGTTCATCACTCTAAGCTCTCAGGATGGAAATACGACCCAACAAACTTTAAATGGATCCGTATAAACTCTCAGGAACAACAAACCGAGGGTGGGACAGCTGGTCGTAATGTGGGCCTGATCCTCTGGAGGCGTGGCCTGATCCCCTGGAGGCGTGGCCTGATCCC
Source organism: Odontesthes bonariensis (assembly GCF_027942865.1). NCBI lineage: Eukaryota > Metazoa > Chordata > Actinopteri > Atheriniformes > Atherinopsidae > Odontesthes > Odontesthes bonariensis. Next base: position 2,901,297 of record NC_134529.1, on the reverse strand, counting down.
CTGGAGGCGTGGCCTGATCCCGTGGAGGCGTGGCCTGTCTGTGTCGGGCATCAGAACATTTCTGCCTCTCCAGTTTGCTTCCATCCCTCCGGTTTTCCTTCTTTTATTCATCGTGGGGCTCGGCCTTTGTCTCACACTCGTTGTTCTTGTAATCGGTTTGAAAACAAGCTTCTTTTTTTTTGGCACAAACTGAGCCGAAACAAATCCTCATATTCCGTTAGAAATGAGTGAATTAGTTTGTAACTGCAGCCGTCTGCTCGGCTCAGGACGCTGCAGAAGTTCCGTATTCTGAGCTCATAACCAGATGAAATGAGTTTGGCAGCGAGCGGAGACGTTATCGATCCCCCCGTCTCTATTTATCTTTCACACTTCATCTCCCCCCTCGCTTTAATTTTCTCTTTTCATTTTAATTCAGACCTGCTTCACTGGCAGGACAGAAAAATGATCCAAGTTGTCAAAGATGGGGGAAGTGAATCATAAATAATGGCCAGGATCAGAGGAGGAGGGGGATGGGTTTGGGTCTGGATTCTGGGTTCAGTTTAGCTCATTTATATCACACCAAGTCACAAAAAAGTTAAATAAAGAAGGCACGAACAACTTGGATCCAAGTCCAGTTAAAGATGGCCACATTTAGTCCAGTTTAACATCCAGTTTATGATATTCCAAGCTGCTATGTGCACTCCGGTCCAGCAGGGGGCAGTAGTGCTGTCCTTAAAGCTGTGCTGGTTGTGCTAACCTACATAATCTTGGTAGTATTTGTAGTTTTAATAGTTAAATTGTTGTAGTTCTCCTTTAGAAAACAACCAAACCATCTTTTAATTACAATACCTTAGATATAATGACCTGATGAGGTCCAATTAGAGGTCAGGAGAGGTGCAGTTACACAGTAAAAACTGAGAAAAACCACTTCCATGTGCCTCACAGAGGCTTTATTTTCTTCCATCAAGCTTTGCCTTTGTTTCACAGCCTATTTTATCGACTTTTCAAAGCTTAAAGTTAAACTCAGCTGTTCTTACGTAGTTATTTGATCAAGAAGTGGGACAAATCTTGATCCTAACAGTCCTTTGACTCTGCAGAGTTTTTAGTTTAAAGGCGATTTGCACTGAATAAATGTTTCTACGGTAGCCCAGAGAGGACAAACCGAACTCCTTTGGTGTAGATGCCTCCACCTAAAACAGTTTTGGACCAGGTAACTGTGAGTGTTTTCCCTTTTGAAGGCTGCAGGAAGCTGACGTCCTTCTTTACCTCTTCTGTCTCGCAGTGAAGAACAAGATTCTGTACCGGGCCAGCGCCTGCATCCAGATGCAGAAGACCGTCCGGATGTGGCTCTGCAGGAAGAAGCACAAACCTCGGTGGGTTCTTCACTTCTTCCCCTTCATTCCTTTCCCGCATTGTGGACCCACTCTGTCCCTCTGGTTCCTCCTCACTCTCTTCTTCTCCACTTTCTTCCCTCTGTTACCTTTCTCACCCTTTCTCTGGTCTCCTGCTGGTGTATTCTTCTTATCTTCAGAGATCAGATCTTCCAATCTCTGTTCTCCTGGAAAGATTCCTTCCTTTATTCCATGTCCTTTCTCCCTCTGCTTCCTCAGAGCTGGACTGATGTGGTCCACTTCTTTGGTCTCAGTGAGGACTCGAGCAGCAGAGTTCTGAATAAGCTGCAGTTGTCTAACGGACTTTTTAGGTCGACCCGTAAAGATGCTTTTACAATAATCAAGCCTACTGAAGATGAATGCATGGACTAGTTTTTCCAGGTCCTGCTGACACATCAAATCCTTTAACCTTGATATATTCTTAAGGTGACAGTAGGCTGACTTTGTTACTGCCTTAATGTGTTTTTCCAGATTTAGGTCTGAGTCCATCACTACACCCAGATTTCTGGCCTGGTTGGTAGTTTCTAGGTGTATAGATTGAAGTTCTGTGGTGACCTGTAATCGTTTCTCTTTGGCTCCAAAGACAATTACCTCAGTTTTGTTTTTGTTTAGCTGGAGAAAGTTGTGGCACATCCAGTCATTAATCTCCTCAATGCTTTTACCAAGAGCCTGTACAGGGCCTCGGTCTCCTGGTGACATTGTAATGTATATCTGCGTGTCATCTGCATAGCTATGGTAGTTTATTTTGTTGTTTTTTATAATCTGTGCCAGTGGGAGCATGTAGATGTTAAACAGAAGAGGTCCCAGGATGGAACCTTTGGGAACTCCACATGTGATATTATTTCCCAGGAAAGATTTGTGGAGGAAATACGATTTTGTAAAGCACTTGAAAGAAGAATTTTTTCAAGTTTTTGGACGATTACATCAAGTCTAACGGATGAAAACATGTTGGTTAATAATATTCCTACGCTAAACATATGTAATAATTATTGAATAGCGAATAAAAGAAAGAAAACACGTTCTAAAAGTTGATGTTTCTTTACATATTTTGTAGCATTGTTTTCAAAGGGGGCCAGAAGCTAATACTGTTTGGGGGGCCTCGGCATGGAAAAGTTTGGGAACCCCTGATATAAGGAACACTTTTCTCGTTCCTGAAGCAAGTTTTTTTGTGTTTGTGCCGCAGCATCGACGGGTTGGTGAAAGTGCGGAGCCTGAAGAACAGGATGGGCCGCTTCAACGAGGTGGTGTCGGGCCTGAAGGAGGGCAAGCAGGAGATGAGCCAGCAGATCAAGGAGCTGGACGCCGCCATCGACGCCCTGATCGTCAAAATCAAGGTGGGTGGATTTTACTCTTTTATTTTGAAAAAAAACCCAGAGCTGAAACACCCAATCAGAGAAAATGATGGACAGAATATCACGAATATGTGACCCGCTCTGGCGAAATGAGTCGGAAGTCGCAACGTTCTATTTTGAGGTACGGGCAGATAACGTGAAAAAACAATGGATTAAAAAAAATTTTTTTTTTAGCTAATTTCAAAGAATAGACATTAAAAAACAATCTCCCAAAGTTGTATAGTCCATATAATTGAGGAAAGGCACGTAAATTACAATTCAAGTTGACTTGCGTTAAAATTTAACAGGTTGAACAAATTCATCGACTCCTTTCCCGTTAACGTCTACCATTCCTATTACCTCTGAGGATTTCCCTTTACCTCTGAAACGTCTCTATCTCTGCTCGCTTCATAAAACCAATCAAAATGCTTAAAAATGTACACAAACAGTGACACAAAGGCCCACAATAGGCGGGAAGCCACGTTTCGAGTGACTGGTGCACGCGATTGGTCCAGCCATCACTCCTGTCAAACTAGCTATCTGTGTTGGTGTAGCCTAAACTAATCGTAGAAAGTCTCTCAATTTTCGTCATTGTCAAGAAAGTCATCGTCTTATATTACAATATTAGTATCGTGTAGTACTGTAGTATAGTGCAGTGTGTTGATCTGTGTTTTTGTTTAAAAATGTCATTCGCTAAAGAAAGTAGAGTCGCGAAAGCTTTAAACTCTCTTGTGGCGTCCAATTTTAGCTCTGCTGCTGGACAGCAAGACTTGGTAGCGCTAGTTACTGATTTTTTTACTGAGGTGATATCTTCTGAAGAAGAAAGTGACAGCGATGTCGAAGACTCGGATATGGAAAAGGAGCAAGAATTCGCCACTCATGTGGAAGATGACGATGAAGTCATTGAGCAACCTGTGACTGATATTAATGAGGTGACGAGGGCTATGTCGAGCTGTGAAGCAGTGTGTGTGTGGGAACAAAAATAAATATTTTCTAATCATTTGGGCTTCAGTCTGGTTTAATACCATTTTATATGTGTACAAATAACTTTGGTAAAATTAACCTTTAAGATAAAGAGTTTATCCCTTTAAATTCACAGGATATTGAAAGATATCAACAAAAAAACAGGCAAAAAACGCGATTTTCTCAGGTTTTCAATCGTAAAAAGAGGGTGGAAGATCATAAATCAAATGGCCATATTTTTAAAACCATCCAACGTATGACTTTGACTATGATATAATTTTAAAGCTTATTTCCATTCCTTTCTTTTGATACCAAAATCTCAATTTTGACATTTGGGTCACTGTGACTCATTTTGCTGGATCAGGTCACATATGTTGTTCTGGGGCTGTTATACAGATGGGTGCGACGATAAGACTCTGCATCGTGAAACCAGGACAGTGTGACGCTTTTAAGTATTTAAAGTCCAGGTTTGGGATCTGTTCTCTAAACTCTTTTTCACACAGAAGAGAAATAATTACTAGGGCTGGGCGAGTTAACTCGTTAATTATTTAACGCCGATAAATATTTTATCGCGCGTTAAAGCAGGTTTTATTATTTATTTTATTCTGTAAAAGTCTGTCGCTCACAGGCTTTTATTCTGTAAAAGTCTGCTGCTCACAGGCTTTTATTCTGTAAAAGTCTGCTGCTCACAGGCTTTTATTTTGTAAAAGTCTGTTGCTCACAGGCTTTTATTTTGTAAAAGTCTGTTGCTCACAGGCTTTTATTTTGTAAAAGTCTGTTGCTCACAGGCTTTTATTCTGTAAAAGTCTGCTGCTCACAGGCTTTTATTCTGTAAAAGTCTGCTGCTCACAGGCTTTTATTTTGTAAAAGTCTGTTGCTCACAGGCTTTTATTTTGTAAAAGTCTGCTGCTCACAGGCTTTTATTCTGTAAAAGTCTGCTGCTCACAGGCTTTTATTCTGTAAAAGTCTGTTGCTCACAGGCTTTTATTCTGTAAAAGTCTGCTGCTCACAGGCTTTTATTCTGTAAAAGTCTGTTGCTCACAGGCTTTTATTTTGTAAAAGTCTGCTGCTCACAGGCTTTTATTCTGTAAAAGTCTGTTGCTCACAGGCTTTTATTCTGTAAAAGTCTGTTGCTCACAGGCTTTTATTTTGTAAAAGTCTGCTGCTCACAGGCTTTTATTCTGTAAAAGTCTGCTGCTCACAGGCTCTTATTCTGTAAAAGTCTGCTGCTCACAGGCTTTTATTCTGTAAAAGTCTGTTGCTCACAGGCTTTTATTCTGTAAAAGTCTGTCGCTCACAGGCTTTTATTCTGTAAAAGTCTGCTGCTCACAGGCTTTTATTCTGTAAAAGTCTGTTGCTCACAGGCTTCTCAGCTTCTCCCCGGAGAGGAGCTGCTGATCTGTGGACAAACGGAGCTCTGAATGAGAGGCTGTCACACTTTGAGGAGAAAGGTTGCCGTGACAGCAGATGCTGATGAATATTAATCCGCTGTAAGGTGGCGGCATGTTTACACCTCGGCTCTGCGTGTCTCTGTCAGCTGACAGCTGAACAAACACAGGAAGTGAACCGTGTGATCCCGAACCAGGCGTCCACATCGGGTGTCTGCAGCTCAGAGTAAACAGGCAGCAGAAACACCCGGCAGGGGTTTCAGATGCTGACGTGCAAACTTTAAAACGCTGAAAACAAACACACTGACGGTGTGAACATGCGTGTGCGCGGCCTCAGAATGAGCCCACGGACTCCCACCGGTTGTCAAGTGGGTGCCAAAGTGTTTTGTTGAGCGTTTTTTATGTTGTTTTGGCAAGAAATGAGCAACACAAACAGGCCGAGAGTGAAAACAGCACACAGTGGGGTCACATGGCACTGAAAGGATCGGATTATTGGCTAAATTACCATCAGACTGAGTTATTAAGTGCATGTAGACACCTTAATCTGACTAAGAACTGGATCGGATGGGATTCAGACCCCGAGATAACTGGGTTAAAGTCACTCTAAACCTGCTTGTAGATGCTGAAGCACGTGGTGAATCAGACTTTGCGTTCTGCGCATGCTCCAGATGTTTTGTCGCTCCATTGGACAGATCAGCTGAATAGATATTGAGTAATATCTATTTCTCAATTTTACTAACACAAATGGCAAATAAAGTAAACTCACTCACCGAAGCACCATCACCTGCGTTGGTGGACATGGCTGAGCTGTCCAATGGAGCGTAACTGGATTGGCTGCCATTGGATGAATTGAGACAGGGATCGATTGCTTCTCCCTGTTTACCTGTTGAGTCTGGTTCTTTTTCCACTGAATTTTTTTCCATTGAATTTTTTGAAGTTGAATTTTTTTTACATTGATTTTTTTTTTTACATTGAATTTTTTTTACATTGAATTTTTTTTACATTGAATTTTATTTTACATTAAATTTTTTGAAGTTGAATTTTTTTCCATTGAATTTTTTTAAGTGGATTTTTTTACACTGAATTTTTTTTAAGTTGATTTTTTTTTACACTGAATTTTTTTAAGTTGAATTTTTTTTTACATTGAATTTTTTTAAGTTGAATTTTTTTCCACTGAATTTTTTTTGTTGAATTTTTTTTACATTGAATTTTTTGAAGTTGATTTTTTTTTACATTGAATTTTTTGAAGTTGAATTTTTTTCCACTGAATTTTTTTAAGTTGAATTTTTTTTACATTGAATTTTTTGAAGTTGAATTTTTTTTTACATTGAATTTTTTGAAGTTGAATTTTTTTCCACTGGATTTTTTTTTTATTTAATTTTTTGAAGTTGAATTTTTTCATTGAATTTTTTGAAGTTGAATTTTTTTTACATTTCTAATTTTTTTTACACTGATTTTTGTTTTTAGAAATTGATTTTTTTTTTTTTTTTTTTTTTTTTTACACTGTTGGTTTTTCAAATTCAAAGTCTGATTTTGATGCTGTAAAAATTCAATATTAGAAATTCGTATTCAAACTCTGATGGCACAGAAAAACTTCCATACTGGGTGTGTTGATGCTTCAGATTGGTCCGTTCTCTTTGTCCCTTAAAGAGACGGTCAGGATAAAAGTGCCGCCTCAGACCTTTTCAGAGTCGTGCTAACGAGTTTTCTTCTTCTTCTCCTGTGTTTGTCAGTGCACCATGATGAACCGGCTGGACATCGACCACCAGTTCCAGGCCCTGGTGACCCGGTCGGAGAACCTGCTGACCTCCATGCAGAACAAGAAGAAGGAGGAGGAGGAGCGCGAGCGTCTGCGGCACATCCAGGAGGAGATGGAGAAGGAGAAGAAGAGGAGGCAGGAGGAGGACCAGCGCCGCAAGCAGGAGGAGGACGACAGGCGACTGTAAGTTTCTGCCTCTTCACTGAGGCTCACATGTCAGACCTGAACAGAGATGGAGACCAGGCTGATTTAGGGGCCATTTTGTGAGTAAGATCAGGTCTCAGTTGGAGGGTTTGATACTTTATTTTAGTCTAGTGGCGGACCTGGCTAGATTTACCCCCCCCCACCACCAATACAGCAACATATTATATTATTTGTATGATTTTATTATACATAATCTTAAATACAAAAAGGTACAAAAAGAAACCACATGCAGCTTACAAAATACTAAAAAGTTATTCAAGTTATTTAATTTAGCATATAGCTCATAACAATAAAAAATAATCCACAGTCAGGACTTCTTGTTGTGTTGCAAACACAAACCAGACCAGGTTGCCTTTGGGTGAAATTAGCTGCATGACATGATGCCTCAATTCTAATTCTAGTTCAGCAAAACTAAATCAAACACAGTCGTGGCTAATAGCAACATGTTAGCAAGAGGCTAACAGATAGCCTATAGCCTACGTCACTGATAGAAATCTGCATCCCTTTATCTTCTGCCCGTTTCTCCTCTTCTCCTCTTCTTCTCTTTCTAAACGGGGCACCTGATGGCTTCTTTGGTCTTTCACCATGATGATGATCCATGATGACTCCACATTATTACCTTTGCTTTTCCCATTAAAGGGGAACTGCGGTATTTTCAACATTAAGCCTCTTTTCTTAGTCGTCTGCAATGTTTTAGAACCCCCCTCACCGCTTTTTTGATGTTTACTGCTGTCTTCGGTGGACGATCCTCTGTGGGGTCGACACTCGTTAATATAAAATGAATGAGCAGTTTATTCCTGAAGAGCTTTTTGCACTTTTAAAAGTTCTGAGGAGTCAGAGTCTGAGGTCCCTGCAGAGCTCCCAGCTGCCCGAAAGTTTGCTGTAACAGGAGAAGGAAACTTTGGTGGAACTAATGTCAGCGTCAGACTGTCTCAGAGACTGAACTAACTCTGGTTCTGCCTCAGATTCTGGGTTTATGTTCATGTTGGAACACGTTTCAGTGAATCTCTGCAGCTGTTACCATGGAAACATCTGCAGATATTCCCTTTAAAGCTGCTCAGAACTGAACTAACTCTGGTTCTGCCTCAGATTCTGGGTTTATGTTCATGTTGGAACACGTTTCAGTGAATCTCTGCAGCTGTTACCATGGAAACATCTGCAGATATTCCCTTTAAAGCTGCTCAGAACTGAACTAACTCTGGTTCTGCCTCAGATTCTGGGTTTATGTTCATGTTGGAACACGTTTCAGTGAATCTCTGCAGCTGTTACCATGGAAACATCTGCAGATATTCCCTTTAAAGCTGCTCAGAACTGAACTAACTCTGGTTCTGCCTCAGATTCTGGGTTTATGTTCATGTTGGAACATGTTTCAGTGAATCTCTGCAGCTGTTACCATGGAAACATCTGCAGATATTCACTTTAAAGCTGCTCAGAACTGAACTAACTCTGGTTCTGCCTCAGATTCTGGGTTTATGTTCATGTTGGAACATGTTTCAGTGAATCTCTGCAGCTGTTACCATGGAAACACCTGCAGATATTCACCTTAAAGCTGCTCAGAACTGAACTAACTCTGGTTCTGACTCAGATTCTGGGTTTATGTTCATGTTGGAACATGTTTCAGTGAATCTCTGCAGCTGTTACCATGGAAACATCTGCAGATATTCACTTTAAAGCTGCTCAGAGCTGAACTAACTCTGGTTCTGACTCAGATTCTGGGTTTATGTTCATGTTGGAACATGTTTCAGTGAATCTCTGCAGCTGTTACCATGGAAACATCTGCAGATATTCACTTTAAAGCTGCTCAGAACTGAACTAACTCTGGTTCTGACTCAGATTCTGGGTTCATGTTCATGTTGGAACATGTTTCAGTGAATCTCTGCAGCTGTTTCCATGGAAAGGTTTATTTCCAGGCTGCAGCAGACCTGTTCCTCCCTCACTCCACCGGCGCCGGCCACCTTTAACAGTGTCGAAGGTCTTTAAGAGGACTGATGGGAGCCATTGTGTTGGTCACAAACCGCTGCACGCTAATGTCAGACATTAGACTTGACAGCCCACATTTTATGGCTCACTTTCTCTCACTTTATGCTCCTCCTGTGGCAAGCTTTGAACTCCCATGTGAAGGTCAGAGAGCGGCGGCCATCAGAGCAGGAGGGGGTTGGTCACCTTTCTTCATACATCCAGAGCAGCTGTACTCCTCACATTATTCACAGCAGGGTGTTAAAGCCTCTCAGAGATTCAACTTCTGATCCTTTAAATTCCTCGAACGCTGCAGATCTCGATGCTCTCCTTTCTTTTGGCAGCAGGACAACGAGTTGTTCCTCCAGTCAGACCAAAATCCCTCCAGCTCCAGATATGGATAGTTACTCTAAGATGATAGTAACCGTTCAACCAGAACAAAGTAATGTGGGAACAATAGTGTTCATCTTTCAGAAAGGAGCAGCAATAACTCCTTAAAAGCTGGTGTACGTCACCTTCATTAGCTAAGCTGTTAGCATTAGCTGCTGCTAAAAGAGGAAATAACAGCAATAACTCCTTAGAAGGTAATCAGACAGTATGCAGAGTGTTTACCCACAATGCATTTCGCTCCTGCCCGAGCCGAAATCAGCCGGCCTGAAGCTGATTTCTCTTAAGCTCTAAACTCTGTAAACTTTAGCAACATTTGAAACATTTTCAGGTGAGAAAGTAGTCGTTTAGATCCCCAACGTGTTGAAAACCTGACAAAATACCGGCTGTTTACCATTTTGTTCCCACGAATTCGGTGCTACTAAAGCTAGCCGCAGTGAGCTAACGCACTTCCGTTTATTTTCACAAAATAAAATACCCGTTGCCTTTTATCATAGGGAAAGCCATTACCATACAATTGGTGCTTTTGTTTTGAAAACAGGAAGTGAACCTACCCTCGTTGTAGCTAGCTTGAAACTGCCGTTTTGACAGGAAATGACGATCGGCGACGTCACGTTACGTTGCATCTTGGGTAGTTTGAGTATGAGTAGTAACCTCATGATGCATACCCAACATTTCGGAGAATCTAGTATGCATCCGGGAACTTCTGCTTACTCAAACTCGCTTACTAACTCAAAAAGTTAGTAGGAGTAGTATGAGTAGTATGCGGTTTCGAGCACAGCCTTTGTTTCCACCTCCATCTGTTATTTACTTAGTCTCCTGAACTGAAACATTCTTCTCTCTTTGTGTCTTTTTTGTCTTGGCTGTCCTCAGGAAATCTGAGATGGAGCTGAAGAGGAGGCAGGAAGAGGAGGAGAGGAAGAAGAGGGAGGAGGAGGAGAGGCGGCTGCAGGTGGGTGTCTGTCGCTGCAGGCTCTGATGGCCTTTGTTGTTTTAACCCACCAGCTGTTTGCACATGGTGTTCGGGCTGGATTTGTACTCGCAGTGGTGACACACCACAACAAACGCAGCTCTGCTCATGACCTGAGTTGGCGGTTTTTTGGTGTTTTTTTTGTTCTGCTGAAGATCAGCAGATTCTGGGAGTCGAACAACGAGCTCCAGGCTACTGCACAGAGGTGGCTGTGCATATTAAACCCAACTTTTTCCTTTATCCCCAACTTTGGGAAACAGCTGCTCATCCAGAGCTGCCATGGTTGCTGATCCGTTAGTGATGGGAAGTTCGGCTCTGTATTTAGGATCTTTTGTAGCCTATATTTTACCTTAACTTTGCAAAAAAAAAATCATGGTTTATGTGTTGAAAACCCTTTTGCTTTCAGTGTTTTTATGAGAGACCTTAATTGCCTAATTCTGTGCATTTATTCTGTGACAAAACCACTCTTACATTTGTTTATTTCAATTTTATTACAATTCTATTCTATCTGTAAGGATTATTTTTTTTCTCCGTTATTCTTTTTCTTATTCTTTGCAAAAGTTGCTCGAAAACTCAGGAAGTTTTGCGAGCGCCACCTGCCAGTCGACAACATGAAAGAATTTAAGCTTTATATTTTTGGGAGTCGCTCATTGACTCTGTAGCGCCCCCTACGATGCTTAAAAATGGCCCCCGCATTGGGGTTAATTTTGCGTGGGACGACGAAATTCAGTACACTCATTCATCATGCCCAGACGCACAAAAAAGTCTCATGCCTCCATGGTCCCACGTCCACAGGAAGGCGGCCATTTTGGATGGAAAGTGAGTTTTCGTGCCATTTTGACCGATTCCACGCCTTGCACAAGATCGAACTTGTCCTAAAGATTTAATGCTACAGACTTCAAACTTGGCCAGGTTACTCTTAAGACATGGGGGGGGAAATCATTGGGCAACTTTTTCAAAACTTAAAGGGTTGTCGGGCGTGGCCACACATCAAAGTTTGATGACTCGCCATCACTCGCCAGAAAAAATGAAGTCTGCGAGTGCATAACCCTTCCACTGTCATCAGTGACACGGAGAAAGATGGCGGATGCTTCCTTTAATTTTAGCTGCTTTTAAAGCCGCTTTTAGCCTCAAAGATTCAGAAAATACGAGCTTTAAGTCCTCCGACTCACAGTTAAAAACATGCACACCAAGGAGATACTGTACATGTGAATCCTGGTGGTCTGACAGTAAATATGAAAGTGTGTTAAAATGTTAAAACGTGGGATGTTCAGTTCCAGAAATGTGGAACCTGAATTTACAATTTAATGAGTTTTGTGACATTTAACAGGCGAGGAGCAGATTCTTCCTTTAAATAAACGTTTTGTGTGCCAACTGAGGAGCTCGAAGGATTAACAAGGCGAACATGGAGAGAATGTGTGAGAAAGGACTTTATTTAATTAGCACCTGGCTGGTTGCCACCTCGAAAGATTAAATTAGTTGAGAAAACAAGAGCCACGCTCACTTTCTGTCTCTTGGAGAGGAAACGCTGCTTCCATTTTACAGCGAAAATGGATCTTAGGTGTCAGATATGAAATCAGAAGTAAAGTTTAGGCCTAAAATCTACTTCATCTGCTCAGGATGCATCATAGGCAAGGCAAGGCATCTTTATTTATATAGCACATTTCATACCACAGGCAACTCAATGTGCTTTACATAAAGACAAGGCATTTAAAAGAACAGCATAAAGCAGCAATTTAAAGAGAAAAAAAAGAATAAAAATTAAAAACACAGTTAAAAGCAATCAAAGAAGAGGAGAAAAAGAAAGATATAAACTCAACCATAAGCACACCGAAAGAGAAATGTTTTTAACCTGGATTTAAAAGTGCTTACAGTTGGGGCTGATTTCAGTTCTGCTGGTAGTTTGTTCCAGTTGTGTGCAGCATAACAGCTAAAAGCTGCTTCACCGGGTCCAGTTTGAACTCTGGGCTCCACTATCTGACCTGAGTCAGCAGATCTCAGAGCTCTGCTGGGTTTATACTCTACCAGCATGTCATTCATGTATTCTGGACCTGAACCATTCTGTGATTTGTAGACGAGTAGCAGAACTTTAAAATCTATTCTGTATCTGACCGGGAGCCGATGTAAAGACTTGAGAACTGGAGTGATGTGATCTCTTTGTTCTGGTTAAAACTCGGGCTGCAGCGTTCTGAATGAGCTGCAGCTGTTTGAGACTCTTTTGGGGGAGTCCAGTCAGAACACCGTTACAGTAGTCCAGTCTGCTGGAGATGAAAGCATGAATCAGCTTCTCCTGATCTGTTTGGGACATGAAACCCTTAATTCTGGATATGTTTTTAAGTTGATAAAAGGCTGATTTGGTGACTGATTTGATATGATTGTTGAAGGTCAGGTCTGAGTCTTTAGTTTCTAGAGACAGTGACTCAAGATGTTTACTGACAGCAAACCTCTTCTCTTTGTTGCCAAACACAATGACCTCAGTTTTTTCTTGATTTAACTGAAGGAAATTTTGGTTCATTCACTTTTTGACTTGCTCTAAGCAGTCGCACAATGACTCTATAGGACTGCAGTCATCTGGAGACAGTGCCAGATATATCTGTGTGTCATCTGCATAGCTGTGGTAGTTGACTTTAGAGTTCTTCAGAATTTGACCCAGAGGCAGCATGTATAGGGTGAACAGAAGGGGTCCAAGAACTGACCCCTGAGGAACTCCACATGTCATAGCCACTCGATCAGATTGATTACTTCCAATAGTCACAAAATAACTCCGCTCCTCCAAGTAGGACCTGAACCATTCTAGGACTGTCCCGCTGAGTCCTGCCCAGGTTTCCAACCTGTTCAGCAGTATACTGTGATCCACAGTGTCAAATGCAGCACTGAGATCCAACAATACCAGAACTGACACCTTGCCTGAGTCAGTGTTCAACCTTATGTCATTTAACACTTTAATAAGAGCCGTTTCTGTACTGTGGTGAGGTCGGAAGCCTGACTGAAATTTGTCAAGGAGTCCACTGGAGTTCAAGAAGTTACTGAGTTGATTAAAAACCACTTTCTCAACAATCTTGGCTATAAAAGGAAGATTTGAGATGGGTCTGTAGTTGGTTAAAATGGAAGCATCCAATGTTGTCTTTTTTTAGGAGTGGCTTGATGGCAGCTACTTTTAAGGGTTTAGGAAACGTGCCTGATTGAAGTGAGCAGTTTATTATTTGCTGCAAATCTGTTTGGACAGAGCTTACAATAGTTTTAAAGAAGTCAGATGGCATTGTGTCAAGACAGGATGTCGATGGTTTAAGATGCTGGACTGTAGCACTTTTGCCATCAGATTGGCATGGCTGTTTGATGGTTTTCCATCAAACAGGACGATTCTAGCGAAATAAAATGACATCACAATGAACGTGGTGATGCGCATTATTCTGACTCGACCAGATGATTTTCCATTACAAAAGTGACGAATTGTAGCGAATTAGAATGCTCGGTAGCGGGAATTTAATTGCTCGCGCTGTTATTGTCAGCCTCCCGGAATAGTAACAGTTGCTATAACTTTCAAGGCTACGTACCTTTTCACCACCGGCTTTCGTTTTATTTATTAGGCTAGTTACTTATTTAGGGTTATGGACCGTAGGATAGGACTAAACATGCTGCTAGTTCTTCCCATCCAGGGCCGAAACAACGTCGACCTCCCGAATTGTGTTTAAAAAAAGCAGAGTCTCTGCTCTCAGTTATTTCTTTTATCATCGGACATTGTTGTTACTAGTTGTTGCTGCTGTTTTGATACCGACAGGATAGGTGAAATGGGGCGGCTGAGCGGCTCAACAACAACATTCGAATCCTCGCGCTTTACCAATACCATCTGCGCATGCGTGGCTAGTCTGAATCGCATTAACCTTTTCCATCACTTCTGTAGCGATACAACTTAGCCCTGAACCACCTATTTCGAGCGAATTGATTTAATGCGACAAAACAGGCGTTCTAGCGATTTAACCGTTTTTCCATCACATGTATCGCACTAACTTCTTGATGCGCATCAAATTAAAGCGAATCATGTCGTTGATGGAAAAAGGGCTTATTTCTTCTATGGTTTTTTGTTCAACTGTATTGAATTCTGACATCATAGATGATCGACTCCTAGGTGGTTTTAAGGATTGCGTCATTTTATTATTTTGCTCATTTAAGTTGATATTTAGCCTTATAGATTTGATTTTTTTTCATTGAAAAAAACAAGCAAACTCATTGCATTTTTCTGTGGAACAGAGTGCTGAAACTATCTGTTTTGGGGGGATTGTCAGCTTATTAACCATAGCAAACAGAGCACGAGTGTTGTTGATGTTCTTATTAACCTTTTTAGATAAGTGTTGCTGTCTAAAAAATCTAAAATTACAAAGACTTTGTTTGTAGAGGTCATGGTGAATTTGAAGTTTAGTTTTTCGCCATTTACGCTCTGCTTTCCTGCATTCTGTTTTCAAGGCCTTTACCATCATAGTGTTCCTCCATGGTGTTCGCTTTCTGCTCAAGATCATCTTATTTTTAACAGGTGCAACAGTATCCATGACATTTGAGATTTTCAAGTTAAAGTTATCTAAGAGTTCATCAACTGTCTCTGTACTCGCAGTTGATGACATAGCTATAACTTCCATAAACTTAGCACTGCTATTCTCATTTATGTACCTTTTTCTAACAGACACACGGGTTAACTGAATGTTTGGAGTTAACTGTAAGTCAGAGAACACACAGAAATGATCAGAGAGCGCCAAGTCCTTGATATCAACAGAAGAAATGTCAACACCTTTAGAGATAACCAGATCCAGTGTGTGGCCTCGAGTATGTGTGGGTCCGTTCACATGTTGAAGGAGGCCAAAAGTGTCAACTAGAGAGCAGAGTTATTTGGCATTAGTGTCCATGTTATTGTCCATGTGAATGTTAAAATCAGTTAATCAGTTAAATCAGCCAACAGAAACAGAGAGAGTCTTTAAACCTCTTACTTCTGACACAACACTCCCACACACCCTCAAACTAGCTGCCTTTTTAAATTAAAAACGTCTCCCTGAAGCAGTTTGATTCCCTAAAAAGATGCTTCAGACTCTCTCCGCTGATGAAAAGCAAACAACTTAATAGACTGAGTTTAACTGGCCTGCATTCGCCTGCCGGACGAATCATGAACACCATGAAACTTCTGAACTTTAACAGGGACAGAAGGCAGTCGGGCAGAAACACTTCTGCATCAGAACTGTGAGGATCTGTTCTGAATTCCTTTGCATTGTTGGTAAAATCATGTAAAAATATGTTTCCAACAGCAGCTCTAAACACAGAGAAACTGTTCTTCCAGTCTGGGTTCCAACCACAGAGAGCCTCCAGTTAAAGTGATAAAGCAGAAACGGCAGCAACGTTTCAGACTCTGTGTGACTGGGTCGACCTTGACTTATTGCTCCTGGTTAACTCTAGGACTTTACTGGTTTGAAACTTACTTCAAAGACAGAATACTTTGTGCCTGTTGGTAAAAAAAAAATGGCACCAGGAGTTCCTCAGGGATCCATTCTGGGGCCTCTTGTATTCAACAGAGTTGGACTAAACATGGAGAAGCTGCTTTTAGTTTCTATGGATCATAAACTCCTGAAGACTTTCCTGTTCACCACTTCATTTAATAACAGATTTAATTTAATTGACTTTGATTAATAAGTTTTACTTTTGTAAATATAGTTTTTAATACTATTGTTTCACGTAAAGCACCACCTTGTGAGTGTGCTACATCAACAGATTTGCCTCGCCTTTTTTTTTTACTTTAAACTGTTAAACGATCAAATTTGAAGCTTTAAAAACGAAGTCGGAGTAAAAAGGAAAGCGTTGATGCATTATTGAAAACCAAGGAGAAAGGAGGCCTGTTTCCTCACCATGAATCTGATGTAAGGAGCAGAAAACCCTGCGTTCTACATGCCCTTCAGCAGCTGTTTGGCATGTGAAAGGTGTAGAAGAAGCAGCATTAATCATCCGGTGCAGCTCCATCCCTCCATCCCTCCATCCCTCGCTTCGTCTTTAATGAGCAGGAGGGAGGAGATGACCGCCCTCCGGCTTCCACAGAGAGTCCACAGATGATCTTTATTATTTTCCCCTATAGTCACTTTAAACGCTGTGGGACCAAAACGTGAAACAGTATCATCACACAAGCACGTCGTGCTGGACTGAAGCCAGTTCACGAGCTCTGTCACGGAACGAATTAAACTCATAACTCAACATATCACTGTGTTGGGTTAATGTGGGGGGGGCATATCATTGTTGGTTTTCAGTAAATGTAATCAACACACTTCGTAAGGATTTCATACTAGACTGCAGAGATGGGACCGAGTCACACATGTGCAAGTCTCAAGTAATTTTTTTGTGGTCAAAGTCACCTTATTATTGCAATTTCACCTGCAGAATCTGATCTTAATAAAGTGAAAACACAAAGATATAAGTAACTGTCAGTAAACATCATTGGCCAATGTGTCCAACCTGTCCACCCCGTATCATATCAAGCTAACGTTAGCTAACTAACGTTAGCTGTTCGTCTTTTGCCGTCAAAATGGTAATTATTTTTAATTAATTTATTAATTTTATATTCAAACTGAAAACATGAACTGAATAACACTCAAGTCAATCAAGTCATCGTGTCTCAAGTCAAGTCCCGAGTCTTTAACTTCCAAGTCCGAGTCGAGTCTCAAGTCTTTTATTTTTTGTCAAGTCAAGTCACAAGTCATCAAAACAGCGACTCGAGTCCCCATCTCTGCTAGACTGTAACTTTAGATGAAACTGATATAATCTTTGGGCATTTGTTACAATGTCCATGAAGCTTGTTTGTTATTATAAAGGTCTAAAAGTATATGAGGTTTAACCAGGCTGTCTTATTTTGTATAGGGACAGATAACAGTGAAAAGAATGAGGAAATATTGCAGACTTCTAATAAAGAAGCACAAGTCAGACCCAGATCAGTTAAATGCATCTCCAGTTTATAGAAGTGGAGCCTCACTTTGCCCAGATTGTTAATGTAAAGAGGGGGGTGAGTATGTCCTGCTGGTGAATATTGTGATCACAATAGTGTGAGAGGTTGAGAGATATGTAGCTCTGCATCATTTTAGTTGTTTTTCTGTAGACATCAATAACAACTGGCCAGACCTGTGGACTGACAAACAAAACGAAGAATTTAAATCCAAGTTTTGTTGAATGATTTAAAACAAAGCATTCATCCAAGAAAATTATATTCAATATTTTTCAGTGATATTTATATTCTGTATATCTAACAAAGTATGCTGGATTAGTGTTCAGCTATTGAAAAGTAAATAGTTAGTTTCAATGTTACGACAGTGCACTTTTGAGTTTATCTGATTGGTTTTGATGTTTGGAAGGGAATGATTTTTGGTGAAATATGAACAAGGATGCATTGTCAACTTCAGATTTTAAGTATTTTATTAAAATAAATGCTGAAAAATGACCTGAAACACCATGTTTGCCTCATGTTGAATATATTTTACATTCATGCAGGCTGCTTGTGTGACCAGAAACGCCTACAAACTGATCAAGTCATGATAGTTTTGTAATAGTGAGTAAAAACTACTGACAGATTTTTGGGTAAACTAAATAGAGTAGTTTTACATGTCACTCTATCTAAACAGTGCATTTTTCTTGACTTTTTTTTTTTTTTGTTTGTTTGTTTGATGATTTTTTTCAGACAGATGCAAAAAACTAACTGTTACATTATTACAGTTATATGGTAAGAATAGCAAACAATGAATTCTTTTTCAGTATCTGCCCAGTCTTTTTTTTTTTTCTTTACAAACAAACATAAATAAAACAAAAAAACAAAACTACAGTCCAGCAACAACATACACATCAAGCCAGACTTACAACACAAAACCTAGATCAACAAAACAAAAACACAACACCCTAGGAAGTCTACATAGCATACATATCCTGTACCTGAAAAAATAAAATCTATATATATAGATATAAATCTCCAAAACTCTGAATTACACAGATTATATTTATTTTTAATTTCATCAAAGGATCTGAATCCAACATTTCCCATCACATCCTCAAGAATGTGAATACCAGACCTAATCCATTTATCCCAAAAGAAACTCTTCTTATCTATTAATTTTCTGGACTTCTTAAAAAAAAAAAAAAGGGGGGGCAAAATTGAGAGTATACCCACTTATCCAGGGACCACTGGTGATAACGATGTGTACGGAGCAGCTCCAACAGTGTTTATGACTGGGCTCGTTGTGCTGCTGCATCCCTGATGGGGATCCTGCCCCAGTGGGTTATTAAACATCCCCAGAGGTTGGATGTTGTGCTGGGATCCCTTTCTTTATTTCCGGTGTGTTTGTTTGTGTTCAGGTGGAGATGGAGGTGCAGCTGCTGGCGGAGCGGGAGGAGGAGGTGTCCCGTCAGGCCGTCCTGGAGCAGGAGAGGAGGGACCGGGAGCTGGCGCTGAGGATCGCCCAGAGCGAGTCGGAGCTCATCCCCGAGGAGGCGCAGAGCGACTCGGGCCTGCGCAGGTAACGGCGTCCTCTGTGTAAACAGGAAGTGTTTGTCACCGTGGCAACCGGAGAGAGGGAGGATTGTTTTTTCATGTCTCGACAAGCTTTTGTCTCGTCCGGCTCATGGAGGTCTGAAGGACTCAGAGAGAGGCTTTTGTTCCACCAACAATCAGTGAGTAAAGCTTTGTGTCTCATTAGAGCAGCGTAAACACCCGGAACTTTAATGAGGCGGTTGCTAAGTATTTAAACAGAATTATTCTGATATGAAGCTGAGTTACGACGGTCACCCAAAAAGGTTCCTCAGAGCCAGCCGTGATTGGATTAAAGCCATGTGGAGGATGATGATGTTGTAAGAGGAGATTTATTTTGGTGAGAAAACACATTCAGTAGATTGCCTTATTTTGCATTGTTCATTATTTTGAGTCCACATAGTTTATCTAATTGTTTCTACATTTATAAATATCATATTCTGCTGCTTAAGTGTCATCTGGAACTATATAACATGGCGCATTTTACATGCAGGTAATGTGAGTGATGAGTAAGATTGGCGGAGTGATATGTAAGAGGTGAGAGTTGAGGTTTTTGTGTTTTGGTTGGACATTAAAGTGGATCGAGTTATACGGACGAAGTTGTCCTCGTGCTCTGACTTTACCCACAGCTCCTCCGATAATTCAAACATCTAATACCCGGTCTTACGATGTCACCTGCATCCCGTCTACAGGTAAAAAAAAAAGCTTGAATAATGAGAACACGGCGCTCTGCGACACACGCAGGTTCACAACATATTGGCAGAGGCTCGAAATAGGCATAATGGCAGGGTGTACGATTTCTCCATTAGCATTTACAATGGCAATGGAGTTAATTATTAGAGCTTCCAGGTGGGTTGTAGGAGGAGAGAGACGTCAGGATGGCATGCGACTTTCACCAATTAGAGCATACATGGATGATGTAACGTTGGTGACTACAACAGTGCCGTATGAAGAGAATACTGGAGAGACTTAATAAACATCTAAAGTGGGCTGGTATGAAAATCAAACCTACTAAGTCTAGAAGTATCTCAATAATTAGAGGGAAATTAAGTGATAGAAAGTTTGTAATAGATGAAGAAAGTATTCCAATAATTAGGGAAAAGGCAGTAAAGAGTTTAGGCGGGTGGTACCAGGCAGACATGAATGATGGGCGGTGCAGTTTGGGAAAGATGTTGCTGAGGGACTGGATAGAATTGATAAATCAGAACTTTGCAGGAAAGTTGAAGCTGTGGTGTTTGGAAGTTTAGAATTCGGCGCTACTAAAGCTAGCCGCAGTGAGCAACATACTTCCGGTTATTTTCACAAAATAAAATACCCGTTGCCTTTTATCATAGGGAAAGCCATTACCATACAATTGGTGCTTTTGTTTTGAAAACAGGAAGTGAATTACCCTCGTTGTAGCTAGCTTGAAACTGCCAGGAAGTGACAGGAAGTGACGATCGGCGACGTCACGCTACGTTGCATCTTGGGTAGTTTGAGTATGAGTAGTAACCTCATGATGCATACCCAACATTTCAGAGAATCTAGTATGCATCCGGGAACTTCTCGCTTACTCAAACTCGCATACTAACTAAAAAAGTTAGTATGAGTAGTAGGAGAAGTATGCGGTTTCGATCACAACCTATGTGAGCCTTTTGAAACCAGGCGGCCATTTTGAGTGAGGTGTATGGCTTTGTCTTTGCTGGCATTTTCAGTGATTGTAGGACTGTTTAGGTGAGTTTGTCTGCTGAATCTGCTCGTGTGTCTTGTTCTGCCTCCACCTCTGGCACCCTCTATACTTTCATTACCCCCTACCCGAACCAGGGTTTGCATCCCCACCCCGCTGTGACTGGTGTGCAGTTGGTGAGAGGCTGGGGTAGCTGGTGGTTATGTAAAGAAAAGATGGTTGTTGTGGTGTGAGGGGCAGTGTTGGCTGGCATTAGGGGGGTGACTCTGGGACGCCAGGGATCACTCTCTAGCCTCCTGGAGGTGTCGTGGGCCCAACTAGACGAAACTCTGATGAAAGGAGGTTCCCACCTGATGACCCCAATGACATGTTGGTCAGCACTGCTCACTGATCTATATAATAGGGAAATATTCACTGAGTCTGGTCCATGTTTTGTTTCTTTAGCACAAGTTTCTTGTGTTTACCTTAAATGCTGATCGGAGTCCTGTGGAAACCTGCTCTGCCTCCGACGTCAGTCTGTGTTCGAGATGTTAAATTCTGACTATTTCCATCCTGCAGACCTCTCTGAGCTCGATGAAATAAAAGTTCTGATCATCTCCTAAAGTTTGGATCCCTGAAAACACGGAGTTCAGCTTCTTCGACCCGAAGAAGAGCCGCCACCTCCACCTGATCCTGTTTTAATCATGTTCTTCTTCTTTGTTTTTCTTTTTCGTCCTCCCAGTAACGGCTCCTCAGTTCCATCGTCCCCAGAGAGAGCAGCGTAAGACTCGGCGATCTAACCTTTTTAATTTAACACCTTGAATCCCACCTGCCCCTCTGACCTTTTAAAATAACACCCCCCCCCCCCCTGCATGCTGTAACAATCTGCCAGCCTCTCATCACCCGAAGCCCACTTGTACAGCAGCTTGATTTTTGTTACTTTTTAATTGAATGAATTATTCGTGAGCATCGGTTGTAATTATCACCCGGCAGAAACTTCTGAGGTTAAACCTGTGAAAGAGTAACTTTTAAAGGGTTATGTAGTCTTAAAGCTGTATTTATGGCCTTTCTTAGCCTTCACCTGTCCTTTAGAATAAAACCGACTTCAGTTATTAATCATTTAATTGGACCTTTACTCAGCAGTCGACCACCAGAGGTGGGTAGAGCAGCCAAAAATGAGTAAAAGTTAGTTCTTGGGCAAGTCAAGTCACCTTATTATTGCAATTTTACCTGCAGAATCTGATCTTAATAAAGTGAAAAGACGAGATATAATTAACTGTCCCCCACCCCGTATCATATCAAGCTAACGTTAGCTAACTATCGAGTAGGCTAACAGGAGAATATTAGCTAATTTGACAAGCAAATAGTACTTTTACTTATTAGTAAATAAGTAAAAGTACTGTTACTTCAGAATAATATGACTCAAGTAAAAGTAAAAAGTAGTCATCCAAATAATTACTTGAGTAAGAGTAAAAAAGTGCTCGGTGAAAAAACTACTCAAGTACTGAGTAACTGTTGAGTAACGTCTGATTTATTTGTTAACACAAGCATTCAATCAGACAGACAAAAATACTAAATAATCATCTTTAGGCAAATTAGAGTTCATCCAATCGATAAAATAAATTAAAATGAATTAATTAATTACAAAATAGCTTAAATTAAAATAATCCAGGTAAATTCAAGTACTTCAATAAAAAATAAAAGAGACTTAGGAAATGTTTAAAACATATGTAACCCATATGTAACCTAAAAAACAAACATTCACCTATCCATTGGGGAAAAAACGAGTTTAGGAAACTTAGCGCTACATGTTTCCTCAGGTTAGATGTTGAGTTTCTGCTGAAATGTGCGTTTGTTTTGGTTGCCACAGAAGACACATAATGTAGCTGCTGTTTCTCACTCTTTGTAAGGTAAACATGCTTTCAGTATGAGGCCTCGTCTGCGTCTTCATTTCCCACCGTTGGTTCTGACATTTTTCATCTGTTTCTTTGTTTGTTTGCTACGACTGCTAATGCTAAAGCTAACCCGTCCCGCCGCTGAGATCGAGTATGGTCACGTGACCAGACTGCACGGCTGCGTCTGATTGGTGGAACACAGTCAGGTGGTAGAGCCTTTGGCGGAAGTCTCTCTCTCTGTCAGAATAAAACATTAAAATGAGGCGTACGCGGGGGGATAAAAATAATGAGGCGTAGAATACCAAAGAGGTAAGAAGAAAAGTAACCAGCTCATTGTAGCCTAATGTAGCGGAGTAAGAGGACAGTTTCTGCTGCACACATCTACTCAAGGAAAAGTAAAAAGTATAGAGATTTAAAACTACTCCTAGAAGTATAATTATTTCAAAAACTTACTCGAGTAAATGTAACTCGTTACTACCCACCTCTGTGTAGTGTCTCAGCCGTTAGCATCCATCCAGCATGGCCACAGGGGGGCGCTGTTGAACCCTGTTTATCATGAAGCTGCTTCATCGGTCCAATAGGAGCCAAATGATAAAGATGTTCGTACCCTCAGGAGTTTGATAAATCGAAGCCTTGTTCTCCGATCAGAGTTTCTAAGGACGATTGTTCCCTTAAGACGGAGGGAAAGGAATCACCTTCCCCCTCCCTGATTTGTTCTTTTTGTCTTGTCCTAACAACATGTAACTCTGTCCACAGAGCTCCTGCCACCACAAAACTCAAGGGCTTGACCATGTAGGTTTCCTCTCACGCTCCACACCCCACACCGTAGTTCAGCTCAGGGTCACAGCAGAGAGTCAGCCGGTGTTTCCACTCAGCTGTAGTAACGGACATGTCACCACATTCTGCAGCTCTGTGCAGCTCTGTGCAGCTCTGTGCAGCTCTGTGCTGCTCTGTGCTGCTCTGTGCAGCTCTGTGCAGCTCTGTGCAGCTCATTGCAGCTCTGTGCAGCTCTGTGCAGCTCTGTGCAGCTCTGTGCTGCTCTGTGCTGCTCTGTGCAGCTCTGTGCAGCTCTGTGCTGCTCTGTGCAGCTCTGTGCAGCTCTGTGCTGCTCTGTGCTGCTCTGTGCTGCTCTGTGCTGCTCTGTGCAGCTCTGTGCTGCTCTGTGCAGCTCTGTGCAGCTCTGTGCAGCTCTGTGCAGCTCTGTGCTGCTCTGTGCAGCTCTGTGCAGCTCTGTGCGGGCCAGGCAGGCAGAAATTATCTCCAGGAGAGTTTGAGCTCAGAAAGATGGTTTTAGATCCTCACACACATGCAGGAAGAAAGTGGTTAATTATCCAAAGTGTGAAGAAAAGATATTTTAAAGTAGGATTCACACCTTTTTCATCTTTATTTTCTTTTACTTCTTCTTCCTGCCGTCCAACAAGTTCTCCGTTTCTGCTTCTGGTTTTCCTCTTCTAAATGTTTTTATGGCAAAAACGATTCTATATCAACTTATATATCGTGTTTTATGGTCGTTAAATCGTTAATTTTTTTAAGTAAAGCCTGATTTATGGTCGTCCTGGAAAGGCCAAACTTCCTATCTATCCGTCGAGGCGGTGGAGACCGCAAGGGTTGTGATTGGTCGGCCAACAACATCATTTCCGGGATCACTTTCCCGGTTTAGCTCCTTCCTCTCAGAACAACAACACCGCCATTTCTGAAAGAGTTTACTGTGTGCCGGGCAACATTTGGTCAGAGTTATTTGCATTTCAACATCAACAAGCTCCAACTCCAACAACAGTCTTTCTCTGTCGGTCGCCATCGTTCGCTGTGAGGAGGAACGGAGCCGGAAGGTGAACAACCAATCAGCCACTTTCACCATAGACGTAAGAGATTGGGTTGTTTAGCGTAGCGCCGCCTACTGATCGGGAGGTGAACTGCCTTGGGTATCCGACATCCTGACGGAGAACTTAGAAAGGTTTAACAGCCTCTGCGTGACCACGGAGACGGATTGACGGATAGCGACGGAGAAACATACCGAGCCCTTAAGCCGAGCTCATCGCCGTTCAAGGCCAAACATTCAATTAAAAACTAGTGTGATTATTGCTGCTACAGCAAAGAAACGCTTTTAAAAAAGGATAAATATCCCGTGTGAGCAAAGGATGCGTTGAGTTTATAGAGATGTAGAGCAGGGCTGAGCAGTTTTAACGATGCTGCGATATATATCGATATTTTGTTTACCGATAAAGTATCGATCTTTCAGCCGCGAGTATCGCTTCCTTTTTTCTTTTTTTTAAATTTAATTTATTTATATATATATTTTAATTTGATATTTTTTAAATTTGTTTTTATTAATTTATTTTTTTAATATAATTTAATTTTAATTTAAAAAAAAAATGTATATTTTTTTAAAGCAAACTTTATTTAAAAGTCAGAAGTTCCAATTAGATTGAATCGTATCGAATCGTTGGCTGAATATCGTGTATCGTATCGTGAGATCAGTGCATCGCCGCAGCTCTAATACAGAGGTGGTGTTTGGTTGAATATTCAGAACAGATTTTATTCCTCATGTTTACAAAAAAGCCAAAAAGCAGCTTCCCTTCTTCCACTTCTTCTCTTTCTCCTGAACATTTTCCTTCTTTCCTTTCTCTGCACCTTCTTCTTCATGTTTAGCACACATATATATATATATATTATTATTACTTTATTTAAAAAAAGAAACAGCAATAAGCATCCAAACTTATCCAACTTTTTGAGTGTTTTACACTGCGCCCGTCGTCCTTTTCAGGGAGGAGATGGCGAAGGAAATGTCTGAGCTTCTGTCGAGGTGGGTAGAAACCGTTTGTTGGAACCCAATCTCGACCCAATCAGTCGCATCAGTTGAATCTGAATCCATGTCGATCTGAATCCGGTTAATGAGCCGATGATCTCGTTGATTGATGCTGATCAAACACTTGATTCCAGCCTCAGAAAGGCCGTTGCATGTCACGATTCTGTTGTTTTCCTTCACCTCGACCCCGTTTCTGATGCGTCTGAAAACCTTCCAGCTGCACCCAGAATCAGTTTTCACTCCAAACAGAGCAACTTTTAATGAGTCACACACAAATAAAGAGCTTGTTAATTCAGATGGAGGAGGATTAGTGTCCTGCATTCTCCTGAAAGCCTCAGTGAGAGGAGCCCTAGTTGCTACGGAAGCCCTAAACGGCCATAGACACATACATTTTATTCCCTCCGTTTTCTCATGATAACAAGATCATTTCCCTCCGTTTTCCCGTGATAACGACATAATTTGTCTCCGTTTTCCCGTGAAAACGACATAATTAATTAAGCTGGTCCCCTTAGCTGGTCACTGATGAAGTCGACTATATCAGCAGGATCACTGAGGAGTAAACGCCTGTTAAGCTGCAGTCGAGCCGGCCGTCTCCGGCTACTTTAAATAAATTTGATTTGATTTTGATTTGAAATGGGGGTAAAAACGGGTAAAAACCTATGCCAGAAATACATATAAACAGGAGCGGACTGGGGAGAAAAAGTGGCCTCGAAAACCATCTGTAAATTAACTCGTTAATTTAAAACAACATAAATATCTTGTTACCACGAGAAAACGGAGGAAAATTATTTTATCACGAGAAAAATGAGGAAAATTATCTCGTTATCACGAGAAAACCATCAGAAAAAAGTTTATACGTCCGCTCTGGGCTTCCGTAGTTTCCACCCTTTAGAGCAGGAACTTTGACCTCACAGCTGAGTCGTTCAGCTGCTGCAGTTTCAGGTCGTCACTCTTTCTGATTAGTAGACGCACAGCCAGCCAATAGGGTTAGAGAGTGGAGCAGCATCTCGCTTCCTACCTGTTTGTGGTTAAAAAGAGGAAAATGGCGGTCACAGATCCATCAGAGGAGCAGCAGCCCACAGCTGGATGAGCTGTAAGCTGCAAACTGTCCTTCATGCTTTAGCTTCTGGAAGTCCTGGAGACTGCAACAGCATGCATTTAAACGATGTCCTGAAACCTCCTGTAGCTCTGTCGAAGCATCCGTCTCCTCCTCTAACAACTTTCTGCCCCCCCCCAGTCTCCCTCGCCTCCACCCGACTCCCGTAACAAACCAGCGCTGCTTCATCTTGTGAGCTCCGACTCACCGACTGTCACCTGAGTGAAGTTTACTGTGCAGAACAAAAGCTGAACGTGAGTTTACGTGCACGCTGCTGCAGGATCGGCGCTTTGCTGAAGTTTAAATCTCCAAGATGCTTCAAAATGTTCGAAGAAATAATTGAAATCAGACATTCTGTCTTAAAAAAAAAAAATTATTAAAAAAAAATGGCACCAGGAGTTCCTCAGGGATCCATTCTGGGGCCTCTTTTATTCAACAAAGTTGGACTAAACATGGAGAACCTGCTTTTAGTTTCTATGGATCATAAAATCCTGAAAACTTTTCCTGTTCACCACTTCATTAAGCCCTAACTAGGGCTGGGTAACGATTAACATGTTTCATCTAATTAATCACATGATTTCCCTGATTAATCACGATTAATCGCATTTGTACGCAGAATCCAAAAATGAATCCAAAAGTAGCGTATAGCTTTTAGCATTTAGCTTTATTTTAAATGTGCTGCCATATGAATGAAAGTGCCATAACATTTGTTGTGCAAACACACTTTTAACATCAGCATCTTTCTGTAGTTTTTATGTAGAAGCCTCGCTCCACTGTCTGTTTCCTTGAATGACTTGCTGCTATCAGTTGTGTGTTTTGCCTTTAAGTGATATTTTAGACTGGAACTACTACGCTGAGAAGACAATTCAACTTGGCAGTGTTTACAGATGACTTTGGTTCTGTCGACTCCGCCGTCTGGAAGAACTTTAACATGAAAATGGCCGAGTAAAAGTTCCGTACCCTTCTCCATGTTTGGTGGATCCGCCGATTACTTTCTTTTCCTGTTCCACAGCAGACAGCAGCAGACTTTTACAAAATAAAAGCCTGTGAGCAACAGACTTTTACAGAATAAAAGCCTGTGAGCAACAGACTTTTACAAAATAAAAGCCTGTGAGCAGCAGACTTTTACAAAATAAAAGCCTGTGAGCAGCAGACTTTTACAAAATAAAAGCCTGTGAGCAACAGACTTTTACAAAATAAAAGCCTGTGAGCAACAGACTTTTACAAAATAAAAGCCTGTGAGCAACAGACTTTTACAAAATAAAAGCCTGTGAGCAACAGACTCTTACAAAATAAAAGCCTGTGAGCAACAGCCTTTTACAAAATAAAAGCCTGTGAGCAACAGACTTTTACAAAATAAAATAAATAATAAAACATAAAACAAACAGCGATTAAAATATTTATCAGCGTTAAATAATTAACGAGTTAACGCGATAATAACGAGTTAACTCGCCCAGCTCTATTCAAAATATCCTGAATTATTAACACAAATCGGTTCAGGTTCGGTGATCTGTCCAACTTTGCTAAATTATTGATCGACCAGCACAGATGCTGTGATTTCCGGCCTCTGCTGTGCATGTAAGCTCATCATTAAGCTGATAAGCTCAGTAAACTCCACCCGTCCGGCGACTCTGAACCCTGCGGCTGCCTCCTGCTTTCTGTGGCTTGACTTCCTGCGTCCTTCTCCTGTTTTCTGTGTCAGAGGTCCGCAGGTTCAGGCCACCAAGGCCGCCGCCGGCGCCAAGAAGTACGAGCTGAGCAAGTGGAAGTACGCCGAGCTGCGGGACGCCATCAATACCTCATGTGGTGAGTGCGGCCGTTTGATTTGTCACCGAGTCATCGGCTCTGCAGTAAATCTGGGAGGTTTGGTACGAGGTGTCGCTGCACACCAGCTTTTTGTTTGGTCCAGAGGGAAATATAAAAAATTAATAAATAATTATAAATAAATAAAAATAAAAAAAATTATTATAAATATATATATATATAAAAAAAAATTATTATAACTATAAAACATTTATAAATAATTATAAATTATAAAAAATATAAATAATTATGATTACAATGAATTGAATTCCAATTGGCTTGAATTGGACTTTATTATTTAAGTGCCTTGAGATGACATTTGTTGTATTTGGCGCTATATAAATAAAATTAATTGAATTGAATTGAAATATCTCAACAAACAGGCCAAACTCTCTGCTTTCCAGATGATTTACTTCATAAATATCTCACACAAATTCTCTTATTTCTCTGTTAAGTGAACCAGAACCTGGTTCCAGGCATAAAAACGAGCAGCGAGGACCCATTTCAGGCACTGATTGACGGCCTAAATGATCTTAAAGCTTTCTTGGTGAATGTGGGACTGAGCTGGTGGTTGTTGGGCATCCTGATCAGATAAATGACTCTTTGGGTTTTACTGTTGTTCCCCAGGATTTGGGGAGTTTTTGTGGGCTTAGACGGCTGACTGAAGTCTAACCGTATCTCGGTATTCGTGCTTTGTAACTCGAGCTCCTGTTTCAGCTTCACTTCACTGGCTCCTCGTCCCCTTTTGGAATGGATTTATCAGATTTGATGGCTTGTTTTTAAGGTTTTTAATGGGCTGGGCCCCAGGTCATCAAAGCAGGTGTTCCCACCTCTTTCTCTTTGGCTTTAATCTTGAGTTGAGCTCACACGTCTTGGCTTGTCCGTGTATTTATTATAATTTATTTGTAGTTTGTATCTTGGTGAATGGTTTCCTCCACTTTTTGGCCACTTCTCTCATGTGGGAGTGAGTCCTGCTCTTAATGAAACTCATCAGGATGAAACAATCCAGTTTTCTGATCCATTCCTGATTAAAAATGTCCTCAAACATTTCCTGAAACTCAATTAAGTCGTGATTTCAGCTTCGAACATTTGCATTACATTCACAGGAAGAGACCAAACGTCCCCCGAATAAAAAGAAAAGGGTAAAAAATAATGTTATAAACTGGATTTAAGGCTTTGTGGGTTCTCATATTGATGTTTTATTATTTAACAGACAATAATTCTAAGTCAATCAGAACTGGAAGAAACTTCAATCCCTAATTAAATGTCAGAAATGAATAAATAATGAAGGAAGCCAACATATTAATTAGTCCTTTTTTTTTAGTGCTTTGATGGGTTTAAAAAGTCAACTTTGTGCTGAGAAACATTGAGTCTGGACTTGATTTTTTGTCTGAATTAAACACGTTTTCTGTTTAAATGTAAGAAAGTCTTCAGTCTGACAGTAAAGTGTTTATCTGCAGCTTTTAACTGATTTTCTATGCAGTCACCCTGACGGCGGGATAATGAATCTATGAGCAACTTTTTAAGGTTCTTCTTCTGACCTTTAGAGAGCTGAATGTAGACTTTTTAACGTTATAAACTCTGAGTTTTTGTTTGTGTCCCGCAGACATCGAGCTGCTGGCCGCCTGCAGGGAGGAGTTCCACCGCCGGCTCAAAGTCTACCACGCCTGGAAGTCAAGGAACAAGAAGAGGAACACCGAGACGGAGCAGCGAGCGCCCAAATCCATCATCGACTACGGTACGCCGCGTCCCCGGAGGTCGCGGCCTCCCGTTCAGTTTCTGGGTTTCAGGTTTGGTCGCCATGCGAGAACGGGCCTTTCATTCGCTTCTCCTGACGTGCACAGCTGGGACTGCGAGGTGTGCACGTGCTGAAACGTGCACGGCGCAGCCGCCTTAATTGGACCAAACTCTGCGGCCTGTGACGACCTGCTCGTCACCTTCTCGCTTCTGTCAGTTTTCGATGACCCAGTCTCACGCCTTGTTGTCATGACAACAAAGAGCTCCGGGTCAGAGCGTGCATCGTGCGCTCTTGCTCAGGCCTCGTGCGTTCTTGCTCAGGCCACGTGCGTTCTTGCTCAGGCCACGTGCGCTCTGCTCAGGCCACGTGCGCGCCCTCGGCCTTCGTCCTCGGCCTCGCAGACTGTAGATTTAACTGCGCGTTAAGGAAACTTTTCACTCAGTTTGCAGATTAAAAACATGTGTTTATTATTCATTTATTGACTCGTAAAATCCGCTTTACTCGCCCCCATTAGAGGAACACGTTGCTGATTGTGTTTGGAGGCGTTATAATTCATTTATCGGCCAAGAAAACGAGGCTCTGGATCAGATTTCTGCTCCGTCCCGGCTGCTTAATTAGCAGCTTTTCCCTCCATTTTTCTGCTTCCGTCTCTTCTTCTTCACTGGATTTGACTATTTATGCAGAGGTCAGAGGTCACGGGAGAGCATTCTCGCATCTTCCAATCGGATCCGCCGATTACTTTCTTTTCCTGTTCCGCAGCAGACAGCCACAGACTTTTACAAAATAAAAGCCTGTGAGCAACAGACTTTTACAGAATAAAAGCCTGTGAGCAACAGACTTTTACAAAATAAAAGCCTTTGAGCAACAGACTTTTACAAAATAAAAGCCTTTGAGCAACAGACTTTTACAAAATAAAAGCCTGTGAGCAACAGACTTTTACAAAATAAAAGCCTGTGAGCAACAGACTTTTACAAAATAAAAGCCTTTGAGCAACAGACTTTTACAGAATAAAAGCCTGTGAGCAACAGACTTTTACAAAATAAAAGCCTGTGAGCAACAGACTTTTACAAAATAAAAGCCTTTGAGCAACAGACTTTTACAGAATAAAAGCCTGTGAGCAACAGACTTTTACAAAATAAAAGCCTTTGAGCAACAGACTTTTACAAAATAAAAGCCTTTGAGCAACAGACTTTTACAAAATAAAAGCCTGTGAGCAACAGACTTTTACAAAATAAAAGCCTGTGAGCAACAGACTTTTACAAAATAAAAGCCTTTGAGCAACAGACTTTTACAGAATAAAAGCCTGTGAGCAACAGACTTTTACAAAATAAAAGCCTGTGAGCAACAGACTTTTACAAAATAAAAGCCTTTGAGCAACAGACTTTTACAGAATAAAAGCCTGTGAGCAACAGACTTTTACAAAATAAAAGCCTGTGAGCAACAGACTTTTACAAAATAAAAGCCTGTGAGCAACAGACTTTTACAGAATAAAAGCCTGTGAGCAACAGACTTTTACAAAATAAAAGCCTGTGAGCAACAGACTTTTACAAAATAAAAGCCTTTGAGCAACAGACTTTTACAGAATAAAAGCCTGTGAGCAACAGACTTTTACAAAATAAAATTCTGTGAGCAACAGACTTTTACAAAATAAAATTCTGTGAGCAACAGACTTTTACAAAATAAAAGCCTGTGAGCAACAGACTTTTACAAAATAAAAGCCTGTGAGCAACAGACTTTTACAAAATAAAAGCCTGTGAGCAACAGACTTTTACAAAATAAAAGCCTGTGAGCAACAGACTTTTACAAAATAAAAGCCTGTGAGCAACAGACCTTTACAAAATAAAAGCCTTTGAGCAACAGACTTTTACAAAATAAAACCTGCGTTAATGCGCGATAAAATATTTATCAGCGTTAAGTAATTAACGAGTTAACTCGCCCAGCCCTAATATTATTATAAATTGTATTTTACAATACTGATTAAAAAAATGATTAAACTATTTTCTATAATGATGTCTAAAAAAAATTAGATGCTATATTTGCATTTTTCTCATCTCTCTGAAGCCTGAAGATTGTCAGACATGAAGGTTTCAGCTTCCTTCATCGGGATTAAAACTTCCAGCGAAGCCTTTAGCTGAACCACCGGCTCCAGAAGCATCCAGATGTGGACACGCACGTGTTGTTTCACTTCTTGTGTTTTCATTCTGTCTCGTCTGTGTCATCAAATGTTTTCATGTCTGTCCGGAGAGGAAACCGCTGTGTAACCTGGCATGTTTACTTTCAGATCATGCACCACCTGTGAAAACAGCATGTAAGTGTTCCTGTAGTGTGAAACTCTACTAACCGCAGAGCTTTCCCTCCCTTCATTAACCCCCCCCCACTCATCATGGTAGAGGTGCTGCTCTGAGCTGGGACTGCTGCTTTGTGCTCTGAGCTGCTCTGGTTGATGGAAAACTGATGGAGGAGGATGAGGGTGGATGGGTTTCTGTGGCAACCGCTGCCTCCGTCATGACGTGTGATTTTGAGCGTACCGGATGTTTGCAAGAGAAATGTTGTGAAAGGTGTTGAAGCTGAATTATGGAAGAACAGAGCAGTGCAGGTTGACCCATGAGGGTTTATTTACTCACAAACACAAACACAGTGCAGGTAAAGTGGATGGATTTCCTTTCCTTTCATTTTATCAGCTTATTGCTCAGGGACTGACCACTAAACATAAGGCTTTATTTATGATCTATGTCCCTGGATGATGTTACAAAGTCCCCCTAAAAGCAGAATATAAACAAGGCAACACATTCTGATGCCTCACAGATAGATTTCATCACACTCTGTTCCATCTTTAAGCGACTGCACCTCCCTTCAAAGCTCTCTCGCTTGTGTAACAGTTCAAATTGGGGCTCATGAGTCCGACAGTAAACCGTGAATTTGATGCTTCTCGTGTTTAAATGTCCTCCCAGAAGCCCTTTGGCTAAGCTTTAGGATCCCAAACTGTTCTTGATTGATTAACAGCCACTTTTTATTCTTTAATATAGCTGAATATTCACAGATTAATTGATCCACAGTCGACAAACACTCGGCACACCACCGTCCATCGTTTGTCACATGCCGGTAAACATGTTGCTTAAAGGGGAACTCCGGGGCATTTGAAGCGCATTTCCATTGCTAGAGGTTGTCAAATACTGATAGTAGGACACAGAGAGGTGCAAATCTGCGCTCCCTGTGTGGAGATCGCTCTGTCCGCACAGCATGTCATGCGAGGCTAATACGTGGTGGCTAAGGGGCAAGTGCTAACCCTTCCACGTAAAACAACAACTTGCACACTGCAGAAACGTCACACCACTTTATAACCCATCCGACAATAAAGTCACAAGCCTTACCATCAAAACCATATGCATGGTTCTCACATTACTGGCATGGGGACGTTACAAAACAACTTTATAAACAGCATGTAACTCACCGGCTGGTTGTAGGCTCGCGCATGTGAAAGCCCAAAAGAGTCGATGGAGAATAATCCCATATACAAAACAATTATCTTCTCTAGAAAAACTGCGTTCAAGTATTTAAAACATTACAACAATACATGCCCAGTAATATTCTTGTAATGTTTTAAATACTTGAACGCAGTTTTTCTAGAGAATATAATTGTTTTGTATATGGGATTATTCTCCATCGACTCTTTTGGGCTTTCACATGCGCGAGCCTACAACCAGCCGGTGAGTGACATGCTGTTTATAAAGTTGTTTTGTAACGTCCCCATGCCAGTAATGTGAGAACCATGCATATGGTTTTGATGGTAAGGCTTGTGACTTTATTGTCGGATGGTTT
This sequence comes from Odontesthes bonariensis, assembly GCF_027942865.1. Classification (NCBI taxonomy): domain Eukaryota; kingdom Metazoa; phylum Chordata; class Actinopteri; order Atheriniformes; family Atherinopsidae; genus Odontesthes; species Odontesthes bonariensis. The sequence continues at coordinate 2,867,634 of NC_134529.1, read as the reverse complement.
ATAAAGTGGTGTGACATTTCTGCTGTGTGCAAGTTGTGGTTTTACGTGGAAGGGTTAGCGCTTGCCCCTAGCCACCACGTATTAGCCTCTCATGACAGGCTGTGCGAACAGAGCGATCTCCACACAGGGAGCGCCGATTTGCACCTGTCTGTGTCCTACTGTCAGTATTTGACAACCTCTAGCAATGGGATTGCGCTTCAAATGCCCCGGAGTTCCCCTTTAACATGCCGGTTATCATGCCGGTTAACATGCCAGCCCCTGATGGCATGTTAACCCCCGACACTCCAACATCATGCCTCACCTCTGGATTTGACACAGACTCCTGAGGGACCTTTGCTGTCCGTGCACCGTAGTCTCGTGTGTGCTGCATCGACACCGAACATCAACACAAAAACTCAGAAACCTAACTGTGAAAGGTCAGCAGAGTTAACACATGCTCTGATGTGTTTCCAGTCTTCACTGCATCTCACAGTTTAATCTCGGGCGGTGTCCGGCGGCTGCTCCATCAGCCTTGAAGCCTCCTCGGGCACTTTCACAGGCGTAAACCTGGAAGTGCGACGGGCAGCAATCAGCAGCCTGAGTGAATGCTGCAGGGAGAGAAGTTTGAGTGCCTCTGAAGCTGACGTCTTCATTTCTTCAGTGAAAGCGCTGATATTTGATCAGAGTTTCTGTTTGTCGGTGCGCTCTGAGGGATCTTTCTGAAACTCTCTTCTGTGTGGAGGTGTAGCTTGAAGCCTTTAAGGACCTCTGTGGGTGATAGTGCATGTGTCGTGTTCTCAGACGCCACAGAAAAAGCTTATTTAACATCTTTAACATGTGAACGAAGATCCAAATCTCTGGTTTCCTTGAAACGTGAACTGAAAGTGCCTTCTTCACATGTGTACTCGCCACTCAAAGGGACATGTTTGCAGAGCACCGCAGCCTTTATCAGTAGAAAAGCCTCTTCAGTAGATCCTGATTTATTTTTTATTTTTGCTCCGCTTTAGATGAAAATGATAATGTTTCCCAAACACCTGCTGAGCTCCACATCTGGCTGATTTCCTGCTGGGGTGTGATCTCCTCTGACCCTCCTCCGGCTCTGACAGCAGGACTCCACCTCAGGGGGGGTCGTGGTTCAGACCTGATGCCAGAACAGCGCAGCAGAGCTTCATGTTTACATGCAGTGATGGGAAAAGTGTGCGCTGAGCGGATGTTCACAGAGGAAATCACCTCGTGTTAAGGTCCTTGGAATAACCGATAACTTCATGTTTAGTCTCATCGACCCGGCTTCGTTTGTAAGACAGTTCCAGCTGTTACTTTGTCCCATTCTTCCTGCTTAAGGTGTGCAGAATGAGCTTTTCCATGGTCTGCTTGAACAGTGCTCGGACGTCCCTGGAACAGATGTGGTCCTGATAGCAGCACATGTTGTTGTAAAACCTCAGTGAGCTTTTCTGCATCAATGCTGCCATCACAGAAGTGGAAATGAGCTTTGCCTTGATCCAAGCCCATCCCATCCCAGAGCCTGGCTGCAGGGAGCTGACAGCAGGCTGGATGCTCCTCTGGCTCTTTGCTCCATTTCTTCCAAGGAGGGATGGATGGATGGATGGATGATGGGATGGAGGATGGATGATAATAATAATAATAATAATAATAATAATAATAATTATGGATGGATGGATGGACTGTTGAGAGGTTGGAGGATGGGGGGATGGATGGATGGAGGGATGGACTGTTGATAGGTTGGAGGATGGAGGGATGGATGGACTGTTGATAGGTTGGAGGATGGATGGATGGAGGGATGGACTGTTGATAGGTTGGAGGATGGATGGATGGAGGGATGGACTGTTGATAGGTTGGAGGATGGAGGGATGGATGGACTGTTGATAGGTTGGAGGTTGGAGGATGGATGGATGGACTGTTGATAGGTTGGAGGATGGATGGATGGATGGATGGACTGTTGATAGGTTGGAGGATGGATGGATGGACTGTTGATAGGTTGGAGGATGGAGGGATGGATGGACTGTTGATAGGTTGGAGGATGGAGGGATGGATGGACTGTTGATAGGTTGGAGGATGGAGGGATGGACTGTTGATAGGTTGGAGGATGGAGGGATGGATGGACTGTTGATAGGTTGGAGGATGGAGGGATGGATGGACTGTTGATAGGTTGGAGGATGGATGGATGGAGGGATGGACTGTTGATAGGTTGGAGGATGGATGGATGGATGGATGGACTGTTGATAGGTTGGAGGATGGATGGATGGATGGATGGGTGGACTGTAGATGGGTTGATGGATGGATGGATGGATGGACTGTAGATGGGTTGATGGATGGATGGATGGATGGATGGATGGATGGGTGGACTGTAGATGGATGGATGAATAGATGGATGGATGGATGGATGGACTGTAGATGGATGGATGGATGGATGGATGGACTGTTGATAGGTTGGAGGATGGATGGATGGATGGACTGTAGATGGGTTGATGGATGGATGGATGGATGGATGGATGGAGAGCTTTGATGACCAAGGGGAGCGCACGGCTCACAGAGGACTGGGACACCCCCGATCTGTCTCCATTCTCCCTCTGAAAGCTTCCAGTGGCCAAAGATCCAAGGGTGGTGAGGACCTGGACGTGTGGTGGAACTGGGTTTGTTCTCTCTGGAGTTGTGGCTCCAGCAAGCTGCATATTTCCAGCAGCACAGTCCTTGGAGATCTAAATCGCGATGTCAGCCATTTGTCTGTCTCCACGTCTCGGAACACACGCTCTCTTCCAAGAGCCTAAAGCGCTAAAGCATTCAAAAGTAACAAGTCAGCCGCTGGTTACGCTTCCCATTGAGCTTGTTATATACAGAGTCAAATGAACCTTCAATTAGTGCATAATTTAAGTCAAACAGAATAATGTCAGCATCATTATGGGGTATAATGTATATATTTATTTATGTTTGCTTCAAAGTAATTAAATATACAATCCATTAGTCAAGCAAACTTGATTGGAATAACAGCGGACTGTTTTAGGAAACTCCTACGATGTAAATTCTGTTCGTACCTGAAAGAAAACGTAAAATACTAAATCACTCGTACGCACGATTTAAGAACAAATCTGTGCGTACGAACGGTTGTTGCATGAGGAAAATTGTTTTAAACACATCTGTGGACAAACTGGAGATCCTCTGAGATTTAGGACCAGATCCTGGTCACAATCACCTCTTAACTCGGGCTTGAAGTCGTTATTTTACCTCATAATTAGCCCTGAAACGTGTGCTAAGCTCTGAAACTAAATCAAGTTGATGAGACTGAACATGGAGCCCAAGACGTTCATCAGCATTTAAAAGCAACTTGCAGACAGACTTCTTATTCACATGAACAAAGCTTTGAGTTCTGCATCATCAAATCGTGTCACAAAACCATTAATAAGGCCTTTTCTGTCACTTTATTTTGCATTTATTTAAAGCTGCATGATGCAGATGTACCTGACTCCACCTGGAGGGGCTGATGCTGTGTTTTTATGTTTTTATCTGTGAAGCAAAGCTGCTTTTCTTATCATTAAATGGCATTAGATCGGGCTAAAGAGAGGCTTAATTACACATGAGAAGGCTTATTACAAGGACCTTAACTCCCCTCCCATAAAGAGAATGGATTTGTTGACCGAGGGTCTCGGTTGGGTGTGGTGTTTGTTGCTTGGCTTCTCACATGAATCCTGCTCCGGTGCACTCACCTGCGTACAAAAGGTCCAAAGGCAGCTCAAAAACATTTAAAGAACTTTAAAGAACTCAGAACTTTTTAGGATGAGGCTGTTTAAAGTTTGATAGTTTAGATTTTTAGTCTCAAACAAATGTGGAAAAGCTTAAAAAAACTCGAATCCAAATGATTTTCTTTCATTTTTCTCAGACTTTGAAGGTAAATTAGAGGACTGATGTCACTCTAATTCAGCAGTTTATTAGTTCTGGAGTAAAAAGGAGGATTTTAAACCCTCATCTCTGTCTCACAGGTTCAAACTCAGGTGGATGAACAGGAAAAAACTACAGTTCCCATTAACTGCTTCCCAGGCTGCATGTGAACATGTTCGCTGGCTGCTGTCGCCAGTCCCAAAAAATATCTAAACTCTTTTTTCCGTCCAATCAACAGCCCAGCAGAACCCAGCTCCGCCCATCCCGGCCCGGCAGAACGAGGTGGCGATGAACCGGCAGCAGCGCTACTTCCGCATCCCGTTCATCCGGCCGGGCGAACAGTACAAAGACCCCCAGGGCAAGAAGAAGGGCTGGTGGTACGCACACTTCGACGGGCCGTGGATCGCCAGGCAGATGGAGCTGCATCCCGATAAACAGCCCGTCCTGCTGGTGGCAGGTCAGTGCGGGGAGGAGGGAGGGTGGAGGCAAGAAGGAAGGGCTGGAGGCTTAAAAAGAGGAGGAAAGGAAAAAGCAGAACCTCCAGCTGATGTTGCTGCAGATGTTTGTGGTTGTTAAACTGACCTTTAAACACTGCCAAAATACCGGCTGTTTACATTTTTGTTACCATGAATTCGGCGCTACTAAAGCTAGCCGCAGTGAGCTAACGCACTTCCGGTTATTTTCACAAAATAAAATACCCGTTGCCTTTTATCACAGGGAAAGCCATTACCATACAATTGGTGCTTTTGTTTTGAAAACAGGAAGTGAACCTACCCTCGTTGTAGCTAGCTTGAAACTGCCGTTTTGACAGGAAATGACGATCGGCGACGTCACGTTACGTTGCATCTTGGGTAGTTTGAGTATGAGTAGTGACCTCATGATGCATACCCAACATTTCAGGGAATCTAGTATGCATCCGGGAACTTCTCGCTTACTCAAACTCGCATACTAACTCAAAAAGTTAGTAGGAGTAGTAGGAGAAGTATGCGGTTTGGAACACAGCCTTTGGCTGTAAATGCAGGAGTTTTTTTTAATTTTTTTTATTTTGAAATACGTGCTTTTATGTTGAAACCAGTAAAACAGGAAGTAGCGCCGGTTAGCTCCGTGAGCTTCACACCTGTAGCGGTGATGTTAGCTGCTAGTTTATCTTTATTTTATTCCTCCATGCTTCGTGGTGTTTGCTGTAACTGTGTGAATGTGATGCAGAGGAGAAGTGGAAGTTAAAGAATTCTCGTTTTGACAGTGAAGATTGCCTGGGAAAGACTCTGCCGCTGGTTGAGAAGCTAAAGGCTAAATTGGTACCAGCGACAATGCTAAGAATGCTATTTCTTTAATGATTACAACAACTAATGTTGTCTTTTACTTTGTTTTTGAACATTTAGTTCTACGGTGCAGACAGCAACAGAGTTTTACAATTATAAAACCTGCGTTAATGCGCGATAAAATATTTATCGGCGTTAAATAATCAAAAAGTTAATGCGATAATAACGAGTTAACTCACCCAGCCCTAATAATTACCCTTGCTCAACTCATTCTTATTGTAATTTAGCCAATAATCCGATCCTTTCAGTGCCATGTGACCCCACTGAGTGATGCGTAGCGCTAAATGCTAAACGTGAGCCGTTTCCTCCTCCAGGGAAGGACGACATGGAGATGTGCGAGCTGAGCCTGGAGGAGACGGGCCTGTCCAGGAAGAGGGGCGCCGAAATCCTCCCCCGGCAGTACGAGGAGATCTGGGAGCGCTGCGGCGGGATCCAGTACCTCCGCAGCGCCATCGAGAGCCGGCAGGCGCGGCCCACCTACGCCACGGCCATGCTGCAGAGCATGTTCAAGTGACCCCGGGGGACCCCGGGGGGGGCCCGCCGGCGTGGACAAAGGGACGAAAGCAGCAGCTACCTGACACAGATGGCGTCCGACCGCAGGGCGCTCAGCGTGAACGCCGGCTTCTGTCGCCCCTCCTTTTGATTTCTCTCTTCAAACGTTTTTCTTCTTGCTAGCTTGCAGATCCTCGACGGGGTGGTGTGGGGGGGCGGGGGGCAGGGAAGTTTTGCATTAAACCCTATGCAGGAAAAAAAAAAAGAAAATCATTCTGAATGATCACATCCGGTTGTTTTCCCAGGAATTCTGTTCTAACTCTGAGGCCTTAATACTACTTTAACAGGGTTTGATTGCTGAAAAGTAGGACTTTATTTTGAAAAGCTGCCTCCCCCCCAAAGCAGAAAACCATGAAATTCCTCCTTAGTTATGCATTCCCGGTAATTCCTGCATCCGAACGGCCTGAAAGCTGCTGTTTACGTGGTCCTCGTGTGGTTCTTCGCCTCCTGTGAAGCCATCAGCTCGCACCGGGAGGCCGTTTGCATGATCATTCCTCTCCTAATGTTCGCAAATTCTTTCTCTTCCTTCGGTTTTTTCCGGCTGAATGTAACTCGAGCTCATTGATTTTGTTCGTGTAGTGATTCCTGTTTTCTCCATGATTTAAATTAGTGAATGAAAACGGTCCAAAAACGTTGCTTCTGAACCTGTTTTTTTTGTTTTTTGTTGTTGTTTTTTTGAGCCGGAGCTGCTCCCTGATTAACTTTCTGTCTGCGTTTATCAAGCAAACAGAACATGTGAATTAATTATGCAACTGCTGCAGAAACGTCTTTAAAATCTCTGATCGGTTTTTAGTTATTCGCCAACGGTGAGTCCCAGAGTAGCTTCACAAGCTTCCACCGACATCGTCTTGTGAAAATAAATGGAAGAAGAAGAAGACGTTGGATCCCAGGCTCCTGATTGGCTGGGAGAAGCCATCCTGGCTCCTGATAGGCTGGGAGAAGCCATCCTGGCTCCTGATAGGCTGGGAGAAGCCCTGCTCGGCCTTTAACTGGAACACTAAATATTCCTGCAGCGTGCAGCCGACAGTGATGCTCCCGCTGGAATGTTAAAGTTTATTTTTGAAAGAACAGTTTCTACCTTTGTGGCTCGAGCGCCCGGATCGTAACAAGAAGCAATAAATCAGGCAAACTGGAAAAGAAAAGAAGCCGCCGGCGCAGGTCTCTCTGTCGTGTTTGTGGAAAACAAAGACGGACCGAAGCAGCCGAGCTCCTTTACAAGCGACATTAACATGCTGCATGGATACCAGACTCGGCCCGTTAGCTTCTCCCATGAGTTAAAAGTGGATTCCCTGCTGCATTTAGACTCATTTTGAGCTTCCTAACTTCGAAAGGTCGAGTATTTTTTGGTTTTTAGCTCAAAGAAAAGGCTTTAAATCACAAAGATGGAGGTCAAAACAACAGCTCAAACCTTTCCCTTTATCAGAATTATCATTAAACGTTTTAAATACCCAGAAAACGATGTTAATCTGATGACTCTGCAGATGCATGAACTCATCTGGATCAGGTTCCATTAAAGAATAAACCATTAGTGCACGTCAGTGCACGTCTTACTGGGGCTCAGCTTAAAAAATGATGCTGAAAAGTGTCTGAAAGAGCTAAAAATCGACAGCTTTCACTCCCCAAACCGACAGTTTTCTATATTTAAGCTCCTTTTGAGATGGAAATCCTGTAAATGCAACAGCTCAGTCACCAGATTCCTGATTAAATTCTGTTAATTGTGCAGAATAATCTCGGATAAAACGGGATCTACGGCAGGAAACCTGGAATAAAACTCAGGTTCGGGCTTCACTTTGTTCTCAGCTTCTCCGTCTGCATGTTAATGCCGCAGGTAAAGCGCCGCTCGCCGACTGCTGGGACGACCTGAGAGAGAACGCCGTGTGAATCTGCTGCGATCTGTTTGCTGCCACATTACAATCATTCCTGGGGAAGCACTGCCTTTGTCCACTGTCACTTTTCTAACACTTGATCTCTAACCGATGAATAAATGCATTCCATGTTTCACTCACCTCTCTGTTCTTCTTCTTTCACACACAACCTGAGAAACGCGCTGAAAGCTGAAGAAAAAAGCCGTTTTTTATTGTGTTTTCAGCTAAAAGTTTGTGCAGCTCCACACGTTAATCATCTTTAAACACTTTAAATAAGAAAAGTCCACGTCACAGTCAGCGGGTTTGTGAGCCCTCAGCAGCAATAAACAGGAGGATATTTACACTTTTAACCTATTAGCACACAGAGTGGCTGCTCAGAGTTCCTGTGAGCAGAATGAAACCTCAGAGTTCAGTCAGAGCTAAAGGAACCGGCTCACAGCCTCGGTCTGCCTAGCTGCTCTTAAAGGGACAGTTCGCCTCTTTAAAGGGACAGTTCGCCTCTTCTGACATGAAGCTGTGTAACATCCCATATCAGCAACATCATTTATGAACATCTTCTTACCCCCTGCTGCGTCCTGTGAGCAGAGTTCCAGCCTCGTTTTGGTGTTGATGAAGGTAGTCCGGCTAGTTGGCTGGGGTTTAAAAAATAAAGCGTTTTGCTTCTCAGAACAATATGCGTTCAACAGAGTAATACATTTACATCACAAAATGGTTCTCCAGGAAAAAGTCAGACCTCCCAATCGCTTGGCCCTATTTTCTCTCCCTTCGTATCACTGCCTGCTGCCGCCTGCCGACAGCCGCGCCTGTTACGCTGTTTGCTGCTCGCTCTGCACGGTCTGCAGCAGGGGCGTCATTAGGCCTATTTTAGGGGGGCACTCGTCTCGGCACCTCGGTACCTGCAGCATGTGTACCGGGAGCGGAGCACACAGAACCAAAAAATGGATATACGAGAGTAAAGGGCGGATTATACTTCTGCGTCTATCGTCTTGACGTGTTCCTTTGCTCTGGTCGCAAACCACTTTTCATGTTATGGTTCTGCAACCTCGGTCTGGAATTTCTCAGGACGCACAGCAGTTTCCCCTCGCGAGAATTTCGGTGGGCGGTGACGAGAACTTCGGGGGGTGCCGGTGGAAGTGTTTATCTTTCAAAAAAAAAAAAGTGTATGCAAGATATGGATCTGGAGTTGCTCTTCATCGAAGAAGAACAGCTTCTTTTATTGGAGTTGGCGAAAATGCAAAGGAGGAAGCCACACAGACAACCGGAAAGGCACACCGAGGACCAATCACAGCCGCTTTTGTCTGCGCACTTCCGTTGGTGATCTGCGTGCGTCTGTCGCGTAGTCAGGATTTTTCTGAGGTGCACGACAACGCGCGCAGAGCCTCTGCGTGGGGGAGTGGTCAAGATTTTGACGCTCGCAGAGGCTCTGCGTCACAAACGCTCCACGTTCCATGTTTGATTCATAGGCTACTTTATTCAGTTTCCAATTAAAGATAAATTAATTAAATCTTTGCTAGAAACACATATAAACACATATAAACACATATAAACACATATAAACGGGGGCGGACTGGGGAGAAAAAGTGGCCTCAAACCATCGGTAAATTAACTCGTTATCTCGAGAAATTCATCAGAAAAAAGTTTATACGCACCACATCTGCTCTGGGCTTCCGTAATTTTGTGATGCAAATGTATTACTCTGTTGAACGCATATTGTTCTGAGAAGCAAAACGCTTTATTTTTTAAACCCCAGCCAACTAGCCGGACTACCTTCATCAACACCAAAACGAGGCTGGAACTCTGCTCACAGGACGCAGCAGGGGGTAAGAAGATGTTCAGAAATGATGCTGCTGATATGGGATGTTACACAGCTTCATGTCAGAAGAGGCGAACTGTCCCTTTAAGGTTTACAGCGGACCTGCAGGCGCAGAAACCGGACGTCAGAGATCCTTTCATGGAAACATCTAAGCTTTACAGGTTAAAGTGGAACATTTGTGTTAATATCTGCATCTCTGAGGTTTCCTCCTGCTGAAAGCTCAGCTGGATCCGTCCGGTTCAGATGCTCCACAGCTGGTTCTAACCAGGCAGCGTCTGGTTTAAAGTCCTGGGCCGCAGACGGCCTCCCGGTTTGTGTCTCCTGCACTTTAAAAGCTCACTGAAGGGTGTTTGGGAGGCCGGTAAGAAAAGAAAACAGAGCCCTGATCCGAGGTCTGTTTTCACTTCCGTGTTTCTGGAGAAGTGTTTGGAGTTTTCTTTATCGGGTGGCGTCAGACTCCACCGACCTATCCGCTACAGACGTGTACAGAAACAGTCCCGGGTCGACCCGGCCGGGGCCGGGGAGTCCGCCGCGGGCTCCGGGCGGCGGCCGTCCGCCGGCTTTAAAGTGTCCCTGAGGACTCTGAGGAGTCCGGAGGTCCAAAGTCTGTCCTGAAACCTCCTCGGCTCCACATCAGCCCTGATGTTGGAATGGATGAGGCCTTCCAGAGGGTCGAGTTCCTGCTGCCAAGTCGTGTTTCACAGATCCTGCGGGGGACATGAAACCGTATTAAAGGAGCATTACAACAGTTTTACCAGTCAGTCGGCTTTAAAACAGAAATCCTGCAGTAAAAACCTCCACATGATGCTGTAAATAAAGCAGGTTTTCAGGCTTTATGAATAGCTGGAGAATAAGTGGTCCTGATAAACACTTCTCCAGCTTTCTGAAGCTCTTTCAGAGTTCTTCTTTGGACATTTTCTGCTTTTTCACTCATTTTCAGTCCAGTTTTTTCTTTGTTAAAGCCACTTAACTCTGAGCTGTGAACCATTCAGGCAGGAAAAAGGCTCCTAACTCAAAGACTCATCATTTGTTCCCATTTCTTTAGTTGCATCTATGAAAAACAGCTCACTACTGTGATCTAATAACACAAATCCAAGCCCACTGATGCATAATTCTGTGTATTTCCTTGGTTTCTCATGCTGAATAACACAGAGTTTTCAATCTCTGGACTCTCGTCTGTCCACAGAATAAAATATAAGGAATGTTTACATTTAAAATCACTAATATTTAAGTTCAAAAACATTGTTTTGGGTCAAATATTTTCCTCCAAGCAGCCAGTCAGTCAGCTTTAAAACAGAAATCCTGCAGTAAAAACCTCCACATGATGCTGTAAATAAAGCAGGTTTTCAGGCTTTATGAATAGTTGGAATAGAATAGAAAAATAATTTATTCATCCCCAATGGGGGAAATTCAAATTAGTCAAGTAGCTCAAAAAAAAAAATATTTACAATGATTGTATATTAACAACAATAATAAACAATTCTAATAAAAATGTCAGTTTCCCTGTATTCTTTAATGTGGTCCTGATCAACACTTTTTGTTTTTCTTTGGATATTTTCTTGTCCGAGCCCAGATAAAACTTTTATAAAGAAATCTGGAATCAGAGTACTTTCATTTCCAGTCAACCAGTTAAAAAAGGGAACTTTTCTCGTTTCGAAGCTTCATTTTTGCTGAAGATTCAAAGTTTTTTTAACGACTAATGAAGCAAAAAGGCTCATTTATCAGCCAGAGAGAGAGAAATCCCACGGGTCAGACGGCCTCTGAAGGAGGTTAATCTGAAGAATTCAGTCACACTGGAAAACATGCCTGTAATGAGATATTTTGACTAGAAATGAGACAAATATACTTGGTAAGACTTTGATTTTTTTTCAGTGCAGAGCCGATTTAAAGAAGCGAATCAGGGTTTATTCTGATGATCAGAAAAGTTTCTTTCAGCTTCTCAGCTGTGAAAAGGTTCTGATTTCTGTCATTTAAACTGATTTAAACACAAAAACTGAAGCATGAAGTGACAGAATTTCACATGTAACACAAAACACACGAAGATTTTTCCATCAACTGAAGATCAGAAAAACACTCTTCTGTTCTGTGTTCTGTAACTCTGAGCTGTGAAGCATTCAGGCAGGAAAAAGGCTCCTAACTCAAGGGATGAACCAGTGTTGTGTCCACATTTTAAACTGGATCTTTAGGCACTTTGTTCCCAGCAGCCTGTCACAGAGACACATCATTTGTTCCCATTTCTTTAGCTGCATCTGTGAAAAACAGCTTCATAGTTTCAACTTTTTTGTACATTTACGTTTAAAACTGCTTTCAGTTACCAAAAGAGTCAAATTAATATAAGAAATTCAGTTTTTAAAAAATCATAATCCTAAGAGAAATTATTCAAATTTCGCCCACGAATAAGACTTTTACACATCTTTTAAAATGCATCTGTTATATCTCGTGATTTGGAAGTAAAGTGCGACACAATCTGAATCTGGATGAAACTGAAAACATTTAAGAAGGTTTGAACGGAACATTTCAGTCTCTGCCGTGTTTTTATATAAAGTTTGAAGAAAAACTAAAGAAATCTGACATCTGAGTCAGCTTATGAAACCTGTCATCACACTGCTGAAAACAGTTTGAACCAGTTTGATCCAGTTTGAAACCAGTTTGAACCAGTTTGATCCAGTTTGATCCAGTTTGAACCAGTTTGATCCAGTTTGAAACCAGTTTGAACCAGTTTGATCCAGTTTGAACCAGTTTGATCCAGTTTGAAACCAGTTTGAACCAGTTTGATCCAGTTTGAACCAGTTTGATCCAGTTTGAAACCAGTTTGAACCAGTTTGATCCAGTTTGATCCAGTTTGAACCAGTTTGATCCAGTTTGAAACCAGTTTGAACCAGTTTGATCCAGTTTGAACCAGTTTGATCCAGTTTGAAACCAGTTTGAACCAGTTTGATCCAGTTTGAACCAGTTTGATCCAGTTTGAAACCAGTTTGAACCAGTTTGAACCAGTTTGATCCAGTTTGAACCAGTTTGAACCAGTTTGATCCAGTTTGGATCCAGTTTGATCCAGTTTGAACCAGTTTGAACCAGTTTGATCCAGTTTGAAACCAGTTTGAACCAGTTTGATCCAGTTTGAACCAGTTTGATCCAGTTTGAAACCAGTTTGAACCAGTTTGATCCAGTTTGATCCAGTTTGAACCAGTTTGATCCAGTTTGAAACCAGTTTGAACCAGTTTGATCCAGTTTGAACCAGTTTGATCCAGTTTGAAACCAGTTTGAACCAGTTTGATCCAGTTTGAACCAGTTTGATCCAGTTTGAAACCAGTTTGAACCAGTTTGAACCAGTTTGATCCAGTTTGAACCAGTTTGAACCAGTTTGATCCAGTTTGGATCCAGTTTGATCCAGTTTGAACCAGTTTGAACCAGTTTGATCCAGTTTGAAACCAGTTTGAACCAGTTTGATCCAGTTTGATCCAGTTTGAACCAGTTTGATCCAGTTTGAAACCAGTTTGAACCAGTTTGATCCAGTTTGAACCAGTTTGATCCAGTTTGAAACCAGTTTGAACCAGTTTGATCCAGTTTGAACCAGTTTGATCCAGTTTGAAACCAGTTTGAACCAGTTTGAACCAGTTTGATCCAGTTTGAACCAGTTTGAACCAGTTTGATCCAGTTTGAAACCAGTTTGATCCAGTTTGAACCAGTTTGAACCAGTTTGATCCAGTTTGAAACCAGTTTGAACCAGTTTGATCCAGTTTGAACCAGTTTGATCCAGTTTGAAACCAGTTTGAACCAGTTTGATCCAGTTTGAAACCACTTTGAACCAGTTTGAACTAGTTTGAGCTCAGGTAAAAGAACTAAAACTCTCAGTTTAGCACCAGTCCAGCGGTGCGTTTCATTCTTTTTAAAGAAGAGGAAGCATGCTTGTGTTCGGCAGCTTGACTCCGGCCTCAGAAGAGAACAGCCCTCCTCCATCCTTTGGGAGGTTTAATTCCTCAACGATCAGCTGTGAGAGTCTGCATTAAACCGAGCAGGGTCTGCATAAAACGAGCCTCTTCTTCAGCTCACTAACGTTACCTTCTACGGTGTCCAGGTGCCGATCCGAGGTGGGTGGTCTTAGCTGGCCGGGCCGGCGAGCTCAGAGCCGTCTTTGTGTCTGAAAGAAGAAGAAGAGAGATGAGAAACCTGCAGCTGCTCAGCAAAACAGATCAATCTGAGCCTGATCTTTGTCTCTGCACAGAGATCCCTACTGATACTGAGAGATACTGACTTTGCTTCAAAACACATCAATTTCTCCTCGTTTTACCCCAGCTGAGAAAGCTCCAGATGAACATTTACCTGAACCTCCAGTCTCACCTCGCTGTGGCTGCAGCTGTTGGAGACCAGAGGCAATCTCAAAGGTGCGTTTCCCTGCAGATGTTGGACTGCTGAAGCTGCATTCTGTCACAGCTGGAGGGAGAATGATCCGCCGTTATGCTCCGATTATTCTTCAGTCAGAAAACCTCACACAGTTCAGATGGACTGCCTTTAAACTGTTTGTGTCCTGCTGCCAGAAGCTTAGTTGGGCTCTTAAAGGGGACATATTCAGAAAAACTCCTTCTTCCTGTTCCTGGGAGCATATATCAGGGCGTCTGAGGTGTAAAACTCCTTCTTCCTGTTCCTGGGAGCATATATCAGGGCGTCTGAAGTGTAAAACTCCTTCTTCCTGTTCCTGGGAGCATATATCAGGGCGTCTGAAGTGTAAAACTCCTTCTTCCTGTTCCTGGGAGCATATATCAGGGCGTCTGAAGTGTAAAACTCCTTCTTCCTGTTCCTGGGAGCATATATCAGGGCGTCTGAGGTGTAAAACTCCTTCTTCCTGTTCCTGGGAGCATATATCAGGGCGTCTGAAGTGTAAAACTCCTTCTTCCTGTTCCTGGGAGCATATATCAGGGCGTCTGAGGTGTAAAACTCCTTCTTCCTGTTCCTGGGAGCATATATCAGGGCGTCTGAGGTGTAAAACTCCTTCTTCCTGTTCCTGGGAGCATATATCAGGGCATCTGAGGCGTAAAACTCCTCCTTCCTGTTCATGGGAGCGTATATCAGGGCGTCTGAGGTGTAAAACTCCTTCTTCCTGTTCCTGGGAGCGTATATCAGGGCGTCTGAGGTGTAAAACTCCTTCTTCCTGTTCCTGGGAGCATATATCAGGGCATCTGAGGCGTAAAACTCCTCCTTCCTGTTCATGGGAGCATATATCAGGGCGTCTGAGGTGTAAAACTCCTTCTTCCTGTTCCTGGGAGCATATATCAGGGCGTCTGAGGTGTAAAACTCCTTCTTCCTGTTCCTGGGAGCATATATCAGGGCGTCTGAAGTGTAAAACTCCTTCTTCCTGTTCCTAGGAGCATATATCAGGGCGTCTGAGGTGTAAAACTCCTTCTTCCTGTTCCTGGGAGCATATATCAGGGCGTCTGAAGTGTAAAACTCCTTCTTCCTGTTCCTGGGAGCATATATCAGGGCGTCTGAAGTGTAAAACTCCTTCTTCCTGTTCCTAGGAGCATATATCAGGGCGTCTGAAGTGTAAAACTCCTTCTTCCTGTTCCTGGGAGCATATATCAGGGCGTCTGAGGTGTAAAACTCCTTCTTCCTGTTCCTGGGAGCATATATCAGGGCGTCTGAAGTGTAAAACTCCTTCTTCCTGTTCCTGGGAGCATATATCAGGGCGTCTGAGGTGTAAAACTCCTTCTTCCTGTTCCTGGGAGCATATATCAGGGCGTCTGAGGTGTAAAACTCCTTCTTCCTGTTCCTGGGAGCATATATCAGGGCATCTGAGGCGTAAAACTCCTCCTTCCTGTTCATGGGAGCGTATATCAGGGCGTCTGAGGTGTAAAACTCCTTCTTCCTGTTCCTGGGAGCGTATATCAGGGCGTCTGAGGTGTAAAACTCCTTCTTCCTGTTCCTGGGAGCATATATCACGGCGTCTGAGGTGTAAAACTCCTTCTTCCTGTTCCTGGGAGCATATATCAGGGCATCTGAGGCGTAAAACTCCTCCTTCCTGTTCATGGGAGCGTATATCAGGGCGTCTGAGGTGTAAAACTCCTTCTTCCTGTTCCTGGGAGCATATATCAGGGCGTCTGAGGTGTAAAACTCCTTCTTCCTGTTCCTGGGAGCATATATCAGGGCGTCTGAGGTGTATAAACTCCTTCTTCCTGTTCCTGGGAGCGTATATCAGGGCGTCTGAGGTGTAAAACTCCTTCTTCCTGTTCCTGGGAGCATATATCAGGACGTCTGAGGTGTATAAACTCCTTCTTCCTGTTCCTGGGAGCGTATATCAGGGTGTCTGAGGTGTAAAACTCCTTCTTCCTGTTCCTGGGAGCATATATCAGGGCGTCTGAGGTGTAAAACTCCTTCTTCCTGTTCCTGGGAGCATATATCAGGGCGTCTGAGGTGTAAAACTCCTTCTTCCTGTTCCTGGGAGCATATATCAGGGCGTCTGAGGTGTAAAACTCCTTCTTCCTGTTCCTGGGAGCATATATCAGGGCGTCTGAGGTGTATAAACTCCTTCTTCCTGTTCCTGGGAGCATATATCAGGGCGTCTGAGGTGTAAAACTCCTTCTTCCTGTTCCTGGGAGCATATATCAGGGCGTCTGAGGTGTAAAACTCCTTCTTCCTGTTCCTGGGAGCATATATCAGAGCGTCTGAAGTGTAAAACTCCTTCTTCCTGTTCCTGGGAGCATATATCAGGGCGTCTGAGGCGTAAAACTCCTTCTTCCTGTTCCTGGGAGCATATATCAGGGCGTCTGAGGTGTAAAACTCCTTCTTCCTGTTCCTAGGAGCATATATCAGGGCGTCTGAGGCGTAAAACTCCTTCTTCCTGTTCCTGGGAGCATATATCAGGGCGTCTGAGGCGTAAAACTCCTTCTTCCTGTTCCTGGGAGCATATATCAGGGCGTCTGAGGTGTAAAACTCCTTCTTCCTGTTCCTGGGAGCATATATCAGGGCGTCTGAGGTGTAAAACTCCTTCTTCCTGTTCCTGGGAGCATATATCAGGGCGTCTGAGGTGTATAAACTCCTTCTTCCTGTTCCTGGGAGCATATATCAGGGTGTCTGAGGTGTAAAACTCCTTCTTCCTGTTCCTGGGAGCGTATATCAGGGCGTCTGAGGTGTAAAACTCCTTCTTCCTGTTCCTGGGAGCATATATCAGGGCGTCTGAGGTGTAAAACTCCTTCTTCCTGTTCCTGGGAGCATATATCAGGGCGTCTGAGGTGTAAAACTCCTTCTTCCTGTTCCTGGGAGCATATATCAGGGCGTCTGAGGTGTATAAACTCCTTCTTCCTGTTCCTGGGAGCGTATATCAGGGCGTCTGAGGTGTAAAACTCCTTCTTCCTGTTCCTGGGAGCATATATCAGGGCGTCTGAGGTGTATAAACTCCTTCTTCCTGTTCCTGGGAGCGTATATCAGGGCGTCTGAGGTGTAAAACTCCTTCTTCCTGTTCCTGGGAGCATATATCAGGGTGTCTGAGGTGTAAAACTCCTTCTTCCTGTTCCTGGGAGCATATATCAGGGCGTCTGAGCTGTAAAACTCATTCTTCCTGTTCCTGGGAGCATATATCAGGGCGTCTGAGCTGTAAAACTCCTTCTTCCTGTTCCTGGGAGCATATATCAGGGCATCTGAGGTGTAAAACTCCTTCTTCCTGTTCCTGGGAGCATATATCAGGGCGTCTGAGGTGTAAAACTCCTTCTTCCTGTTCCTGGGAGCGTATATCAGGGTGTCTGAGGTGTATAAACTCCTTCTTCCTGTTCCTGGGAGCATATATCAGGGTGTCTGAGGTGTAAAACTCCTTCTTCCTGTTCCTGGGAGCATATATCAGGGCGTCTGAGGTGTAAAACTCCTTCTTCCTGTTCCTGGGAGCATATATCAGGGCGTCTGAGGTGTAAAACTCCTTCTTCCTGTTCCTGGGAGCATATATCAGAGCGTCTGAAGTGTATAAACTCCTTCTTCCTGTTCCTGGGAGCATATATCAGGGCGTCTGAGGTGTATAAACTCCTTCTTCCTGTTCCTGGGAGCGTATATCAGGGCGTCTGAGGTGTAAAACTCCTTCTTCCTGTTCCTGGGAGCATATATCAGGGCGTCTGAGGTGTATAAACTCCTTCTTCCTGTTCCTGGGAGCGTATATCAGGGCGTCTGAGGTGTAAAACTCCTTCTTCCTGTTCCTGGGAGCATATATCAGGGTGTCTGAGGTGTAAAACTCCTTCTTCCTGTTCCTGGGAGCATATATCAGGGCGTCTGAGGTGTAAAACTCCTTCTTCCTGTTCCTGGGAGCATATATCAGGGCGTCTGAGCTGTAAAACTCATTCTTCCTGTTCCTGGGAGCATATATCAGGGCGTCTGAGCTGTAAAACTCCTTCTTCCTGTTCCTGGGAGCATATATCAGGGCATCTGAGGTGTAAAACTCCTTCTTCCTGTTCCTGGGAGCATATATCAAGGCGTCTGAGGTGTAAAACTCCTTCTTCCTGTTCCTGGGAGCATATATCAGGGCGTCTGAGCTGTAAAACTCATTCTTCCTGTTCCTGGGAGCATATATCAGGGCGTCTGAGCTGTAAAACTCCTTCTTCCTGTTCCTGGGAGCATATATCAGGGCATCTGAGGTGTAAAACTCCTTCTTCCTGTTCCTGGGAGCATATATCAGGGCGTCTGAGGTGTAAAACTCCTTCTTCCTGTTCCTGGGAGCGTATATCAGGGCGTCTGAGGTGTAAAACTCCTTCTTCCTGTTCCTGGGAGCGTATATCAGGGTGTCTGAGGTGTATAAACTCCTTCTTCCTGTTCCTGGGAGCATATATCAGGGCGTCTGAGGTGTAAAACTCCTTCTTCCTGTTCCTGGGAGCGTATATCAGGGTGTCTGAGGTGTATAAACTCCTTCTTCCTGTTCCTGGGAGCATATATCAGGGTGTCTGAGGTGTAAAACTCCTTCTTCCTGTTCCTGGGAGCATATATCAGGGTGTCTGAGGTGTAAAACTCCTTCTTCCTGTTCCTGGGAGCATATATCAGGGCGTCTGAGGTGTAAAACTCCTTCTTCCTGTTCCTGGGAGCATATATCAGAGCGTCTGAAGTGTATAAACTCCTTCTTCCTGTTCCTGGGAGCATATATCAGGGCGTCTGAGGTGTAAAACTCCTTCTTCCTGTTCCTGGGAGCATATATCAGGGCGTCTGAAGTGTATAAACTCCTTCTTCCTGTTCCTGGGAGCATATATCAGGGCGTCTGAGGTGTAAAACTCCTTCTTCCTGTTCCTGGGAGCATATATCAGGGCATCTGAGGCGTAAAACTCCTTCTTCCTGTTCCTGGGAGCATATATCAGGGCGTCTGAGGTGTAAAACTCCTTCTTCCTGTTCCTGGGAGCATATATCAGGGCGTCTGAGGTGTAAAACTCCTTCTTCCTGTTCCTAGGAGCATACATCAGGGCGTCTGAGGTGTATAAACTCCTTCTTCCTGTTCCTGGGAGCATACATCAGGGCGTCTGAGGTGTAAAACTCCTTCTTCCTGTTCCTGGGAGCATACATCAGGGCGTCTGAGGTGTAAAACTCCTTCTTCCTGTTCCTGGGAGCATATATCAGGGCGTCTGAGGTGTAAAACTCCTTCTTCCTGTTCCTGGGAGCAGATATCAGGGCGTCTGAGGTGTAAAACTCCTTCTTCCTGTTCCTGGGAGCATATATCAGAGCGTCTGAAGTGTATAAACTCCTTCTTCCTGTTCCTGGGAGCATATATCAGGGCGTCTGAGGTGTATAAACTCCTTCTTCCTGTTCCTGGGAGCGTATATCAGGGCGTCTGAGGTGTAAAACTCCTTCTTCCTGTTCCTGGGAGCATATATCAGGGCGTCTGAGGTGTAAAACTCCTTCTTCCTGTTCCTGGGAGCGTATATCAGGGCGTCTGAGGTGTATAAACTCCTTCTTCCTGTTCCTGGGAGCATATATCAGGGCGTCTGAGGTGTATAAACTCCTTCTTCCTGTTCCTGGGAGCGTATATCAGGGCGTCTGAGGTGTAAAACTCCTTCTTCCTGTTCCTGGGAGCATATATCAGGGCGTCTGAGGTGTATAAACTCCTTCTTCCTGTTCCTGGGAGCGTATATCAGGGCGTCTGAGGTGTAAAACTCCTTCTTCCTGTTCCTGGGAGCATATATCAGGGTGTCTGAGGTGTAAAACTCCTTCTTCCTGTTCCTGGGAGCATATATCAGGGCGTCTGAGCTGTAAAACTCATTCTTCCTGTTCCTGGGAGCATATATCAGGGCGTCTGAGCTGTAAAACTCCTTCTTCCTGTTCCTGGGAGCATATATCAGGGCATCTGAGGTGTAAAACTCCTTCTTCCTGTTCCTGGGAGCATATATCAGGGCGTCTGAGGTGTAAAACTCCTTCTTCCTGTTCCTGGGAGCGTATATCAGGGCGTCTGAGGTGTAAAACTCCTTCTTCCTGTTCCTGGGAGCGTATATCAGGGTGTCTGAGGTGTATAAACTCCTTCTTCCTGTTCCTGGGAGCATATATCAGGGCGTCTGAGGTGTAAAACTCCTTCTTCCTGTTCCTGGGAGCGTATATCAGGGTGTCTGAGGTGTATAAACTCCTTCTTCCTGTTCCTGGGAGCATATATCAGGGTGTCTGAGGTGTAAAACTCCTTCTTCCTGTTCCTGGGAGCATATATCAGGGCGTCTGAGGTGTAAAACTCCTTCTTCCTGTTCCTGGGAGCATATATCAGGGCGTCTGAGGTGTAAAACTCCTTCTTCCTGTTCCTGGGAGCATATATCAGAGCGTCTGAAGTGTATAAACTCCTTCTTCCTGTTCCTGGGAGCATATATCAGGGCGTCTGAGGTGTAAAACTCCTTCTTCCTGTTCCTGGGAGCATATATCAGGGCGTCTGAAGTGTATAAACTCCTTCTTCCTGTTCCTGGGAGCATATATCAGGGCGTCTGAGGTGTAAAACTCCTTCTTCCTGTTCCTGGGAGCATATATCAGGGCATCTGAGGCGTAAAACTCCTTCTTCCTGTTCCTGGGAGCATATATCAGGGCGTCTGAGGTGTAAAACTCCTTCTTCCTGTTCCTGGGAGCATATATCAGGGCGTCTGAGGTGTAAAACTCCTTCTTCCTGTTCCTAGGAGCATACATCAGGGCGTCTGAGGTGTATAAACTCCTTCTTCCTGTTCCTGGGAGCATACATCAGGGCGTCTGAGGTGTAAAACTCCTTCTTCCTGTTCCTGGGAGCATACATCAGGGCGTCTGAGGTGTAAAACTCCTTCTTCCTGTTCCTGGGAGCATATATCAGGGCGTCTGAGGTGTAAAACTCCTTCTTCCTGTTCCTGGGAGCGTATATCAGGGCGTCTGAGGTGTAAAACTCCTTCTTCCTGTTCCTGGGAGCATATATCAGGGCGTCTGAGGTGTAAAACTCCTTCTTCCTGTTCCTGGGAGCATATATCAGGGCGTCTGAGGTGTAAAACTCCTTCTTCCTGTTCCTGGGAGCATATATCAGGGCGTCTGAGGTGTAAAACTCCTTCTTCCTGTTCCTGGGAGCATATATCAGGGCGTCTGAGGTGTAAAACTCCTTCTTCCTGTTCCTGGGAGCATATATCAGGGCGTCTGAGGTGTATAAACTCCTTCTTCCTGTTCCTGGGAGCATATATCAGGGCGTCTGAGGTGTAAAACTCCTTCTTCCTGTTCCTGGGAGCAGATATCAGGGCGTCTGAGGTGTATAAACTCCTTCTTCCTGTTCCTGGGAGCATATATCAGGGCGTCTGAGGTGTATAAACTCCTTCTTCCTGTTCCTGGGAGCATATATCAGGGCGTCTGAGGTGTATAAACTCCTTCTTCCTGTTCCTGGGAGCATATATCAGGGCGTCTGAAGTGTAAAACTCCTTCCTGTTCCTGGGAGCATATATCAGGGCGTCTGAGGTGTAAAACTCCTTCTTCCTGTTCCTGGGAGCATATATCAGGGCGTCTGAGGTGTAAAACTCCTTCTTCCTGTTCCTGGGAGCATATATCAGGGCGTCTGAGGTGTAAAACTCATTCTTCCTGTTCCTGGGAGCATATATCAGGGCGTCTGAGGTGTAAAACTCCTTCTTCCTGTTCCTGGGAGCATATATCAGAGCGTCTGAAGTGTAAAACTCCTTCTTCCTGTTCCTGGGAGCATATATCAGGGCGTCTGAGGTGTAAAACTCCTTCTTCCTGTTCCTGGGAGCATATATCAGGGCGTCTGAGGTGTAAAACTCCTTCTTCCTGTTCCTGGGAGCATATATCAGGGCGTCTGAGGTGTAAAACTCCTTCTTCCTGTTCCTGGGAGCATATATCAGGGCGTCTGAGGTGTAAAACTCCTTCTTCCTGTTCCTGGGAGCATATATCAGGGCGTCTGAGGTGTAAAACTCCTTCTTCCTGTTCCTGGGAGCATATATCAGGGCGTCTGAGGTGTAAAACTCCTTCTTCCTGTTCCTGGGAGCATATATCAGGGCGTCTGAGGTGTAAAACTCCTTCTTCCTGTTCCTGGGAGCATATATCAGGGCGCCTGAGGTGTAAAACTCCTTCTTCCTGTTCCTGGGAGCATATATCAGGGCGTCTGAGGTGTAAAACTCCTTCTTCCTGTTCCTGGGAGCAGATATCAGGGCGTCTGAGGTGTATAAACTCCTTCTTCTTGTTCCTGGGAGCATATATCAGGGCGTCTGAGGTGTAAAACTCCTTCTTCCTGTTCCTGGGAGCATATATCAGGGCGTCTGAGGTATAAAACTCCTTCTTCCTGTTCCTGGGAGCATATATCAGGGCGTCTGAGGTGTAAAACTCCTTCTTCCTGTTCCTGGGAGCATATATCAGGGCGTCTGAGGTGTAAAACTCCTTCCTCCTGTTCCTGGGAGCATATATCAGGGCGTCTGAGGTGTAAAACTCCTTCTTCCTGTTCCTGGGAGCATATATCAGGGCGTCTGAGGTGTATAAACTCCTTCTTCCTGTTCCTGGGAGCACATATCAGGGCGTCTGAAGTGTATAAACTCCTTCTTCCTGTTCCTGGGAGCATATATCAGGGCGTCTGAGGTGTATAAACTCCTTCTTCCTGTTCCTGGGAGCATATATCAGGGCGTCTGAGGTGTAAAACTCCTTCTTCCTGTTCCTGGGAGCATATATCAGGGCGTCTGAGGTGTAAAACTCCTTCTTCCTGTTCCTGGGAGCATATATCAGGGCGTCTGAGGTGTTAAACTCCTTCTTCCTGTTCCTGGGAGCATATATCAGGGCGTCTGAGGTGTATAAACTCCTTCTTCCTGTTCCTGGGAGCATATATCAGGGCGTCTGAGGTGTAAAACTCCTTCTTCCTGTTCCTGGGAGCATATATCAGGGCGTCTGAGGTGTAAAACTCCTTCCTGTTCCTGGGAGCGTATATCAGCATATACCCTTTGTTTGAAAGTTCCTCATCTAACGAGCCGTTCTTATTTTCATTTCTAAAGTACGTCACTCCTAAAGTTGGCTCCGCCTCCTCTCCGGTGGATAAACTGTATTTGAGGGTAATGTTCCAGAAAGGCCTCAACCTTCTCAACTATCTGTATCTACATATAGAGCTGGAGTGTTTCTGCTGTGGCTGGAGGAACAGCTTCATCATGTATATTTAAACACTTGCTGAGCTAATAAAAGCTCAAATTCAAACAGAATCAGACTCTTCTGGAGTATCAGGAGCACACAAAGACACAGGAAGCGTCTGAGGTTGTAAATCTGCGTTTTTCCTGCCTACACTCCTCTTACTACAACGATTTCCCTGCTTCCTCCAGCAGCTCGCGGCGCCGTCATGCAGCCAAATGAGATTACAAGGAACATGCAGTCCCGCGGCATTAACCCGCTGAGTTGTGCTCAGCGTTTCCTGCCGTTTTCTCTTTCACCGCTCTGCGCCCAGCCAGGCTGGATGCTGGATTAAACCAAACGGGCTTCAGTGTTAATGAAAGGTGGCAAATCCAAGATGAATGCAACACTCCCAGAATAACCGTCAATCCTCACACACGAGACAGAGGAGCTCTGCTTCCCAAACATCTGACGGTGGAAACCACACGAGGAGCTCACCAGAACCGAATAAACACCTTTAATCCGCCTTTCAACCAGCATAACGACGCCTCAAATGCCAACCTATTGTCTCACTTTGTATGTTTTTAATGCTGAAAGAAGATATTTTCGACCCAAAGTCACTCGTCAGAACAATTATTATCCTGCAATCCATGTTTCAGCTCTTATTAATCAACTAACAGCAGCTCCCGGCCTGCAGATAACCTTCAGAGAAAAGGAAAGGCACAGAAGCTAAAGGCAAGTGAGGAAAAGATCCTTTTAAATGTGTTTAAATGAGAGTTTTTCTCCATTATAAGAAACTTCCTCTTTTATCCCTCTTAAGGGAATAAGTTGGACTTTAACAGCATCAATCTCCTGCTAATGCTATCAGATCCTCGCCGGCAGAAGAGGGCCCGAAACGTTTGGGACTGAACACCTTTCAGCAGGTCGCAGCTCTGAAACATCTGAACCCGATGACTGCGATTACTCCAAGAAGATCCAAATGCTTTCCCAAGCTGAGCTTTAATGTCATGATAATCCTACACCTGGTCCAAAGGTACGGGAACGCTCGCATCCTGAAACGGCTCCAACGCCTGAAATAAATCACATGCGATCGCTTCTGCTCGTGTCCTGCAGAGCGTTCATGTGCCGGCTGAAATGTTTGAAATGTTTGAAATGTTTGAAATGTTTGAAATGTTTGAAATGTTTGAAATGTTTGGGACTTCATGCTGTAAATGTCTCATCGCAGCTTGACAGACAGACGAGGGTAAGAGGAGCGTAAGCTAAAAATATCCCAGCAAAGGTTCAGCCGATGGCAGATTAACGTTTCAGGAGGAGAAGCTCTGAGGTGTGTCAGGCGTCTCACTGCGAGGCGGTGACACAGCAAATGTTCAAATCGGCCTGCCGTTGATTTATTCTGGGGATGGATCTGACTGTCTGGGAAAGGAAACTGAGGGCAGAGAGGAGAGCAAAGCATTTAAAAGATGTGAAGCTGGCCTGTAAACGGCTTTAATCTGAATATTTTCAGATTAATGTGACGCACAGAGCTGCTCCAACATTAAAGCGCTTCCTCTCTTTTCCTTTGGCAGGATTTTCATTCAGACCGTGATGTCTTGTTTGTCCGGTCGGAGGAAATGTTAATCCCGGCTGTGCCGCAGCACCCCGAGCTGTTGACGCCCTGAGCTCCGGGACTCGCTGTGAAATTAGAATATATGCCACCATGGACGCTGATAAAAAAAAAACCCAAAGAGGCAAAGCTGAGAGGAGCAGAGGAAGGAACGAGCTGCAAGTTTGAGCCATTTTTAAGGTTTTACATCAGCAGCAGAACCAGAGAGGAGCTGAGGGGAGAGTTTTTGTTTTTAATCATGTTCTGGGATTCATTGGTGGTCCTGAACACCTTTAAACCTCCCGCAGTGGTTAAACGTCCCCCTCACGGTGTTTCCTGTCCTGTCAAAGTGCTGTGACTCCCCACCGAGCAGTTTATTAAACATAAAACTCAGTGTGGGAGCTGCAAACTAATCAGCCAACCGGTCAAACTACGTAGAAAATGAGCCACCAATACGTTTAAACTAGGGCTGGGCGAGTTAACTCGTTATTATCGCCGTTAACTTGTTAATTAAAAACAAGTTAACGCCGATTTTGTTGCGCATTAACGCAGGTTTTATTATTTATTTTATTATTGTAAAAATCTGTTGCTCACAGGCTTTTATTTTGTAAAAGTCTGCTGCTCACAGGCTTTTATTTTGTAAAAGTCTGTTGCTCACAGGCTTTTATTTTGTAAAAGTCTGTTGCTGTCTGCTGTGGAACAGGAAAAGAAAGTAATCGGCGGATCCACCAAACATGGAGAAGGGTACGGAACTTTTACTCGGCCATTTTCATGTTAAAGTTCTTCCAGACGGCGGAGTGGACAGAACCAAAGTCATCTGTAAACACTGCCAAGTTGAATTGTCTTCTCAGCGTAGTAGTTCCAGTCTAAAATATCACTTAAAGGCAAAACACACAACTGATAGCAGCAAGTCATTCAAGGAAAGAGACAGTGGAGCGAGGCTTCTACATAAAAACTACAGAAAGATGCTGATGTTAAAAGTGTGTTTGCACAACAAATGTTATGGCACTTTCATTCATATGGCAGCACATTTAAAATAAAGCTAAATGCTAAAAGCTATACACTACTTTTGGATTCATTTTTGGATTTTAACATACAAATGTGATTAATCGCGATTAATCAGGGAAATCATGAGATTAATTAGATTAAACATTTTAATCGTTGCCCAGCCCTAATATATATATATATATATATATATTCACAGGTTACACATCACATCGTAGCCCTGTGTTGTCCTCTACCTGCACACGGCTCCTCGTCCTGGAACAACGTGGCACTCCCCTGGGTGGCAGTAGTCCGGCTGGAGGTCGCACACACTCTGACAGGGCTGGCCGTGCAGCGACAGGAAGCCTGGCTCGCACACGCACTCGGCCTCCCGCGTCCGGCCGTTCAGCTCGCAGTGGGAAAACTCATCGCAGGCCAGGAACTTGCAGGGATCGGCCTGATCAGCTGTGAGAAGAAAGATCAGGTGACATGAGCTGGGGTCCGGGTTAAAAAAAGGATGCACATGTGGAAGGATTCACCTTAAAAAGGCTGTTTTTTACCCACAAATAACATAAAAGACCTGAAATGTCTTCAGATAGAAACAAATATTCACACTGTAAAGAATTTCACTGTAAAATAAAAGTAAAATACTGGCAGCAGGACGCCAGTATTTGACTTTTTTTCACTTTTTTTACTGTTATTTATTTTAACAGTATAATACTGTTTGATGAATAATCAAAATATAATAATATATAAAAAAAATATATTAATATAATAAATATATAATATAATATATATTTAAATATAAATAATCAAAATAATGCTGCAAAAAAATAAAACTGAAAAACAGTGCAACTACTGTTATTTATTTTAACAGTATAATACCTACAGTACATAACGGTAGGGTAACTGTGTTTTAGTAATTTTACAGTGCATCTCCCGTAATTTATTTAACAGTTATAATAACGTATTTTTTTATTTGGACATCATTTCATTACAAATACTGTTTTTTGCTGTTAAATTAAGGTTATCTACTGGTATTGTTAAATGACTGATTTAACTGTTCATTTACATGTGAGGGATGAATATTCAACAGTATTTTACAATTATTGTAAAATACAGTCGGATACTGTTGTAAATCCACCGTAAATATACAGCAATACGTTACAGTGTGCTTTCACAGGATCTGAAAGCAGTTATAAATATTATATCACATTTCTCCACATGCTGGAGCTTCCAGAATTCATGCATCTGTAATGGAACTGCTGTTAATGTGAGACGAGGGAGTCATTCAGCCTCTGGGCTGATGGTTATGGTTCCTTCACAGAGCTCTAATCAGCCTCGGGCTCAGCAGTCGGGTCAGTGACCGATGGGGAAGAAAATGACAACGTTTTTTGGCCACTTTGACAAGCCAAACCCGACATATTAAGACGAATAAAAGAAGAATCCGTCATAATCTTACTGTACCCATTCCAGCTGTTGCTAATAGAGCCACTTCCTGTTGACCTCTTCACCACCAACAACAACAACAAACTCAGGCGTTGGAGAAAGATGGAGAACGCAGAGCCAGATGAAGCTACGTCCCTCTACATTTGCTCTGTGATGAGCTGCTTGTTGCACAAACTCGATGCCCAACGGAGCATTCTCCATCGCGTTGTTTGTTTCTTTCTGACGGCGACAACAACAGGAATATCGTCTCCTTTGACTTCCGGGTCAGATGCTAACCTGACGCAGGTCAGAAACAGGCTACTGAATGTTCCCGCTTCAGAGAAGCTCACGTTAGAACATCAGAAAACTTCAGAAATCTACCGTTCACATCCACACTGAGCTGCTGTTCTGCTTGTTGTTCATTTTAAAGCGTTGTTAGATGGCAGAAAAGTAGAAAAAGCTAGCTCAAAACCTAAAAAATTAAACATTACAATGTCAATATAGGTCATTACGTAGCTTTTTCCAACTGTTACGATGCGTAACCATGGCAACGGGAAAGTTGTTAACCCTGTTGGGCTTTCAATCGAGTTATCTGGGGGTCTTAATCCGATCCGATCCAATTTATAGTCAGATTAAGGTGTCTACATGCACTTAATAACTCAGATTGTAATTTAGCCAATAATCCGATCCTTTCAGTTCCATGTGACCCCACTGTGTGCTGCAGACCCACAGCTCAGTTTCACAGCGGTCAAATTCTCATTGAAACAGTGTTTTTTCACCAACATGCCGCCACTTGGTCCATATTTGGCAGTTTTTACATTGAACGCTCGTTCTGTGGCTCAGCTGATGTGCAGGTGAGAGGATATATTACAGGACCGACTCTACGTTTAATAGCAAAGCTGCTCCAACACGACTGCCTCGGCTGTAACCTGATCCCTCTGACAAACACAATCACCAGCCTCTGAAACAAACCGTGTTACTGCAGCGCTCCTCCTCCCTGCGGATCGCCTCTCATCTTCATCACCGTTATTTCAGCTCCAGAACGTTCCCGCTGAGTGTTGGACGATTTGACATATAGACCTAATTACTGAGTCTATTTGAATGTGGGATCAGCCCTGCGTGTCTCACACTCATCTGTGCAGAATATCACATTAGGATCACGTAGTAATCTCACAGAGAAACCGATGATAAAACATTTGCACTTATTAGATCTGAGCTTAATCTCCTGCATATAAAAAGAACATGACGCATCTTAAACTATCGCTGTGCTGCAGCTGCAGAAAGGAGAGGCACCCAGGGGGTGTTTTTACCCCCCGAAGTGATTTGTGAAAAAGGAAAAAGTTTCATGCAAGAAGGATGAGTCGACCTAAAACTGCAGGCTTTTTAAAGCTGCTCCTTTATTTCTGTTTGATTATGCTGTAAATGATTTATGGGGACAAAAAGCAGCAGAAACAACACGACTGACGGCCGATTATAAGCTGCAATTTATCAAAAGTAATTCAAGTACAAGTGCTTGTGTTCACAAAGGGGGTAGAATTAGAAGAGGTAAAGATAAGTAGGAGTGGGATTCAAACCCTGGTTCGAGTCGGGGGTAGAAATAGAAGAGGCAAAGATAAGTAGGAGTGGGATTCAAACCCTGGTTCGGGTAGGGGGTAATGAAAGTATAGAGGGTGCCAGAGGTGGAGGCAGAACAAGACACACTAGCAGATTCAGCAGACAAACTCACCTAAACAGTCCTATAATCACTAAAAATGCCAGCAAAAACAAAGCCATACACCTCACTCAAAACCAACTCACCTAAAATGGCCGCCTGGTTTCAAAAGGCTCACATGGGCCACATCCTCCACTTAAATATCTTGAACTTCTTCTTTGCTTCTTCCAAAAGTCTGTTTACCCTAAGTGCTCCCCCAGCTGGGCCCCCAGCTGCTATTGCTTCTTCTAATCCAAATCCACTGACTGGACTTTACTGCCTCATCTGACACTTCCTTCACTATTTTCCTCACACTCTGGAACTGTAAACCTGCACATCTGGAAAGGCTCCATCAATGCTGCAAGGTAGGGATGCACCGATACCGATACTGGTATCGGGCCGATACTATTCTAATATACTCGTACTCGTTAAAGTTAACCGATACCATGAACCGATACCAATTTATTGCATGAAGAGCGCGATCAGAGGGTGGCTTGTCATTTTTGTTGTATTTTTTTAGATTGGCGGCTAGGGGAGATGCCGAGCTAAGCAGGAACAGCGTGGTTAGGCTAGTGAGACCGAAACCTGTCTTCCAATTCATTGCATTTTTTTTGTGGTAGAAGTATCGGCATCGGTACTCGGTATCGGCAAGTACTCAGATCCAAGTATCGGTATCGCATCGGTTTGAAAAAAAGTGGTATCGCTGCATCCCTACTGAAAGGTATAAACAGGTTTCAGAGCAACATAAGGAGCATCTTCTCCAGGGAAGGCCTTGTATATTTCAGCAGGACAAAGTTAAACCGCATCCTGCATCTATTCCAACAGCACGGCTTCGTGGAACGAGTACAGACATACGGGTCTCCAAAGATTTGCTCGATAAAAAACACCAGTTGAGTGTCAGAGTGTTCAGAAGAAGTGTGGCCCTCAGAGACTTTGGAAGGAAAGAATTCATCACAATAAGTGTTGGAGTGCTACTCGATGTGTGGGCGGGTGGCACTGTACCTGGTTCTATGTCCAGAGACTGGGTATCAATCTGGATGCGCAGGTTCTTGGCGGCGGACGTGCAGAACTCCTCCAGGACGCAGTGCACGGCCTCGGTGATGTTGTACGGCACCGACTTGGCGAACTTCATCTTGCTGTTGACGACCACGCTGCCCTTCCTGAAGTTGAGGATCTCCAGGTTCTTGAAGCCCGTCAGGTTGGCCTGGAGGAACGGCAGCAGCTGCACGCAGAAGCAGAGAAGAAGACGGATGGCTCATGAGGCCACGCGGCAGTCTGAATGCTCCACAGAGGGAAGATATTTCAAACTCAATCTGATATTAATGACCAAGTGTTGGGTCTCATTTATCAAATTGCCTCATCTGTTACACATGAGAAGCTGCACAACTGACTCACAGAAACACTGGAGGATTTTTCTGCATGTCGGAGTTAAAAAATGAAACAACTTGTCCACGATGCAGACGAGGAAAGAGGAAAATAAATGTCCTTTTACAGAATTAAACTGTCTTATGATGGATTCCACTTCCTTTCCATGAGAGATCCCCTGTGGAAATTTACATTTAAAAATACACAAAATCTGCATTCTTTCAGTTAAAATATTCTAATATAACATCATCTTTCTGTGCTCGAGGTGACGAGCTGTTGCTGGGATGATCCTTCATTAGCAAACATAAATTTTTCTCTCACACACGCCTGAGACGGCTGCTTTGGGTTAGTGTTGCTGCTTTTTAAACACAACACACAAAGTTTCACTTTTTCTCTCCAAACCAGCTGAAGGACACGAGCCTGATGAGCATTTTGCTTCAAACCTCTACTCAGCGGATACATCAGAATATCAGAAGATCTGAGCCTCCGATTCAGCATTTAAAGTCTCCTACATTACTTTCAAATGATGGACTGACTCCAGCTTACATTGTTTACGCGCTCATTCTCCAGCTGGAGACCTGAAATCCACCAAAAAACAAAGGCTGATGGAACTTTTGCGGTGGCTGCAGGTGGGTTTATCCTGCAGATTTTACTGTTAATTTATTATTTATTGTTGTTTTGTTCTACTTTAAATCTGTGAAGCTCTTTGCTCAGACATATAAAAACGACAGTTTACTCCGGGGTGTTAGAGAGGAGGCTCTGACCGAAGCAGTTGCAGTATTCTGGACCCTGGAACAGTCAACAGATTAACTACAGATTTATTTTAAATTAAAGCTGTAAGCAGCCTTGAGCGGGACCGAGATGTGCGTACGTTGGGGCAGCTCTGCCCACACGCACGATGCCCTCTGCGTACGTACGAGCACATAATAACCCCAATGTGGAGGGGTTTTAGAAAATGTCTAGGGGGCGCCACTGAGCCATTTTGCACGCCCTTTAAGTTTTGAAAAAGTTTCCCCATGAATCTCCCCCCCCCCCCCCATGTCTTAAGAGTAACCTGGCCAAGTTTGAAGTCTGTAGCATTAAATCTGTAGGAGGAGTTTGATCAAATGCGAGGTGTGGACAAAAAAAAGGACGTTTCCAACCACCAGCAGGTGGCGCTATCGCTGGATGTCACTATGTTATATGTACGCGTTCAGGCTGGGTCCAGCATTCACCGTATGAAGTTTGGGACAGATTGGATAATGTATGTGGGAGTTATAAGCGACTTCATTTTTTGTGGCGAGTGATGGCGAGTCATCAAACTTTGAGGCAAATTAGACTATAAATTTAGACTATTATAATATAATATTAGACTCACCGCTCTGCTTACTGACGTGTGTTTGGTGGTGGTTTGTTCACTGAGGCAGAGCCTTCAGTTATCAGGCCCCTCTCTGTGGAACCAGCTGCCAGTTTGGGAGGCAGAGCCTTCAGTTATCAGGCCCCTCTCTGAGGAACCAGCTGCCAGTTTGGGAGGCAGAGCCTTCAGTTATCAGGCCCCTCTCTGTGGAACCAGCTGCCAGTTTGGGAGGCAGAGCCTTCAGTTATCAGGCCCCTCTCTGTGGAACCAGCTGCCAGTTTGGGAGGCAGAGCCTTCAGTTATCAGGCCCCTCTCTGTGGAACCAGCTGCCAGTTTGGGAGGCAGAGCCTTCAGTTATCAGGCCCCTCTCTGTGGAACCAGCTGCCAGTTTGGGAGGCAGAGCCTTCAGTTATCAGGCCCCTCTCTGTGGAACCAGCTGCCAGTTTGGGAGGCAGAGCCTTCAGTTATCAGGCCCCTCTCTGTGGAACCAGCTGCCAGTTTGGGAGGCAGAGCCTTCAGTTATCAGGCCCCTCTCTGTGGAACCAGCTGCCAGTTTGGGAGGCAGACCCTTCAGTTATCAGGCCCCTCTCTGTGGAACCAGCTGCCAGTTTGGGAAGCAGAGCCTTCAGTTATCAGGCCCCTCTCTGTGGAACCAGCTGCCAGTTTGGGAGGCAGAGCCTTCAGTTATCAGGCCCCTCTCTGAGGAACCAGCTGCCAGTTTGGGAGGCAGAGCCTTCAGTTATCAGGCCCCTCTTTGTGGAACCAGCTGCCAGTTTGGGAGGCAGAGCCTTCAGTTATCAGGCCCCTCTCTGTGGAACCAGCTGTCAGTTTGGCTTCAGGAAGCAGACACCCTCTCTACCTTTAAGTTCAGGCTAAAAGCTTCCCTTTCTGACAAAGCAAACTGAAACTAATTTAATTTAATTTTGATTCCAGTCACAGCAGGAAGCTTTTTCCACGAAGCCTACAAAATCGAAGCATTTTAAAAGTTGCACCACCTACTCAGCAGCAACAGTGTGTTGTTCAGAAGTTGAATTATACATAATACTACAATATTTACGAGTGTTCTGGATGCGTACACAGTGGTAAAGTATCTGCCAAATCCCAGCAGTAACCAGCAGGGTGTGACAAGCTGGAATACTATCACCCGATCAGTCTGTTCTACGAGGATCTTTCTCCACAGTTAGGACCGGTTGTATTTGGAGGCGTAATCTTATTAACCGTCTGATCTCCACTCATGTTGTCTTTGCTGACCCTGTTGACCTAGAGCAGCTCCTCAGGCTGCGCAGTTTATGACACACAGTGGAAATGCTAAATGAGGTGTAGACAAAGATATGTATATTTCATCAGGAATGATCAGTGCTGCAGATTGTTACATAAGGAAAGTTAAAAGCTGGCTGCACACTTCAGTGAACTTGTGAACTTGTTTTCCTAAAGCAGACATGAGTCACCTTCTGGGTGGTTCTTCATGCTGCATTCAGCATCCTGTTCAAGTTCCCGGCAGGTTTATTTTATATCGCTAATGTTTATTCACTATCTTTTATTATATAGCTAATGTTTATTCACTATTTTTTATAATATAGCTAATGTTTATTCACTATTTTTATTATATAGCTAATGTTTATTCACCATTTTTTTTCATTTTATTTTATTTTCTTTTCATTTCTTTTCTTTTATTCTATTCTATTTGCTTGTTTTTACTTTAATTGTTTACATATCTTTTACTGTATGCTGCTGCAACACAACAATTTCCCAAATTGGGATGAATAAAGTACTTATCTATCTATTTGCAATGAGCAATGTGGGCGACCGCCCAGGGCGCACTCTATGTGAGGCCTCATCACTCTATGATGATGATCATGGTAAAAGACCAAAGAAGCCATCAGGTGCCCAGTTTAAAAAAGAAGAAAAGAAGAAGAGGAGAAACGGGCAGAAGATAAAGGGATGCAGATTTCTATCAGTGACGTGAGTGACGTAGGCTATAGGCTATCTGTTAGCCTCTTGCTAACATGTTGCTATTAGCCACGACTGTATTTGATTTTCAGTTTTGCTGAACTAGAATTAGAATTGAGGCATCATGTCATCCAGCTAATTTTACCCAGAGGCAACCTGGTCTGGTTTGTGTTTGCAACACAACAAGAAGTCCTGACTGTGGATTATTTTTTATTGTTATAAGCTATATGCTGAATTAAATCACTTTTAATATACATTGACATGGCATTTTGTAAGCTACATGTGGTATCTTTTTGTATTTAAGATTATATATAATAAAATAATACAAATAATATAATATGTTGTGTTGGTAGCAGGGTAAGTCTTTTTTTTTTGGAAGGGGGGGGGGCAAGGGATGGTTCACCCAGGGCGTAAATCTAACCAGGACCGCCACTGGTTCAGGTTTATGTGCCAAAAAGTCTACTCACCACGTCTAGGAAGGTGTTCTCCAGGGATCTGTACTCTGAAGACGTCTTGTTGAAGAGGTCGTTGGAGAAGTCCATGTTGGTGACGCGCAGGCTGAAGAACACCACCAGCTCCCGGCCTTGGCTGGCCGTGGTCATTGTAGGCGTGGTCAGGTATGTCAGAGGAGGCGGAGCTGTGACACCGACCTGTCCCTCCTCTACAGGTATGACATCAGGAAGCTCCTCAGGAACATCCAGAACGGCCTCATCAACCACTCCGGAGTGGATCTCTGTTTCTTCATTGCCCGCCTCCTCGAGGTTCTCTTGGATAGTGATGGTAGTTGGTTCCAACTCTGTGCGTTCCTCCTCTGAGGGGATTACCGATTCCTCTGCTGCCTCAAACAGTCCAGAGTCTGTGGTTGGATCATCAACAGCAGCTGGAGGTGTCGGTAAGGCATTTGAGACCGGGGCGGCTGTCTCGCTGATGTCCTCATCTGGCCTCTCCACCGGCAACTCTTCGTTGAATTCAGTCCTCTCCGACGTATCTTTTATTTCTGCAGCTGTTACTTCTAAAATTTCAGACAAGTTACAAGTTACAAAAATGTGCCTGCTCAATGAGTAATGCATTAAAAAGCGGAATACACATTTCAGTGACTAAATTTGCACGACTTGCATGACTTCGGTCAATGATTAAAAAATAATCTTAACCCCTTAAACGCCTGAATTTATATAGCTGTATATAAAAAAATGTTTTGTGTGTGTTTTAGCCTTTTAGTAGATGGTAAATAATGCTGAGATTATTAATTTCACTTTTGCACAAAAAATAAATAGAAATTTTGGTATGTTGCAAATTTGCGACAACAGGCATCCTGGTCAATTTGGAGTCAATTTGGTATGTTTGGTATGTAATTTGGTATGTTGCTTATTTGCAACACCAGGCATAATGGTCAATAATAAGATAACAACAACACAGTAATATAACAGTGAAAAAACAATCCGTCACTTTGCGGTCCCACTAGAAAAAAGTGCTTGTCGAAGGTTCCTAGGTCCGTAGTGAATATGGACTAACCGGCATTGGGGGAATAAAGATGCTATCTCAGCTGGTTGATTGAGTCAAACGGTTTGTAGCATATATGCCACAATAGGCGTTAAGGGGTTAAACTTCGTTTGAGTATATTGTGCATCTTATTTTATATACATCTTATATCTTATATAATATATGACTATGGAGTTAAGATTTCAGCATGAGGATCCTTAATCATCTGCTTGGTTGTGAGTAAACATCCATTTACACAGTTCACTGAACTTAATGAGACCATATTTCATGTTTGATTCTCCACCTTATGCCTTCTCACCTGTGATAGAGGTTGTTTCAGTCTCGGTTGTTTCAGTAATAACAGCAGCAGTGTCACTTTCCACTTGAATGTCTGTGCTGTCAACGTCCTCCTCAATGTGAAAATCATCAGTGGTGGGATGTTGGAGGTCAGATGTTCCAATGTCTTCCCCTGAGGGCCGGATGTGTGTTGGTAAATTATCCTCCTCTGATGGATAATGATATTCAGGGCCAACAGGATAAAGGAGCTGGTCGTCTTTGATATTATGACCAGCATTCCCTTCGTGGTAAAAGTCTTCCATGCCATCAAAAGGGGGCAGGATTTTGATTGATTCGGCAGGTGGCTCTATCATATCTTCTGTTGGAGGTTCTAAAATCTCAACTACCTCCTCCTCTGGAAGTGACTCTGGGACACCAACAACGTCTAAATTTGACTCCTGGACCTCTTCTACTGTCTCCACTTTTGATTCAGAAAATGAAACTTCAGGTTCTGAGGTCTCCTCTTGTGTCTCTTTTGACTCATGACTTTCCTCTTCAAGCGGTTCTGGTTCTGATTGAGGTAAGTCAACCACACCTTCATTTGGGGCTGGAGCTTGAACAACTTCCTTTGCTTCCAAATCCTCCACCACTTCGTGATCTGATTCATCAACTTCCTCCTCTGGTGCTAGGATCTTGATTAGCTCTTCTTCAACTATTTCTGCATTAGATTCAGAGACTTCGGGTACAGTTTCCTCTGTTTCCTCAGAGACTTCGGCTACAGTTTCCTCAGATGCTTCGGGTACAGTTTCCTCAGATACTTCGGGTACAGTTTCCTCAGAGGCTTCGGGTACAGTTTCCTCAGAGACCTCTGGTACAGTTTCCTCAGATACTTCGGGTACAGTTTCCTCAGAGGCTTCGGGTACAGTTTCCTCAGAGGCTTCGGGTACAGGTTCCTCAGAATCTTCGGGTACCGTTTCCTCAGAGGCTTCGGGTAAGGTTTCCTCAGAGGCTTCGGGTAAGGTTTCCTCAGAGGCTTCGGGTAAGGTTTCCTCAGAGGCTTCGGGTAACGTTTCCTCAGAGGCTTCGGGTACAGTTTCCTCAGAGACCTCTGGTACAGTTTCCTCAGATACTTCGGGTACAGTTTCCTCAGAGGCTTCGGGTACAGTTTCCTCAGAGGCTTCGGGTACAGTTTCCTCAGAGGCTTCGGGTACAGTTTCCTCAGAGGCTTCGGGTACAGGTTCCTCAGAAGCTTCGGGTACCGTTTCCTCAGAGGCTTCGGGTAACGTTTCCTCAGAGGCTTCGGGTAACGTTTCCTCAGAGGCTTCGGGTAACGTTTCCTCAGAAGCTTCGGGTAACGTTTCCTCAGAAACTTCAGGTACAGTTTCCTCTGTTTCCTCAGAGGCTTCGGGTACAGTTTCCTCAGAGGCTTCAGGTACAGTTTCCTCAGAGACTTTGGGTACAGTTTCCTCAGAGGCTTCAGGTACAGTTTCCTCAGAAACTTCGGGTACAGTTTCCTCAGAGGCTTCGGGTACAGTTTCCTCAGAGACTTTGGGTACAGTTTCCTCAGAGACTTCGGGTACAGTTTCTTCAGAGGCTTCGGGTACAGTTTCCTCAGAGGCTTCGAGTACAGTTTCTTCAGAGACTTCGGGTACAGTTTCCTCAGAGGCTTCGGGTACAGTTTCCTCAGAGGCTTCGGGTACAGTTTCCTCAGAGGCTTCGGGTACAATTTCCTCAGATTCTTCGGGTACAGTTTCCTCAGATGCTTCGGGTACAGTTTCCTCAGAGACTTCGGGTACAGTTTCCTCAGATGCTTCGGGTACAGCTTCCTCAGAGACTTCGGGTACAGTTTCCTCAGATGCTTCGGGTACAGTTTCCTCAGAGGCTTCGGGTACAGTTTCCTCAGAGACTTCGGGTACAGTTTCCTCAGAGGCTTCGGGTACATTTTCCTCAGATGCTTCGGGTACAGTTTCCTCAGAGGCTTCGGGTACAGTTTCCTCAGATTCTTCGGGTACAGTTTCCTCAGATGCTTCGGGTACAGTTTCCTCAGATGCTTCGGGTACAGTTTCCTCAGAGGCTTCGGGTACATTTTCCTCAGAGGCATCGGGTACAGTTTCTTCAGAGACTTCGGGTACAGTTTCCTCAGAGACTTCGGGTACAGTTTCCTCAAAGGCTTCGGGTACAGTTTCCTCAGATGCTTCGGGTACAGTTTCCTCAGAGACTTCGGGTACAGTTTCCTCAGAGGCTTCGGGTACAGTTTCCTCAGAGGCTTTGGGTACAGTTTCCTCAGAGGCTTCGGGTACAGTTTCCTCAGAGACTTCAGGTACAGTTTCCTCAGAGGCTTCAGGTACAGGTTCCTCAGAGGCATCGGGTACAGTTTCCTCAGTTTCCTCAGAGACTTCAGGTACAGTTTCCTCAGAGACTTCGGGTACAGTTTCCTCAGAGACTTCGGGTACAGTTTCCTCAGAGGCTTCGGGTACAGTTTCCTCAGAGGCTTCGGGTACAGTTTCCTCAGAGACTTCGGGTACAGTTTCCTCAGAGACTTCGGGTACAGTTTCCTCAGAGGCTTCGGGTACAGTTTCCTCAGAGGCTTCGGGTACAGTTTCCTCAGAGACTTCGGGTACAGTTTCCTCAGAGGCTTCGGGTACAGTTTCCTCAGATGCTTCGGGTAGAGTTTCCTCTGTTTCCTCAGAGACTTCGGGTACAGTTTCCTCAGAGGCTTCGGGTACAGTTTCCTCAGAGACTTCGGGTACAGTTTCCTCAGAGACTTCGGGTACAGTTTCCTCAGATGCTTCGGGTACAGTTTCCTCAGAAACTTCAGGTACAGTTTCCTCAGATGCTTCGGGTACAGTTTCCTCTGTTTCCTCAGAGACTTCAGGTACAGTTTCCTCAGAGACTTCAGGTACAGTTTCCTCAGAGGCTTCGGGTACAGTTTCCTCAGAGACTTCAGGTACAGTTTCCTCAGAGACTTCGGGTACAGTTTCCTCAGATGCTTCGGGTACAGTTTCCTCAGATGCTTCGGGTACAGTTTCCTCAGAGACTTCAGGTACAGTTTCCTCAGATGCTTCGGGTACAGTTTCCTCAGAGACTTCGGGTACAGTTTCCTCAGAGACTTCAGGTACAGTTTCCTCAGAGGCTTCGGGTACAGTTTCCTCAGAGACTTCAGGTACAGTTTCCTCAGAGACTTCGGGTACAGTTTCCTCAGATGCTTCGGGTACAGTTTCCTCAGAGGCTTCGGGTACAGTTTCCTCAGAGGCATCGGGTACAGGTTCCTCAGTTTCCTCAGAGACTTCAGGTACAGTTTCCTCAGAGACTTCGGGTACAGTTTCCTCAGAGGCTTCGGGTACAGTTTCCTCAGAGGCTTCGGGTACAGTTTCCTCAGAGGCTTCGGGTACAGTTTCCTCAGAGGCTTCGGGTACAGTTTCCTCAGAGACTTCAGGTACAGTTTCCTCAGATGCTTCGGGTACAGTTTCCTCAGATGCTTCGGGTACAGTTTCCTCAGAGACTTCGGGTACAGTTTCCTCAGATGCTTCGGGTACAGTTTCCTCAGAGGCTTCGGGTACAGTTTCCTCAGAGACCTCGGGTACAGTTTCCTCAGAGTCTTCGGGTAACGTTTCCTCGGAAACTGTAGGTAATGCTTCTTCTGAACTCTCAGGTAGTGGCTCCTCTGAGGTGTTCTCATCTCTAGCCCCACCGAGTTCAGACTCCACCACATTTTTCTCAGGTTCAGGCCCTGGAAGTGATGCCTCAACTACTTCCTCTTCACCCTCTTCCACCTTCTCTGTCAAAGCAACAATTTCCTCTTCTGTTTGTAAAACTGTTTCTTCCAATCCCTCTTCCATGAACACCTCTACTGTGGTATCATCTTCGAGCTCTGAAACCTCGGGTACTTCTTTGATTGACTGCGAAACTTCCTCTACCTCGTCATCTGGCCCCGAGACTTCAGCTGTCCCTACATCTAGCTCCGAGACCACAATCGTGTCCACTGCCGATTCTGACACATCTGTATTCTCCTCCACTGGTTCAGAAACTTCGATTTGTTCAGGTTTGAACAGCGAAATCTCAAGCACTTCATCAGATTTAACTAGCAGTTCTTCCTCCGGTTGTGGCAGTTCGACTTCAGTTTTCAAAACTGTAACATCCTGTGATCCGATTTCCAAAATATCTCTGGCTTCATAGGGCTCAGTGATGCCCAAATCTATCTTCTCCTCATCTGGAAGAGCGTTGTCTTCATCTTCTTGATGAACCCCTGTTGGGTCTGTTGGTGGCTGGCCTGTAACTGCTGTATACGTCGTGCTGGGGAGTCCGATATCAGATGATTCCTGTCCTGCAGAAGTTGCAGTCAGTACAGTCTGAGCAGTTGGGGTAAACTGAACGGCATCCAAACCCTCCTCATCAACAGAAATCAGGTCCTCCTCTGGTATCAGGTTAGGAGACAGAGTGATATATGGAGCATCTGTCTTCATAAGAAGCACAGGAGGGGTCGGGATGTAGTCCCGCACAAGCTCTCCGGTTTCATCATGATGAATAGATTCAATCTCATGTGTAATGATTAGCAATTCTTCCTCCTCCTCCTCTTGACCAGGAGGCTCGGGCTCATCAATAACGTCTCCTGAAACTGGAGGACGGTCACTGCTCAAAGTCATCCCACTTGTTACCGCCGTCGTGTCCTCATCTGAGACAGCCGTGGAATCCAGCAGGGTCACGAGGGCGTTTTCCGTCTCCGTGGGGGTGAGCGGTTTTTCAATCTCTGGCTCGTTGATTAAAACTTCAAACTCGTTATGCGAGTCAGGTTCACTGGGCTGTGGAGAGAGGAAAACACAGCATGACAGGATGGTTGGAGCTGAAAAAGACTAAAGAAGAATATATGTTGTGGTGGCCATTTGTCCATAAAAAACTAATTAAATAAATAAATTAAATACTACAAACAAAAGAACAAAGAAAACCTACTGCTCTCTCCCTTTCCCTGGTAAAAACTATTGGCCCACCCAGGTGCATGCTGGTACTCCAGGTGCCTACCTACATAAATAGCCTCAGGTGCCCAGTGTGACCCAATTAGCAAAATATTCTAAACAAATAACAAACAAAGAATATTAGCAAAAAAATCTAATCTAAATAAAGCACTGAAATTAATCAAATAATTAGCAAATTAAATTTACAACTAGAACCAAAAAACAAAAACTAACTCTGCAAATAGCTCCTACATATGTGTTACCTACTGCTACGACTTTAAAGGACAACAGAATGTCAGGACCTCTCTAATCTTCTAATCAATCTTAGTTTCTAAAGTATTATGGTTTTCCAGTTAAGTTATGCTACTTTAAAATCATACTAGGAGGCATACTCTGTTCAAATAATACAGTTTCCATTTGAAATTGTCAAATCTTGTACCTCATCCACCACTTCTTCCGAAGAGGCTGTCGTCAAGGTCGGCAGGATGATCGCTTCTGTTGGGAAAAAAATGCATATTTATAGATGAAAAACAGACGTTGGATCAGTTATTACAACTAATGTCGTGAGGCTAACGTTAGCAGTTCATGAAATCGAGACATTTCAAGTATATTAAGAACATTTTACATAAATATTACACAAAATCATATTCATTTAAAGCACAGAAAGACGCCGTGCCAACAATGTGTCTGCATTTTAGTTCTAATAAAGACCAGTTAGAGCAGCTGAAATCTTGGATTCAGCAGGAACGGACCCAGATTCCTCTGAAAAACTGCAACAATCAGTATCCTCAGTTCCCAAAGCGTTAAAAAGCGTCATTAAAGGGAAGCTGATGGAACACAATGGGAAACATGACTCTGGAACATCTTTTACTGAGTGTGTTGCTGCTTCAGATTCTGTATTTGGTTCTGTTTTGTGAATACTAGAAGGCCAAAATGCAGAGAAAAGGCAGCACTTGGAAAACGACACATGTTTGTGTGGACAAGGCTGATTTTTACATCTCTTAGATCCCTTCAGATGGAAGGAGCGTGGTTCTTTGAGACGGGAAGACACACCAACAGCAGTAGAACCAACCTTGGGACTAAAGCCACGTTTCCACTATGCAGTACGGTACGGGTCGGTTCAGAACGGTTCGCTTATTTCAGTGTTTCCACTACCACGAAAGCGTACCGGTCCCATGGAACCCGTTACCATGGAACCCGTTACCATGGAATCCGTTCCCATTCTTGTAACCCTTCTGCTTGGGGTACCGAGCACACAGGACCGGTTCCAGGCTCTGCTCTCCGTTGTTGGTGACCCGTACCGTACCGATACGAACCGACCCGTACCGGACTGCATAGTGGGAACGAGGCTTAATTCTGCATCTCACTCTTTTAGTCTGACAAATGTCTGTAAAATAGTTAAAAGGACACCGAAACGGCGTCCAGACTACCTGTAAACATCTACTTTCATGGGTTAATACCAATGCACATATAACAGAAGTCAAAGAAATGTTTAGGGTTGGAACTGAAGAGAAGTTACCACCACACCTGGCTGGAAGTTAAGGGAGCCAAGATCGATTGGCAGTGACGCCTCCTCACGTAAAGCCTTGGTCACCATTTCCCTCAGTCCAGAGTCAGCTGACGACTTCGGTGCGCCGGTCGCCGTCTCCGAGTCCTCCGAGTTGATTTCGGGGGAGTTATTCTCAAAGATTAGAGAGTAGTGCACGGAGATTCCTCCCGGCCTGGAAAAGGAGAAAGAAGATGACAGTCTGACGTCTGGTCACATGGTGCCTAAGTCTCTCCTATCGTTCCTTCAGTTCAGTGATGCAAAATGCTGAACATGGGCTGTGTTCGAAACCGCATACTTCTCCTACTACTCATACTAACTTTAACTTTTTTTAAGTTCACAGATGCATACTAGATTCTCCGAAATGTTGGGTATGCATCATGAGGTTACTACTCATACTCAAACTACCCAAGATGCAACGTAATGTGACGTCGCCGATCGTCATTTCTTGTCAAAACGGCAGTTTCAAGCTAGCTACAACGAGGGTAGGTTCACTTCCTATTTTCACAACAAAAGCACCAATTGTATGGTAATGGCTTTCCCTATGATAAAAGGCAACGGGTATTTTATTTTGTGAAAATAACAGGAAGTGCGTTGCTCACTGCGGCTAGCTTTAGTAGCGCCGAATTCGTGGGAACAAAATTGTAAACAGCCGGTATTTTGTCAGGTTTTCAACACGTTGGGGATCTAAACGACTACTTTCTCTCCTGAAAATGTTTCAAATGTTGCTAAAGTTTACAGAGTTTAGAGCTTAAGGGAAATCAGCTTCAGGCCGGCTGATTTCGGCTCGAGCAGGAGCGCAATGCATTGTGGGTAAACGCTCTGCATACTGTCTGATCGATGAGTATGCAGTATGCAGTATGTAGTATGTAGTATGTAGTATGTAGTATGCAGTATGGAAGTATGTAGTATGTAGTATGTAGTATGTAGCATGTAGTATGCAGTATGGAAGTATGCAGTATGCAGTATGCAGTATGTAGTATGTAGTATGCAGTATGGAAGTATGCAGTATGTAGTATGTAGTATGTAGTATGCAGTATGCAGTTTCGAACACAGCCACTATCTTCTGGATTAAAGGGATCCAACTCTCAGCTTTGAGGATTTAAAGTCCCGAGGTGCTGCAATTTGAACTGACTCTATTAAAATGCCAGCTCGCCTTCAATTTGGCTGCATCAAAACGTCATCAACATTCTGCACCGCCTGTTTCATCGAGGCAGAATAAGATTATTTGCTTCATGCGTCCGATGAGAATGTAAATTCCCTTACGTTAGTGTGATGTCTGCTAAGGGAAAGCAGTAATTCCCTCTGCCACAGAGGTGGTTCTAAAGCATCTAAATCATCCACTGCATCACTCCGCTCAGACCTGCACATCTCGAGGGGATTTCAGTGATGAAAACAAGCATCTTCACTGCTCTCTATAGGAGGCTATTATCCGCAGGTTTGATTGTTCAGAGGTAATTTACTGGTGTTCTTAGCATCTGATGCCGGCCATGTCCCCTGTAGGCACCTCAGCTGAGCTTTGCTTTGCTCTTTTCTGTGAGTGGGGTCACATGGCACTGAAAGGATCGGATTATTGGCTAAATTACAATCAGACTGAGTTATTAAGTGCATGTAGACACCTTAATCTGACTAAGAACTGGATCGGATGGGATTCAGACCCCGAGATAACTGGGTTGAAAGTCACTCTAAACCTGCTTGTAGACGCTGAAGCACGTGGTGAATCAGACTTTGCGTTCTGCGCATGCTCCAGATGTTTTCCCGGGGTCGTGACCCGGAAGTCAAAGGAGACGATATTCCTGTTGTTGTCGCCGTCAGAAAGAAACAAACAACGCGATGGAGAATGCTCCGTTGGGCATCGAGTTTGTGCAACAAGCAGCTCATCACAGAGCAAATGTAGAGGGACGTAGCTTCATCTGGCTCTGCGTTCTCCATCTTTCTCCAATGCCTGAGTTTGTTGTTGTTGTTGGTGGTGAAGAGGTCAACAGGAAGTGGCTCTATTAGCAACAGTTGGAATGGGTACAGCGCCACCTATCATACGAAGCATGTTGAACCTACTCACGTCCATCATACGCGGTCCAACCTATGTGAAATAATGAGTCATATAAAAGCAAAATGTACCCGGAAATCGAGGCTCGGTCTAACGGAGGTCTGTCAGTCCGGGTCCAGCGCTGATATACACTCTCAGAAATAGGGTTACAGTACGAGTCCTTTTTTGTCCCCTGAGGTACAATCTATACCAATGTACCTCCTGGGGTTAATTATTGGACCTAAAGGTACCTATATGTACCTTTTTGAGGGTCCAAAAGGTACATATGTGTACTCAAGTGGTAAAAAGTACCTATATGTACCTTTTTTTTCTACATGCCTGGGTACAATAGACAGTCTGTGTTAGGCTACTTCAGAATAAGGGTACAAAATTGCCACCAGAGGTACAAGATTGGTCTCTGTAAGGTACAAACCACAAGGGTACAAAACTATACCTTCTGAGGGTACTGCCCCAGTGACAGGCCATCATACCACTAAAGGTACATTCTGTACTTTATTTTCTGAGAGTGTACTTCATGTGTGACCACCAATAAATACTTTATTTAACTTGAGATTACTCCGGCTTGTTCTTGAGCTTCCAATGAAAGAATCGAGCTAACAATTTGGTACGGCATGCTTGCCAATGATCCGATTCATTCACCGCCATATATCCAAGGATAATTACCCTTTATCAACTCATTCTTGTTGTAATTTATCCAATAATCCGATCCTTTCAGTGCCATGTGACCCCGCTGAGTGAGACTGCAAATGCAGTGTTATCACATCGTTACATGGAGGTTATCTCACATCTCATTAAGATAACATATAATTTTACTTTATTATCAAGGTCTGCGACTACAAAAGGACGTAAAAATGATTAAAAGTCCCTAAAACACGCACTCCTCTCCTCATATTTATCCACTTTAATTACTGTGAATTGCATGAAAATATGGGGCTGAGTGAGGCACATGGTTGCAGGTTAGTTTATTTT
Source organism: Odontesthes bonariensis (assembly GCF_027942865.1). Taxonomy (NCBI): domain Eukaryota; kingdom Metazoa; phylum Chordata; class Actinopteri; order Atheriniformes; family Atherinopsidae; genus Odontesthes; species Odontesthes bonariensis. Next base: position 2,823,087 of record NC_134529.1, on the reverse strand, counting down.
CAAAGACTTAGGAAGAGCCGTCCTCCTAAATAAAGGGATCTACCCTCTACATCTACCCTCTCCCGTTGGTCTTTTTATACGAACGTCTGTTACAGAGAACTCTTTGCCTTCATCTGCTCTTCATTGGCCAGATGTGCAAACGTTCTTCCAATCAGAATTCAACAGATCTGAATAAAAAGTGAGTCAGACTCTGACAGAAAGGAACGAGGGGAGATGAGAATCCTTCCTATGATTAGAGGACAATCTCCTGCTGAGGCCTCGCCTTTGTGTTATTGGCCATGACAGCGGCAGACACCACGGGGGGGAGTCTAATTAATGGAGAGGAGCAGTCTGACAATCACTGTATCAGCAAGTAATCTGAGTTTCACTGCTGACCCGCCTTCCGATTTTAATAGGACGATCTCTAACAAAAAGCAGCACCACAGGCCTCGAGCCACAGAGGAAATATCAGCTTCTCTTTGTTTTTATTTAATCTGAACAGTTTGGGGTGAATTAGTCTGACTGACGGGAAGCTGCACACAAACACACACAAACAGACACAAACAGACACAAACAGACACAACAGGAAGCAGAAACCGCTTCATCTCTCCGTGTCACCTACCCGTCGCTGTCCTGGGTCTCGCTGGCATTGGGGAGAGGAGAACAACGTATTAGAGCTGCAGATAAAAGCAAGAGTAAGTCCCAAAAAAACGGCATCGTGCACATCCTCGTGTCACTTTAAATTCAACAGAGACGGAGCTGAAACTTCTGTTTAGCATCAAATATCTGTGACATGATTCAGTGTGATGGTCTGACTCATAGGGAATAATCTGGAATATTATTAAACATAATAATATAATAATTATATTATATTTATTATAATAGTTATTATAATATAATAATAGTTATATAATAACTTATTATATTGATATATAATAATAGTTATTATAATATAATAACTGGAGGCAGAGCCTTCAGTTATCAGACCCCTCTCTGTGGAACCAGCTGCCAGTTTGGGAGGCAGAGCCTTCAGTTATCAGGCCCCTCTCTGTGGAACCAGCTGCCAGTTTGGGAGGCAGAGCCTTCAGTTATCAGGCCCCTCTCTGTGGAACCAGCTGCCAGTTTGGGAGGCAGAGCCTTCAGTTATCAGGCCCCTCTCTGTGGAACCAGCTGCCAGTTTGGGAGGCAGAGCCTTCAGTTATCAGGCCCCTCTCTGTGGAACCAGCTGCCAGTTTGGGAGGCAGAGCCTTCAGTTATCAGGCCCCTCACAGTCGGCGCCTCAGCTCTGCTTCTCAGAATCATGTATGTAACTAACATGAAGGCATGTGGATGGATCATTTCTCCTTTCACAATCAGGCTTATTTGAATCTGACATCAATTGTGTTGAATATTTGTCTGTCAGCCACTTTGCTGCCTGCACCTCCATCTGTGGAAGCCGTGTGACCTCATCACATCCAGCCACATATGCCGGTAAGTTTAGCTCGTTTAGTTCATGTGCAGAGTGCAAAGATCAGCTGCAGCATTAAAACCACTCCTTGCAGAGGAAATCAGCACAGGGACCGTTAACAGCAAGCAGCAGAAAACAATGAAGCACACTTTCAGCGAGACATTCATGGCTGTGGGATCAAGCTACCTAGACCCAAGTCGGCGCCTGATCATCCCCAGCTGCGTCACCTGGGTGGAGGTGTATGATGTTGAAGGATCCCAGGAAACATCACCTGACCTCCAAACTCTCCAGCTACCAATCTGATGGGATGTGTCAGGAAGAAACAACCCACATGGACGCCCGCTCGAACTGATCAGAGATGTTCTGACAGCATGACGAGGACCCGCTCCATTATGAGAGGGGTGGTCATAATGTAACGGCTGATCGGTGTAAACAGCAATGCAAAGAGGCAGCTGCTGTGGCTCCCTGTACCAACCTGCTCAGCTCAGTGAGTTCCACTTCTCTCTGAATTTAAGCTGATGTCAGTAATAAAACTGGTGAGCAGATGTGGCTGTTACCTGTTGTTCTGTGCAGGAAAGCTGGCATTTAGGCCCTTTTATGCCCCAACGGCGTGTTTTCATGCCCATTAACTTAACATTAACCCGACTTCTCCCTGCTTTCTGCAGTGTTTCTGCACATCCAACAGTCGAGCAACGTCACATTTCTGACAGTTTCAGCTGCCTGCATCTAACGAGCATCACAGCCTGGGTTCCAGAAGACTCTAAAGAGGAACGACAGCCCCATTCTGACAGAATATGGAGGGAAACTGAAGGGATCCTGAAAGGCAAAGCCCTGATTGGTCGTTAGGGATGGGAATCGAGAACCTGTTCTTGTTGAGAACCGGTTCCCTTTGTTTCAATTCCTTGGAATCGTTTTGGCGATTTTGCAAACGATTCCCTTATCGATTCCAGTGGGCGCGAATGACGTCACCACGCAGCGTTGCGTGGCGAGTCCAGCGCAGCCAGAAGCCAACAGTAAACATGGCGCCCAAGCGGTACAAACGCTCGAAAGTTTGGTTACACATCCCTAAAAAAGACGACAACAGGGCAACTTGCAAAGTGAATATTTCACCAAAGGGAGGAAATACTACCAACATGCAATAACTATGAATGAATGATTAACGTCGGTGAATCTGAACCCAGCAACGTTAGCAACGTTAGCATGTCCTCGGCTAACACTGCAGGTCACTAACTAACTAACACTGCCTATCATGTTAGCACCATTTTCCTCATTGTAAAAGCTGCTGTTAGTAACGGTTAAGGTTAAATGAATGCCTTCTCAGGCATTACATTTAGATGAAATCATGAGAGACAGAGCCTGACTGGCTCAGAGCCAGAGGCTGGTGGTACTACCCCCAGTTCACCTCTACCTCCAGCTTCTCCTTTCACCAGAGCAGGAAGAGTTAAATTACCCAGGCCAGGATAGACCAATGTGGACCTCACCGTTGTTGGGTTTGTGAGCTCATGACTCGTGTTACTTCTAAACTAAACAAAGTTGATGCTAATCGACCGGTTTGTTGTCCTTTTTCTCCAAATGAGAATCGATAAGGGAACCGACAAAGAACCGAATCGTTAAGCAGAATCGGAAATGGAATTGGAATCGTAAAAATCTTATCAATTCCCATCCCTACCAGCGACTCGCAGCCTTTCTACATTCAGAAAACGCTTCAAAACTCACGTGATTCCCTGCACACTGATGGTTTTAAATCCTGGAAGTTCATCAAAGACGTGTTGCATCTGCAAAAAAAAAGAAAAAGGACTTTTTAATAACCCGAAGCATCGGTCGTGATGTCTCATCCGTAATCTAATCAACTCTGAGCTGTCAAACAGCAGCTCGATAATCATCCGCCAATGTGTCCCGTGTTAAAGAGAACGCCATGAATGGGGAAACGTTCATTGATATCTATCTTTGTCCGAGCTAAGCGCCTGGACGCTCTTATGACATAATCGTCTTTAAGGGCTCCGGCAGGTAACGTCCTGCTGGGAATGGCGTGCAGCTCTGAGAGGAACCAACGTGGAGAGACTTAATTTCCCAACACGACTCTCACTGAGAAGGTCGGCGGGAGGAAAAAGTGGCAGGAGGAGAAGATGGTTGGTAATCTTCTCCCTTTCTGGGGCCCTGACCTTTGCCCCCTGCGGTGTAAGCTCCTTTACTACAAGCCTGAGCCACAACAGACGTGGGACCTGGCAGCTGCTCGTAGCTCAGCGGTAAGATGGAATCTGGGAGTCGTCTATAAATAAAAAAAACACGCCGATGTTTGAGTCTGCGGGAGGACGAAGCCGAACGTCCTGCCCACGCACAATGAGCAGCGATGTGTGAGCAATTTAACCTTGTAGCACCCACAGTTGCAGATATGCAACAAGCTTTTTATTTATTTACATTATTTATTTACATTATATTTTTATTGATATTTTTATTTACATTACATTATTTGATTTTTTAAATTTATATACATTATTTACATTCATGTGTAATATTTTTTTACATTACATTTTATGTGCCGACAGTTGTCACAGCATCATTTTCTTGGCTCAGTGATTACACTCTGCTTTGCGGTGCTCTGTTCTAGTTCCTTCTGGTCTCGTTTGGTGTGGTCTGCTTTGTCCACCTTTCACAGCGCTAATTGGAGGTCAGGTCTCCAAATTGTATTATTATGATTATTTTTTTGCATTTTTTTATTAGCTTCATGTGCACATTTTTTATTTACATTACATTTTTTTGCATTTTATATGTGCTTCACTTTTTCACAACAAAGATCTGTGAAATCTGTTTGATTTGTTGTTGCATGGAAAGTTTATGATGGTTGCGTTCCACACTTTGTTTTAAGAATGTTCAATAAAGGTTTATTATATACATTTTATTGTGGTAGCAGCAGTTACTGGTGAACTTTCATTGTACCTTTTTAGCCAAATGTTCTGCAGAGAGTGCCCACAGTTGCAAATATGCAATATTGCCTAAAATGATCAAAAATAACCCAATTCCAAAAATTCCAAAAATATTGGTTTATTCCCACCCAAAAAGATGCAAGAAGAGCCTAAATTATTTGTTTCAATGATTATTCATATGCTTGGGTGCTACAAGGTTAAGATGATTATGAACGTAATGGAGCGTAGTTTTAGTTTTAGTTTAGATGTCTTTTTACATCTCTTTTAAAGACATTTTATGGTTCCTTTGAGTGTGAGCTTTTAAATATTGTAAATTGCTCTCTTCAGACGGGTGCAGTGGTGAGGCCCCTTCTGAAGAAGAGCAATTTAGATCACAAGATCCTTGATAATTACCGACCTGTATCCAACTTACCGTTTTTAAGTAAAATTATAGAAAAAGTTGTTTTTATCGAATTAAATGAGTTTTTCAAACAAACACAATATTTTTGAGAAGCATCAGTCTGGTTTTAGGAAGAACCACAGTACAGAGACAGCCCTTTTAAAGATTGTAAATGATCACCACATTTTATTAAACAGACTTAGAAGCCTGGTGGGTGTCTCTGGCACTGTTCTTAAATGGTTTTACTCCTATCTCCCAGATCGACAGTTTTTTATAAGTATGGATACATGCTCCTCAATAATTCATAAAATCAAGTGTGGGGTTCCCCAAGGATCAATTTTAGGCCCATTGCTTTTTAATCTGTACATGCTGCCACTTGGGGATGTCATCAGGAGACACGGCATTAGTTTTCACAGCTATGCTGATGATACACAGCTTTACATTGCCGTGTTCTCCTGATGACCTAGAACCAGTTAACGTTCTTTTAAACTGTATTTTAGATATAAAGTCATGGATGGCAGAGAATTTCTTACAGCTCAACCAGGGCAAGACTGAAGTTTAAATTATTGGTCCTGAAGACAAGAGAGAGATAATTTTACCCAAACTACAAAACTTTAAATCTTCTCAACATGTAAAAAATCTGGGTGTTCTTTTTTGACTCTGAGCTGTTTTTTTTTTTTTTTTTAGGAGGGGGAAAGCTGGAAGCAGAAAGCTGGAAGCAGAAAGCTGGAAGCAGGAGTCCCACCTGGTCCTGCAGGTGCTGAGCCAGGTCGACGTACTGAGGCGAGTCCGGGTCGTCCAGCAGCTCTCTGTAGCCCGGATCCACCAGGTTGATGCTGAACTCAACAATGTGCTGCACCGGACTCTCAGGAACCACATTAGGAAGCTCCGTGTCCTGCAGGTAAAAAACAACAACAGTCAGTTCGGAGGTAACATCTGGAAACATCTGGAAACAGCTGCCACAAGCCCTGCAGCTGCTGGTGTAACAACGTAGGGAATGTTTGCTCAGAACTAGGGCTGGGCGAGTTAACTCGTCATTATCGCGTTATCTTGTTAATTATTTAACGCCGAAAAATATTTTATTGCACATTAACGCAGATTTAAAAAAAATTATTATTTAAAAAAAACAAAAAACAAAACAAAAAAAAAAAATATATATATATATATATACATATATTTTCTTTATTTAAAAAAAAATAATAATAATAATAATTTTGTTTGGGGCTTTTGTGCCTTTAATGGATAGGAAAGTTCATAGAATCAGGAAGCAGGGGACAGAGAGAGGGGGAACAACACGCAGCACAGGGCCGTCCGATGCAGGATTCAAACCGGGGCCAGCTGCAGCGAGGACTGTAGCCTCTGTACATGGGGCGCCTGCAACCACAGACCACCCCTGTTTTATTATTTATTTTATTATTGTAAAAGTCTGTTGCTCACAGGCTTTTATTTTGTAAAAGTCTGCTGCTCACAGGCTTTTATTTTGTAACAGTGTGTTGCTCACAGGCTTTTATTTTGTAACAGTCTGTTGCTCACAGGCTTTTATTTTGTAAAAGTCTGCTGCTCACATGCTTTTATTTTGTAACAGTGTGTTGCTCACAGGCTTTTATTTTGTAAAAGTCTGTTGCTCACAGGCTTTTATTTTGTAAAAGTCTTCTGCTCACAGGCTTTTATTTTGTAAAAGTCTGTTGCTCACAGGCTTTTATTTTGTAAAAGTCTTCTGCTCACAGGCTTTTATTTTGTAAAAGTCTGTCGCTCACAGGCTTTTATTCTGTAAAAGTCTGTCGCTCACAGGCTTTTATTCTGTAAAAGTCTGTTGCTCACAGGCTTTTATTCTGTAAAAGTCTGCTGCTGTTTGCTGTGGAACAGGAAAAGAAAGTAATCGGCGGATCCACCAAACATGGAGAAGGGTACGGAACTTTTACTCGGCCATTTTAATGTTAAAGTTCTTCCAGACGGCGGAGTCGACAGAACCAAAGTCATCTGTAAACACTGCCAAGTTGAATTGTCTTCTCAGCGTAGTAGTTCCAGTCTAAAATATCACTTAAAGGCAAAACACACAACTGATAGCAGCAAGTCATTCAAGGAAACAGACAGTGGAGCGAGGCTTCTACATAAAAACTACAGAAAGATGCTGATGTTAAAAGTGTGTTTGCACAACAAATGTTATGGCACTTTCATTCATATGGCAGCACATTTAAAATAAAACTAAATGCTAAAAGCTATACACTACTTTTGGATTCATTTTTGGATTCTGCGTACAAATGCGATTAATCGTGATTAATCAGGGAAATTAAAATAAAAAAAATAAAAACCTGCGTTAATGCGCGATAAAATATTTATCAGCGTTAAATAAGTAATGCGTTAACGTGATAATAACAAGTTAACTCGCCCAGCACTACTTTTTACTGAATACCTCCTGCGGGGGGGGAGTGTCAGAGCTTGTAGGCGCCTCTGGGAGCACCTCAGCGGGCTCGGTGTGATCGAGAGCCGGGCTGGGAGAGGCGCCGATGGGCCCGGGGGGGTCAGCGGTGCTGGTGATGATCGCCGGGGCCGCTGACGGCGTGGCGGGCTGAACCTCCGGACCTGAAGCGACACGAGAGGGACGTCAGTCACAGACTGCATGAACAGGGATACGATGAGAGAAGTTATTCTGTTTTTATTCTGTTTCCTGAGTTCATTTCAGTTCAAATTCCTCCATTTATGAGCAAAAACGTATGAATTCATGGTTGGAAGTTCCTACCTTCTGTCTCAGGGAGTCTCTGCGTGGGCGCAGGAGTCACCACCCGTCTGCAGAGGAAGGAAAGTCAGTCATTTACAGCATAAATTCTGAATTTAAAGAAAGTCCAACAGTCATCAGGACAGAAAAAACAGCATTTCTGCTCAGACTTTATGACCCAAACACAGCAGTAAACCCTGAGAACTGTTTGGGGGACATCTGTTGAGTTTAGTGGAGTTAAATGAGAAACCATCTGTTGCTTTAGCCTGCAAAACATCACCAAATGTAAAATAATGTGAGAGTTTATGAGTAAAATGTGCTGCAACGTGAAGTGTTCTGTGTGGTGGAGATATTTCAGACCTCAGTGACCCTCTCACAGGCTGTTTAACGGCCTGTTTGGGTCACATTTAGCAGCCCGTGTGCAGCTCTTACCGCGGCGGTGGCCTTCTGTCTCTCAGCCGGTTCATCCTCTGTAAACAACCAAAAAGAAAAAACAATCACTGAGTGTGTGTGTGTGTTGCACAACTAGCTCTCACTCCACATCATTTTAACACTTGTGCAGTAATTGGCTGCAGGATCGTGTGTCAGTGTTTGCTGCTGCTCTCCGGAGGGTTTTACATGGACAAAGCTTTATTTTTTACATTATTTAGAGCCAAGACTTGAGTTTGTGAGAGAAAAATTATGCGTTTCATGTGTCCGAGGTATTTAAGTGTTTGCAAAAAGCTGTTAAAATTAGGGCTGGGCAACGATTAAAATGTTTAATCTAATTAATCACATGATTTCCCTGATTAATCGCGATTAATCGCATTTGTACGCAAAATCCCCCTTCAGTGCAAAATAACTTTTTTACAGAGATTAAGAATGACTTTCACAGTCCTAAGCAAGTCGTACTAAACCTAACCGAGTAGCTTACGAAACCAAAAGGTGTCGTTTAATGTAGGGCTGGGCAACGATTAAAATGTTTAATCTAATTAATCGCATGATTTCCCTGATTAATCACGATTAATCTCATTTGTACGCAAAACCCAAAAATGAATCCAAAAGTAGTGTATAGCTTTTAGCATTTAGTTTTATTTTAATCGCATCGGACAGCCCTGTGCTGCGTGTCGTTCCCCCTCTCTCTGACCTTTCCAATCCATTAAAGGCACAAAAGCCCCCAAAAAATAATAAAAACAATTTTAAGCAACAGATAAGTTAAGCAACTGTGAGCAACAGACTTTTACAAAATAAAATACATTTATAAATAAATAAATATATTTACGAATAAATAAATAATAAAACCTGCGTTAATGCGCAATAAAATATCTATCGGCGTTAAATAATTAACGAGTTAACGCAATAATAATGAATTAACTCGCCCAGCCCTGGGTAAATCCCTTAAACAACACCCACCCGATGATCAGTGTGCATGGGCTGTAATGTTTTCCATCTTCCTGGTGGGGAAACAAGCCCATGTGGCAGCTTTGCTGATGCACAGATGCGACTTTGATGAATGTTTGCATGCTTATTAATGGATTTATAACCAAACTGCAGACCGAGAAGCTAAAGCTCAGCAGCAGCTCGGTTAATCTACGATTGGAATGAGCTCAAAAACTGGAACTTTGTGTTATTGTGTAAAGATCAGTTCAGCAGAGGTTTCCAGCTCGGTGGTTTCCAGATGACGGACCAGGACGCTGAAAGCTGGACCGGAGCAGGAGCTTTACGCTGGAAAAAATTCCCCTCCAAAAATAAGTAAGAAAAGCAACAAATAAAAGACGTTTTTGCTTGAAATAAGCAAAAAAATCTGCCAATGGAACTAGTGAAAATCGGCTTGTCAAGATTTCTTGAAATAAGATGTGATATTTAGGACTTTTGAGATAAAAGTGATCTTGAAATTAGCTTAAAAACCTCTTCAAATGTAAAAAAAAAACTTGTTTCATGTGATATGTGACTCAAAACAATTTGTTTTCAAGACTTTTTTATTTTTAACAAGATATTCCAGATGTATTGTATTCAAACAAGTCCCTATATCTGGCTGAAATGGTGCTTGTTAGGCAGCTGTGTCTGATATTAAGTGTAATGAGATATTTTGACTAGAAATGAAACAAATATACTTGGTAAGACTTTGATTTTTTCCAGTGTAGGTCCAACCTGAGCCCGCTGGCTGTTCTTACCCTGTGAATCATGCTGATGTGCTCCTCCGAGCTGCTGAAGTTCTTGGCGAGGTCGGAGATGCAGAGCGTCTCTTGCTGACACGTGTGAACCCACTGCTGGTACTCTGAGGTCCCAGGAATCCGTTCGTAGAAGATCCGGAACGCCTCCCACACGGTCTCCTGACAAACTGAGCAAACACACAAACATGAGATCAACTCTAAACAGTCTGTTCTGCACGGAAAGACTCATCTCAGCACGACTTCCAGGCCCAGAATCCTCTGTGGGCCCAGCTGGGATCAGGAAGCAGAAAACCCCCCCATGCTCACCAGAGGTGGGTAGTAACGAGTTACATTTACTTGAGTAAGTTTTTGAAAACATTATACTTCTAGGAGTAGTTTTAAATCTCTATATTTTTTACTTTTCCTTGAGTAGATGTGAGCAGCAGAAACTGTCCTCTTACTCCGCTACATTAGGCTACAATGAGCTGGTTACTTTCCTTCTTACCTCTTTGGTATTCTACGCCTCATTATTTTTATCCCCCGCGTACGCCTCATTTTAATGTTTTATTCTGACAGAGAGAGAGACTTCCACCAAAGGCTCTACCACCTGACTGTGTTCCACCAATCAGACGCAGCCGTGCAGTCTGGTCACGTGACCGTACTCGATCTCAGCGGCGGGACGGGTTAGCTTTAGCATTAGCAGTCGTAGCAAACAAACAAAGAAACAGATGAAAAATGTCAGAACCAACGGTGGGAAATGAAGACGCAGACGAGGCCTCATACTGAAAGCATGTTTACCTTACAAAGAGTGAGAAACAGCAGCTACATTATGTGTCTTCTGTGTCAACCAAAACAAACGCACATTTCAGCAGAAACTCAACATCTAACTTGAGGAAACATGTAGCGCTAAGTTTCCTAAACTCGTTTTTCCCCCATGGATAGGTGAATGTTTGTTTTTTAGGTTACATATGGGTTACATATGTTTTAAACATTTCCTAAGTCTCTTTTATTTTTCATTGAAGTTCTTAAATTTACCCGGATAACTTTAATTTAAGCTATTTTGTAATTAATTAATTTATTTTAATTTATTTGATCAATTGGATGAACTCTAATTTGCCTAAAGATGATTATTTAGTATTTTTGTCTGTCTGATTGAATGCTTGTGTTAACAAATAAATCAGACGTTACTCAACAGTTACTCAGTACTCGAGTATTTTTTTCACCGCACTTTTTTACTCTTACTCAAGTAATTATTTGGATGGTTTAGTAGGTAGTTTAGATAAACTCTGTCTGAGCTCTAATGAGGAGCCTCTGGGGTCACGACTTGTTGTAAAAGTTTTGTTTTCCTTTAAACTTACAACACATGTCAGAATAAAACTGAAGCAAACAAAGAGGGCTTCCAGTTATTTACACCAACACCAATGAATTCCATCCAGTTTTCACAGTTTTCCAGCTGCACATAATGGCATGAATACTAATATAATCAGTGACTCTGACCTGCACCCGCTGGCCAAAAAGCTAACCAATTAAAACAAATTAACAGTGTTAATAAAGACGATTATTTATTCTAATCTGAGCTCCTGGCAGAAATAACACAGAGTAAGAACTGCAGCAGAAATAATGACCTCTTTAATGCATAATTCCTGATAATACACCGAGTTTAAAATGACTCCCAGCAGCCACAAACAGGAGAAACTTTCAGCTACTTTATCATAAGTTAATAAGCTCACAGCTTCTCTTTCTGCAGCTGTTTAACTGGTTTAATGCATTTTTAATCTAATTAATCACATGATTTCCCTGATTAATCACGATTAATCGCATTTGTACGCAGAATCCAAAAATGAATCCAAAAGTAGCGTATAGCTTTTAGCATTTAGCTTTATTTTAAATGTGCTGCCATATGAATGAAAGTGCCATAACATTTGTTGTGCAAACACACTTTTAACATCAGCATCTTTCTGTAGTTTTTATGTAGAAGCCTCGCTCCACTGTCTGTTTCCTTGAATGACTTGCTGCTATCAGTTGTGTGTTTTGCCTTTAAGTGATATTTTAGACTGGAACTACTACGCTGAGAAGACAATTCAACTTGGCAGAGTTTACAGATGACTTTGGTTCTGTCGACTCCGCCGTCTGGAAGAACTTTAACATGAAAATGGCCGAGTAAAAGTTCCGTACCCTTCTCCATGTTTGGTGGATCCGCCGATTACTTTCTTTTCCTGTTCCACAGCAGACAGCAACAGACTTTTACAGAATAAAAGCCTGTGAGCAACAGACTTTTACAAAATAAAAGCCTGTGAGCAACAGACTTTTACAAAATAAAAGCCTGTGAGCAACAGACTTTTACAGAATAAAAGCCTGTGAGCAGCATACTTTTACAAAATAAAAGCCTGTGAGCAGCAGACTTTTACAAAATAAAAGCCTGTGAGCAGCAGACTTTTACAAAATAAAAGCCTGTGAGCAGCAGACTTTTACAGTAATAAAATAAATAATAAAACAGGGGAGCTGCGTGTCGTTCCCCCTCTCTCTGCCCCCTGCTTCCTGTCTCTCTGATCTTTCCTATCCATTAAAGGCACAAAAGCCCCCAAAAATAATTCAACATTTTAAATTTTATTTTATAAAAACTGCGTTAATGCACGATAAAATATTTATCGGCGTCAAATAATTAACAAGTTAATGCGATAATAACAAGTTAATTTGTCCAGTCCTAATTTTTTCATTTATTATTATTATCATTATTATTATCAGTGTTCTGGGAACTTTGCACCCCCCCACAAAGAGAAACCAGTGAAATCCTGGTGGACTAACTAATGACCCCCAGATGATTAGTCCAGATTTAAACCTTTTAAGGAGGTATTTATGACACGAGCTGGACGGGATTACCCGTGATGGAGTCCGGGCCGACGGTGCAAGGGGCGTTTGCATGATGAAAGCAGCCAAATGATTGGTTCAGAGGACAGAGATGCAGCAGCCGTCTCATCAGCAGTCGTTTCTTAACGGCTAACCTTAAAGAAGGGGATGTGTCCCCGCATTATCATGGCCCATCTTTTCTTTACCTCCATCAAATCTGCTTGTTTCATTCTCATCGCTATAAAAGCATCGACCTGTTTCTACAACCTAAATCATCCCAATCCACTGAATTTTCCACTGATTTTCACGTGGTGTTGCTGTTGTAAACAGGCAGGGGGGGTTTGGTTTGCTCAAACATTAACAGACAACTAGAAAGAGAATGCTTATGAGCTGAATGGGGATAGCTGACCACGCTAAAAAAAGCTGAAAATAGTTCAATTTTAGCAGTAAAAACTGTTGCTACCAAACTTTACATTGGAGTTAGTCAGAGAATTTGAGAGGTTGATCTCGGTTCAAGGCTCATAGCTGAAATTCTGTAAATGTGAGCTCTTTAGTAGTTACATTGGCTGAAAGAGGACACATTTTCCTACATTTTAAGGTATAATTTGTGTCTCTAAGTTAAACTGTATGAAAGTTAGAGGAATTTGTTTGAAAAAACTGAAAAATTTGAAACAAATCAGCATGCACTCAACTGTGTGCTCATTCATAAAAATCAAGAAGGAGCAAAATGTTCATGTTTTTGAAACTGTCATATTTCAAAATTGGCTGAATATTTGAAAAAGCTGAAACAATTTGGTAATAGCTGAATGTCTTGTGACCCATTTAAAGTTTGAATGGTGTCTCTAGCTGAAAGCATGCAGAAGTAGTTAGGTTGGAAAGAGGAGGAAGCTTTAGAAGAGCTGAAAGCAGTTTACATTCATTTGAATGATGGGAAAATTTGAATAAAAGTTGAATATCTTAAAAAGTGCAAAAGTTAAAAACACCAAAAATGATGGCAGGAATCTGCTGAAAGAGCTGAACATTTTGATACAAAATTTGTCAAAATAGCTGAAAGTATGCAGGAGTAGTTAGGTGCCGAAAACTGGCGGAATAATAATAATAAAGAGAAACAGGAACTTAACGCTTCCTGGACACAATCTTTAGATGAATTGATCCTGAATGGGTCGGATGTGAGCCGTTCTGACTGCTTATTCAGCATTTGTGTATCTGTTAGACATGAGCTCAGCTGAAATGACAGTGAGAAAGTTATTTTCAGGACGCCAGGGAGCAAAGTAAACAGAACGTCCCCTGGTGATGTCAGAAGGAGTTTACCGAAGTCTGAGGGAAATGTGTCATAACGAGAGGCTCGGGTGAGTTTGTGAAGACAGAAATGTAGCTCAGTTAGTTCAGATTCAGTCAGAGAGGCAGAAGAGTCAGAGGCTGTGTTCCAAACCGCATACTACTCATACTAACTTTCTGAGTTAGTATGCGAGTTTGAGTAAGCGAGAAGTTCCCGGATGCATACTAGATTCTCCTAAATGTTGGGTATGCATCATGAGGTTACTACTCATACTCAAACTACCCAAGATGCAACGTAACGTGACGTCGCCGATCGTCATTTCCTGTCAAAACAGCAGTTTCAAGCTAGCTACAACGAGGGTAGGTTCACTTCCTGTTTTCAAAACAAAAGCACCAATTGTATGGTAATGGCTTTCCCTATGATAAAAGGCAACGGGTATTTTATTTTGTGAAAATAACAGGAAGTGCGTCGCTCACTGCGGCTAGCTTTAGTAGCGCCGAATTCGTGGGAACAAAATTGTAAACAGCCGGTATTTTGTCAGGTTTTCAACACGTTGGGGATCTAAACGACTACTTTCTCACCTGAAAATGTTTCAAATGTTGCTAAAGTTTACAGAGTTTAGAGCTTAAGAGAAATCAGCTTCAGGTCGGCTGATTTCGGCTCGGGCAGGAGCGAAATGCATTGTGGGTAAACGCTCTGCATACTGTCTGATCGATGAGTATGTAGTATGCAGTATGTAGTATGCAGTATGCAGTATGTTGTATGTAGTATGTAGTATGCAGTATGTAGTATGCAGTATGTAGTATGCAGTATGCAGTATGTTGTATGTAGTATGTAGTATGCAGTATGCAGTATGTAGTATGTAGTATGCAGTATGCAGTATGTAGTATGTAGTATGTAGTATGTAGTATGCAGTATGCAGTATGCAGTATGTAGTATGTTGTATGTAGTATGTTGTATGCAGTATGTAGTATGTAGTATGCAGTATGCAGTATGTAGTATGTAGTATGTTGTATGTAGTATGTAGTATGCAGTATGCAGTATGTAGTATGTAGTATGTAGTATGTAGTATGCAGTATGCAGTATGCAGTATGTAGTATGTAGTATGCAGTATGCTGTATGCAGTATGTAGTATGTAGTATGTAGTATGCAGTATGTAGTATGCAGTATGTAGTATGCAGTATGTTGTATGTAGTATGTAGTATGCAGTATGCAGTATGTAGTATGTAGTATGCAGTATGCAGTATGTAGTATGCAGTATGCAGTATGTAGTATGTAGTATGCAGTATGTAGTATGTAGTATGTAGTATGTTGTATGTAGTATGTAGTATGCAGTATGCAGTATGTAGTATGTAGTATGTAGTATGTAGTATGCAGTATGCAGTATGCAGTATGTAGTATGTAGTATGCAGTATGCTGTATGCAGTATGTAGTATGTAGTATGCAGTATGTAGTATGCAGTATGTAGTATGCAGTATGTAGTATGTAGTATGTAGTATGCAGTATGTAGTATGTAGTATGTAGTATGTAGTATGCAGTATGCAGTATGCAGTATGTAGTATGTTGTATGTAGTATGTTGTATGCAGTATGTAGTATGTAGTATGTAGTATGTAGTATGCAGTATGCAGTATGTAGTATGTAGTATGTAGTATGCAGTATGCAGTATGTAGTATGTAGTATGCAGTATGCTGTATGCAGTATGTAGTATGTAGTATGCAGTATGTAGTATGCAGTATGTAGTATGTAGTATGCAGTATGTAGTATGCAGTATGTAGTATGCAGTATATAGTATGTAGTATGTAGTATGTTGTATGCAGTATGTAGTATGTAGTATGCAGTATGTAGTATGCAGTATGTAGTATGCAGTATGTAGTATGTAGTATGCAGTATGTAGTATGTAGTATGTAGTACACAGTATGTAGTATGCAGTATGTAGTATGTAGTATGCAGTATGTAGTATGCAGTATGTAGTATGTAGTATGCAGTATGTAGTATGTAGTATGCAGTATGCAGTATGCAGTATGTAGTATGTAGTATGCAGTATGCTGTATGCAGTATGTAGTATGTAGTATGCAGTATGTAGTATGCAGTATGTAGTATGCAGTATGTAGTATGTAGTATGTAGTATGCAGTATGTAGTATGTAGTATGTAGTATGCAGTATGCAGTATGCAGTATGTAGTATGTAGTATGCAGTATGCTGTATGCAGTATGTAGTATGTAGTATGCAGTATGTAGTATGCAGTATGTAGTATGTAGTATGCAGTATGTAGTATGTAGTATGCAGTATGCAGTATGCAGTATGTAGTATGTAGTATGCAGTATGCTGTATGCAGTATGTAGTATGTAGTATGCAGTATGTAGTATGCAGTATGTAGTATGCAGTATGTAGTATGTAGTATGTAGTATGCAGTATGTAGTATGTAGTATGTAGTATGCAGTATGTAGTATGTAGTATGTAGTATGTAGTATGCAGTATGCAGTATGTAGTATGTTGTATGCAGTATGTAGTATGTAGTATGCAGTATGCAGTATGTAGTATGTAGTATGTTGTATGTAGTATGTAGTATGCAGTATGCAGTATGTAGTATGTAGTATGTAGTATGTAGTATGCAGTATGCAGTATGCAGTATGTAGTATGTAGTATGCAGTATGCTGTATGCAGTATGTAGTATGTAGTATGCAGTATGTAGTATGCAGTATGTAGTATGCAGTATGTAGTATGTAGTATGTAGTATGCAGTATGTAGTATGTAGTATGTAGTATGTAGTATGCAGTATGCAGTATGCAGTATGTAGTATGTTGTATGCAGTATGTAGTATGTAGTATGCAGTATGCAGTATGCAGTATGTAGTATGTTGTATGCAGTATGCAGTATGCAGTATGTAGTATGTTGTATGCAGTATGTAGTATGTAGTATGTAGTATGTAGTATGCAGTATGCAGTATGTAGTATGTAGTATGTAGTATGCAGTATGCAGTATGTAGTATGTAGTATGCAGTATGTTGTATGCAGTATGTAGTATGTAGTATGCAGTATGTAGTATGCAGTATGTAGTATGCAGTATATAGTATGTAGTATGTAGTATGTTGTATGCAGTATGTAGTATGTAGTATGCAGTATGTAGTATGCAGTATGCAGTATGTAGTATGCAGTATATAGTATGTAGTATGCAGTATGTAGTATGCAGTATGTAGTATGTAGTATATAGTATGTAGTATGTAGTATGCAGTATGCAGTATGTAGTATGCAGTATATAGTATGTAGTATGCAGTATGTAGTATGCAGTATGTAGTATGTAGTATGCAGTATGTAGTATGTAGTATGTAGTACACAGTATGTAGTATGCAGTATGTAGTATGTAGTATGCAGTATGTAGTATGCAGTATGTAGTATGTAGTATGCAGTATGTAGTATGTAGTATGTAGTACGCAGTATGTAGTATGTAGTATGCAGTATGTAGTATGCAGTATGTAGTATGTAGTATGTAGTATGCAGTATGCAGTATGCAGTATGCAGTATGCAATATGCAGTATGCAGTATGCAGTATGCAGTATGTAGTATGCAGTATGCAGTATGCAGTATGCAGTATGCAGTATGCAGTATGCAGTATGTAGTATGTAGTATGTAGTATGCAGTATGCAGTATGTAGTATGTAGTATGCAGTATGTAGTATGTAGTATGTAGTATGTAGTATGCGGTTTTGAACACAGCCAGAGTCAGGAGGACTCATCAAGCTTTGTTTTCCTTGTTTTTTTGCCTGTTTGCTTTGTGTTCTCCATCAACATCGACCCGCCTCTGTTTGGTCTGTTTGGGGAGACGGCGGCACCTTTAACACCATTAAGGTGCAACAAGGTTAAAGAGAAGTTATATTGATTTGTTCACTTTGAAATCCATATTTAAGCTGTTTCACTTTGTATAATCCCTGCTGACTCCACGGGGTGGAGGTCACCATCAGCTGCAGGACTGAAACCATTCTCCTTTCGTGACCCAAACAGATCCAAGTTGATGTTACAGCTGCTCTGCTCTCACAGAGGAAAGATCCAAACTTACTCAGGCTTTGAAATCTGTGTCTTCTTCATCCTCCATCTTTTTGATAGCTGCACAGCAGCTAAACATTTCACTGTGTTGCACCATGATTTGGAGGTTTGTTGCGTCCCTTTTCAGCGTTAATTTAAAGCAACATTAACCTTCTGTCCCACCGTTCGAGCCTCATAAAGTCCAACCAGAATCATATATCTATCATATATTTAACAGCTCAGTCAGCAGAGGTGGGTAGAAACGAGTTACAATTACTTGAGTAAGTTTTTGAAAAAATTATACTTCTAGGAGTAGTTTTAAATCAGTTACTTTTACTAAGAACAACTAGTTTTATTTTAGTTGTTTTTAAATTGTAGAAAAGCAGAATTTGAAGTTTTGTGAGCCGAGGTGGAACAACTTAAAGTACATTTCACTACGTATATATACACATATAACAACTAATTTACATGATTCATGATTAAAGTAACATTAACTTACTTTGTTTTATAAGATATTCAAAATTTATTGCAAAAGTTCCACTAATATTTCATAAATATGTTCTAATTTTTTCAGCAGTATGCTCAGAAATTTCACACATTTCTATGAATTAATAGCTACAAATAATGTTAGAATAAAAAATGATGCAGGTTAAAATGTAGAAAATGCATCATTTACAGCATGCAACAATGAAAATATCCTTATATTATATATATCCTTAATGTTGGAGCCAACTTTATAGAAACTTAACTCAACAAACACCAATTTTAATCTCTTTAAAAAGTGGAACTACAGTTTTATTGGAGGAAATTATCCCTTTTTGTGACCCGATCAGCTGTTTGTTCACGGTTCATCTCTTATACTTTGATGCATCTTCAGGCTGTTAACACCAGCTTTGTGAGTCCCACATCCATAATGAGCTGTAAGCAGAGGTGGGTAGTAACGAGTTACATTTACTTGAGTAAGTGTTTGAAAACATTATACTTCTAGGAGTAGTTTTAAATCTCTATACTTTTTACTTTTACTTGAGTAGATGTGTGCAGCAGAAACTGTCCTCTTACTCCGCTACATTAGGCTACAATGAGCTGGTTACTAGTTTACAATTTTGTTCCCACGAATTCGGCGCTACTAAAGCTAGCCGCAGTGAGCTAACGCACTTCCGGTTATTTTCACAAAATAAAATACCCGTTGCCTTTTATCATAGGGAAAGCCATTACCATACAATTGGTGCTTTTGTTTTGAAAACAGGAAGTGAACCTACCCTCGTTGTAGCTAGCTTGAAACTGCCGTTTTGACAGGAAATGACGATCGGCGACGTCACGTTACGTTGCATCTTGGGTAGTTTGAGTATGAGTAGTAACCTCATGATGCATACCCAACATTTAAGAGAATCTAGTATGCATCCGGGAACTTCTCGCTTACTCAAACTCGCATACTAACTCAGAAAGTTAGTAGGAGTAGTAGGAGAAGTATGCGGTTTGGAACACAGCCTTGGAGTTATTGAGCTGCTGGTTTAAATGTTGATGTGTCAGCTGAATCCAGACAAGATTAAAGGGAGTTACACCTATTTTCTCTATGAGTGTGTGACTCAAAGTGACGGTGGTGTTTTCTCTGATGGTACCTCGGAGCTGGTAGTACGCCCGGTGGCTGGCGAGCACTTCATCGATGGTCTCCTGGGGGCAGATTCTCACCCCGGAGTGTAGAAACACCGACCTCTTGGATCGACGCCTGCCGACCTCAGAGCCCGAAGCTTTGCTGCGCGAGGACATCTTCAGCAGGTCCAGCAGACGCGTCGGGCGGCCGGACTCTGTCCTCAGTCCCGCCTCCAGCCGGACGCCGCCGCCGTCTGAGCGGGAAACGCAGAAGGTCAGTGGGGTCAGAGGTCAGAACACCTGCTCACATGCAAATCTATATGAACGCTGTGGTAAAAAGTTGTGAAATTTGGCACACGTAATCAGCCAAGTGCCAAAGTCAACATCAAGAATTTTCATGCCCCAAGAGCTTACTCTCTAGCGCCACCAACACGTCAAAGTTCAAAGTGCATTCAGCCTAATAACTTTGGACTCCTTGGTCCAAATTTCACAAACGAGGCATCGTTTGAATCCTTGGATCATGACGAGTCTAATACGTCCAATGGCGTCATTTTCCGTCTTATTAAATTTTACGCCATTTTGAATTTTATCAAAAACCTTCAAAAAGCATTTCAGGTAACACAGATTATCCGATTTCCACGGGACTTGGCACATAGACTTTTCAGACCAATCCGCACAAAAGTTATCATGTGGAATGTTTAATTACGCTTTAGTTTGCCTATACCAGCCAATCAAACTCGGTGGCGAGGCCGCCAAACCGGAAGTGAGGCCATATCGTGGCAACTGTTAAATGTTATGACGTCAAACTCCTAACACAGACTTATGACTACATTTTTGAGAGGTCCAAGAAGTTTGGTGACGTTTAGCCTATAGGTGGCGCTATATGTAGCAAAAATGCATTTTTGCTCATATCTTTGGACCCGTTTGTCCAAATTTCACAAATGAGGTACCGCTGGAATTCATGGATGCAGACGAGGTCATCGCAGTCCATGACGTCATTTACGCCAAATTGGAATTTCCGCCATTTTGAATTTTATCAAAAACCTTCAAAAAGCATTTCAGGTCACACAGATTGTCCGATCTCCACGGGACTCAACACATAGAATCTTCAGACCAAGCCGCACAAAGTTATCATGTGGAATTTTTCATTTTGCTTCCATTTGCCAGCGGCAGCCAATCAAACTCTACGCCGACGCGCGAACAGGACGTTAGGCCATATCTCTGCGATGCATTGATGTTTCAATGCCAAACTTGGTGCATGGACTCATGATGCCTTCCTGAGCAGCCCAAGCCTTCCCTGTTGTGCCATGCTGCTAGGCCGCCCCCCCCCCCCATCGCTGCTTGCGGCTATATTTTCTAAGTTCATTTGGCTTCTCCCGTGTGATGAGACCTTCTAAATGTAAATACTGATGTATTTCAGAGCGCCTTCAGACAAAGTTGCTTCTTTTAGAGGATGCACATTTTGCTTTATTATGCAGAGATCTTGAAAGAATAACCGACATGTTACCCGTCACAAAGAAAAGGATTTTATTCTGGAAGGCAGATTCATTCAATTTGTTTGCGAATGCAAAAGGTTTTTGGTTTGAACAGCAGATAAATCTAAAGGCTTTGAGATGATTATTCAGAGAGAAGAAGAATAAAAGTTTAGTCTTCTTCTACAAGCTCTGACGGCAGCGAGATGCTGGATCGTTTCAACATTTCCCGACATGAAACAGAGTGCGATGTTCAAAGAGAAAAGCTTTTAAAAGTTCATGTTAGCTTACATGCAGTGTCTTGCATTTTTAAAGCCTGTTTTATTTTTCATTGTGCATCATATTCCATCCTGAGAGTAAAGCTGTTAAACACAGAGAAGTAGTTTATTTTTCTCCCTAATCAGTCATGTGTGAGAGCGCTGTGGAAAAATAAAGAATCACCGGGTGAGAGGAAGCAGAAAAGTACAGTTTATGTTGAAAACAATGAGCTGGATGACACCACCAACCCCTCCAGCCTCCCAAGAAGAATCCAAGGAACCAAGCACCTTATTAAGAAGCAGCCGGCCAATCACAGCGTAGCTCCACCAAAACGCACACTGTGTTGTTTTCAGGGTTCTGTTAAATAAAACGTTAAAGTGAGCGTCCAGCAGACTGCAGGTCCGAGGCAGCCGGCCTCGGCTCTGAATTATTCTTTAACATTTTATGGTTCGAGGCTGAAAACCAAATCTTTTATGCAGGTTGTTGCCTTGTTATGACCCTCTGATGTGTTGTCTCTGCTCCTGCTGCTGCTTCTTTTTAAGACATTAAATCTACTTTCATCGGCTCGCTGGTGAAATCTGACGGAACAAAACCCCCTCACTCCTTCAGATCCAGATAAATAAATCACCAGAGTCGAGTCCGACTACGCTGTTCCCGAGCGTGTCTTTGTGCTGCGTTTTATCTGCGGCCGTGAGTGATGTTCAGCAGGTTCGGGCCTGACTCTCCCTCCTTGTGCCCACTCAAAAACTAAAAATAAAAACACTGACTGAACTTGAATGGTGCTTAGAATAAAAAACATTGGTTCAACAGCAGAGAGCAGCTCACACAGTCTGACAGGAACAGGAACAAAACATACAGACGGTGAACCTGGATGTTTTCTGCTGATATTCAGCTGATGTTGGAAGAATCGGATACTTGGCTGCTCTTCGGTTGTGTTTTTAATATGGCTGGGCAACGATTAAAATGTTTAATCTAATTAATCACATGATTTCCCTGATTAATCACGATTAATCGCATTTGTACGCAGAATCCAAAAATGAATCCAAAAGTAGCGTATAGCTTTTAGCATTTAGCTTTATTTTAAATGTGCTGCCATATGAATGAAAGTGCCATAACATTTGTTGTGCAAACACACTTTTAACATCAGCATCTTTCTGTAGTTTTTATGTAGAAGCCTCGCTCCACTGTCTGTTTCCTTGAATGACTTGCTGCTATCAGTTGTGTGTTTTGCCTTTAAGTGATATTTTAGACTGGAACTACTACGCTGAGAAGACAATTCAACTTGGCTGTAAATGCAGGAGTTTTTTTAAAATTTATTTTGAAATGCGTGCTTTTATGTTGAAACCAGTAAAACAGGAAGTAGCGCCGGTTAGCTCGGTTAGCTTCACACCTGTAGCGGTGATGTTAGCTGCTAGTTTATCTTTATTTTATTACTCCATGCTTCGTGGTGTTTGCTGTAACTGTGTGAATGTGATGCATTCAACAGACTTTTACAATAATAAAAGCTGCGTTAATGCGCCATAAAATATTTATCGGCGTTAAATAATTAATGAGTTAACGCGATAATAACGAGTTAACTCGTCCAGCCCGAGTAAATTCTGATGTATTTCAGAGCTTCTTCAGAGAAAGTTGCTTGTTTTAGAGAATGCACATTTTGCTTTATTACGGGGAGATCTTGAAATAATAACCGACATGTTACCCGTCACAAAGAAAAGGATTTTTTAAGAGTTAATTCAAAATGTCAAGCTGTCAGAAAACCAGCAACGAATCCAAACCAAACTGAGCCATCGTCTGTTTTGCATTCTCATTTGCATTGTGGACGTGTTTGCACATATTCAGGCCTGCTTTATGCATCATTTACTCCGCTGTCAGCTGCTGTTTTCTACCTTTAAACGTGTTGGCATTGAACACCGTGATGATTTCACAGCCTGTTACTTATGCAATCGTAATAGGCTTTGCTTAACATTGTGACCACGTTTAGTACGTGTATATTTAGTCTTACCGCTCAGATCCTTATATCTAACCGACCTTTATCCTGTTTACACACTGGAAAAAAATGCCCCTCCAAAAATAACTAAGAAAAGCAACAAATAAAAGACGTTTTTGCTTGAAATAAGCAAAATAAATCTGCCAATGGAACTAGTGAAAATCAGCTTGTCAAGATTTCTTGAAATAAAATGTGATATTTAGAACTTTTGAGATAAAAGTGATCTGGAAATTAGCTTAAAAACCTCTTAAAATGTAAAAAAAAAGCTTGTTTCATATGATATGTGACTCAAAACAATTTGTTTTCAAGACTTTTTCATTTTTAACAAGATATTCCAGATGTATTGTCTTCAAACAAGTCCCTATATCTGGCTGAAATGGTACTTGTTAGGCAGTTGTGTCTTATATTAAGTGTAATGAGATACTCAATGAGACAAATATACTCACTGGAAAAAAATCAAAGTCTTACCAAGTATATTTGTCTCATTTCTAGTCCAAATATCTCATTACACTTAATATAAGACACAACTGCCTAACAAGTACCATTTCAGCCAGATATAGGGACTTGTTTGAAGACAATACATCTGGAATATCTTGTTAAAGGAAAAAGTCTTGAAAACAAATTGTTTTGAGTCGGATTTCATATGAAACAAGCTTTTTTTTACATTTGAAGAGGTTTTTAAGCTAATTTCAAGATCACTTTCATCTCAAAAGTCCTAAATATCACATTTTATTTCAAGAAATCTTGACAAGCCGATTTTCACTAGTTCCATTGGCAGATTTTTTTGCTTATTTCAAGCAAAAACGTCTTTTATTTGTTGTTTTTCTTACTTATTTTTGGAGGGGCATTTTTTCCAGTGCATGTCTGGCTGAAATAGTACTTGTTAGGCAGTTGTGTCTTATATTAAGTGTAATGAGATACTCAGTGAGACAAATATACTTGGTAAGATTTAGATTTTTTCCAGTGCAACACATTCAAGTTTTGAGGCCTCGGACGTTCCTTTTTCAGACAAAATAAGAGTTACCTTTGATCCCAGCTGCCTGTGAGGCAGCGGCGAAGAGCAGCACCAGTCCAACAGCCCCGAGCATCGTGCAAGATGAGGTTTCTGTAATGTGAACATAAAGTTAGATCCAGCCGGGTGAGGGTGGTGGGCGGGTTCCTCTGGCTCAGGTGGAGTTCATGGGTGCAGGTGGATGGCTCGGGCCCCTGAGCTGCTGCTGAAACGAGTGAATGTCTCAGGACGAATGTGACGGAGGGAGGCGTAAAGACCCGGGGCGGCCGGGAGCGTGAAGTGTGGCAAGAGTGACGAGGTTAAAAAAGTGGGCACTGTTTCTGGAATAATCTGTTTATCTGCTGCTCAGACATAATCCTTCTTTACCCCGTGGCCCTCGCAGCACAGACGTCATCCTGTTAGTGGCTTTCTGGGGGCATCTGTCAGCCAGGGTGGCCACTTTGTTCAGTACACCCCCCCCACACAGTCCAATTCTACCCAGCACTCTGCACCACACTGGAAAAAATCAAAGTCTTACCAAGTATATTTGTCTCATTTCTACTCTAAATATCTCATGGAACAACAAGCACCATTTCAGCCAGATATAGGGACTTGTTTGAAGACAATACATCTGGAATATCTTGTTAAATGAAAAAGTCTTGAAAACAAATTGTTTTGAGTCACATATCATATGAAACAAGCTTTTTGTTTCATTTAAAGAGGTTTTTAAGCTAATTTCAAGATCACTTTTATCTCAAAAACTCCTAAATATCACATTTTATTTCAAGAAATCTTGACAAGCCGATTTTCACTAGTTCCATTGGCAGATTTTTTGCTTATTTCAAGCAAAAACGTCTTTTATTTGTTGTTTTTTTACTTATTTTTGGAGGGGCATTAATTCCAGTGCAGAGCTCCACAGGGGGTTCTGTTCTTAGACAGCACTGTGGATACATGTGGGAAAACAGAACTGCTTAACAGTTAACGCCTCACCTCACCAGCAGCCTGGCGGCTCTTACTGGTCAGACTGGTGCTTATGGGCACATCCCAGCAGGCGGAAACATGTCTGCTTTAACTCCAGCCGACCAGACTTTTTTATTTATTTAATATTTTTTTATATTTTTGCTGTTTCCTTCAGTCTCTGCTCTTCGTAGATTTCTATTTAAACTGATTTAAAAAAGAAAAGATGCTCAGACTGTGTCACCTTGTGATGTGGACGTCTGGCTCTGAGGAATAAATGAATACTGAAACCCTTTGTTTCAATGCACTTTCATGCTTTTCCACCAAATCCAATAAGTCGAAAAGCTTATGCAGTCTCAGCTTTGAGTCTCACAGAGAGCTTCAGACCAAAAAATGTTTGTTCCTGAAGTTAAAAAGATCCTTTCCAGAGAAATCTGACATGGAGTCACATGCATTGAAAAGGTAATACTAAAACTATTTATATATATTAGGGCTGGCTGAGTTAACTCGTTGAATTTTTTTCATTGTGAGACCCCTTTGGGGGCTCTCAATGTGTGTCTCAACGTTTTTTTTAAATTGACGTCTATAGACGTCAATGGCACCGAAAGAGTTAATGGAAAGTTCAGAGAGACAGGAAGCAGGAGGCAGAGAGAGGGGGAACAACATGCAGCACAGGGCCGTCCGATGAGGGACTCGAACCGGGGCCAGCTGCAGCTTATTTTTTTAATCTATTTTATCATTTTTTTTATTCTGTAAAAGTCTGTTGCTCACAGGCTTTTATTCTGTAAAAGTCTGTTGCTCACAGGCTTTTATTGTTGTAAAAGTCTGTTGCTCACAAGCTTTTATTTTGTAAAAGTCTGTTGCTCACAGGCTTTTATTCTGTAAAAGTCTGTTGCTCACAGGCTTTTATTTTGTAAACGTCTGCTGCTCACAGGCTTTTATTCTGTAAAAGTCTGTTGCTCACAGGCTTTTATTTTGTAAAAGTCTGCTGCTCACAGGCTTTTATTTTGTAAAAGTCTGCTGCTCACAGGCTTTTATTCTGTAAACGTCTGCTGCTCACAGGCTTTTATTTTGTAAAAGTCTGTTGCTCACAGGCTTTTATTTTGTAAAAGTCTGTTGCTCACAGGCTTTTATTCTGTAAAAGTCTGCTGCTGTCTGCTGTGGAACAGGAAAAGAAAGTAATCGGCGGATCCACCAAACATGGAGAAGGGTACGGAACTTTTACTCGGCCATTTTCATGTTAAAGTTCTTCCAGACGGCGGAGTCGACAGAACCAAAGTCATCTGTAAACACTGCCAAGTTGAATTGTCTTCTCAGCGTAGTAGTTCCAGTCTAAAATATCACTTAAAGGCAAAACACACAACTGATAGCAGCAAGTCATTCAAGGAAACAGACAGTGGAGCGAGGCTTCTACATAAAAACTACAGAAAGATGCTGATGTTAAAAGTGTGTTTGCACAACAAATGTTATGGCACTTTCATTCATATGGCAGCACATTTAAAATAAAGCTAAATGCTAAAAGCTATACGCTACTTTTGGATTCTGCGTACACATGCGATTAATCGTGATTAATCAGGGAAATCATGTGATTAGTTAGATTAAACATGTTAATCGTTGCCCTTATATTGGTTGAGATGTCCATGGACTGTTGACTTTTCTGTGGCCTTATTGTACCATCAAAAATATTTGCTGTAACTTACTGTATGACAGCAATTGGCAAACGATAATGAACAAAAGAAAGGGAGTGGCGTAGATCACACCTGAGCTTTTAGAAGAGCAGAGTTTTAGTTCTGGTCAGATATTTACCCCAGAATCAGTCTTCCTGTGTTTATGGACTCGTGAACATGTGACTGTGTGTCCCAGGGAGCTTTGGGAGCACGTTCACAACTGAAGTAAAAGCTCGGTTAAAGGGATAGTTCGCCTCTTTTGACGTGAAGCCGTATGACATTCTTTCCTCTTGTTTCGTTTCCTTTAGGCTACGGCTACACGGAAACGAAACAAGTTTTTTTTTTAAAACGGGTACGAAAATTCTTGCGACCACACGGCAACGCTGCTGTAAAGACTCACGTCCAGACGAGAACGGATGAAAACGATGAAACGATGCAGTACACACGCCACTGTGTCACGCCACGCTGTGAGACAATAGAGAAGTCTCACAGCGTCAACGTTTGACGGACGCAAAAACGTTTTCGCTGTAACAATGGAAACGAAACGACCTCGTTTTCAAACTTTCCCACTCTGGAACCCGTTCTCAAAAACTATCGTTTTGGGGTAGTGGGAACGCCGGCTCCGTGTGGCCGCGACAGCGAAACGATAAGAAAAAGTATCGTTTACAGTGAAAAACGTTTTCGTGTAGCCGCAGCCTTAGTTTCCTTTTGTTTCCTTTCGTTTCCTTTCCTTTAGTTTCATTTCCTTTCGTTTCCTTTCGTTTCCTTTCCTTTCCTTTCGTTTCCTTTTGTTTCCTTTCCTTTCCTTTCCTTTCGTTTCCTTTTGTTTCCTTTCCTTTCCTTTCGTTTCATTTCGTTTTGTTTCCTTTTGTTTCCTTTTGTTTCCTTTCGTTTCCTTTCCTTTCCTTTCGTTTCCTTTTGTTTCCTTTCCTTTCGTTTCATTTCGTTTTGTTTCCTTTCGTTTCCTTTTGTTTCCTTTCGTTTCCTTTCCTTTCGTTTCATTTCCTTTCGTTTCCTTTCGTTTCCTTTCCTTTCGTTTCCTTTGTTTCCTTTCCTTTCCTTTCCTTTTGTTTCCTTTCATTTCGTTTCCTTTGTTTCCTTTCCTTTCCTTTCCTTTTGTTTAACTGCTGTGCAGAGCGAGCAGTCCCCTGCTTCCGAGCAGCAAACAGCGTAACAGGCGCGGCTGTCGGCAGGCGGCAGCAGGCAGTGATACGAAGGGAGAGAAAATAGGGCCAAGAGATTGTGAGGTTTGACTTTTTCCTGGAGAACCATTTTGTGATGCAAATGTATTACTCTGTTGAACGCATATTGTTCTGAGAAGCAAAACGCTTTATTTTTTAAACCCCAGCCAACTAGCCGGACTACCTTCATCAGCACCAAAACGAGGCTGGAACTCTGCTCACAGGACGCAGCAGGGGGTAAGAAGATGTTCAGAAATGATGCTGCTGATATGGGATGTCACACAGCTTCATGTCAAAAGAGGCGAACTGTCCCTTTAAAGGCAGTAAGTCAGATTTGTCGGGGGTCAGACTCAGCCAAGGCTCCTGTTAATAACTCATGGACAGAAGAGGATTTCCAGTTCATTTGGCTTAGGATCGCACGTTTGTTTCTGCGGGAAACGTGGCTTCATGGAGCAGAAACCAGTCACGGGGTGGGAATGGCTCTCAGTTTGAGAAAGGGAAGATATTTAAGTGTCTCTGGATCAGGTTCAGGGCAGAGAGGGAGGTTTACTGAGGTGTGTGGAGAATAATGAGTTCAGGTGATCCAGCCGACTCTGGGGCAGCCGAAGCTCAGACCTCAGGACCTTTGACTATTTCTGAGGAACCAGACAAAAAGAAGATTAGAAATTGCTTTTAATCTGTTTTGCTGGTAAACTGTAAACCGGCTCTGCTGTTTGTTTCCAGCTCTGGTAGTAGTAGTAAGATTAGTCATTCTGGGATTAGCAGCAGTGGCTGTAGTAGCCTCAGAAACAGGAGCAGCATTATACCCATAATGAGCAGAAGTTACAGCAGTTTATCCTCTCAGTTTTATCCAACGATGTGGAAAAAAAGCTCTGAGAGAGCTGCTAATTAAGGTTTCACCCTAAATATTTCAAACCAGCTCTGGGTATCAATATGTTACGGTGAAAGAGGATTTCAGAAACCGCAACACTCACATATTTAATCAAGTGCTTAATGGAAATCAGAAAGAAATTATGAGCTATAATGTCCCCGAGGAAAGCGGCTGAAATGAGCTCCTCAAATTACGGAAGTTTACTGTGAAAAGTGCCGCAAACATGCTGTTTTTCTGTCTTTAGACTCAGAAACACTTTGTCAACAAGTGAAACGTCTCAGATGGGTTTTCTCCAGACGGGAGTGACAGATAATCCAGTTAATGTCGTCTGTTGAGCATCTCCGTTTAACCTTTCACCGCTAAAATAATCCCCGCAGACGCCCCTCCCACAGCCGTCTGCTCAGGCACAAACAACAACAACAAACAACAACAACAAACAACAACAAACAAACTCCTGCTTTAAGATTCGTCTTCTTACCGATTAATCTAAATAATTTCCCCCTCATTCCTTCACAGTCAGTCCTACAGCTCATTATGGATGTTTGGGATCGATAAGATCTTACTCTCTACCAGTGTATATTCGTCAGTCAACAGATATTACAAACTTTAAAAAGCAGCTAAAATTTTTTCTATTTTTAGTACTTGATCTTTAATTTATATCTATTTCCTCCTCACTCTATCCCCCCCCCCGAGTAACATGTTCTATTGTACTCTATTTTGGTATTCTTGTAGTTATTTTACTTTATTTACTTTGTATATTGATCTTATTTGTAAAGCACTTTGAGCTACATTTTGTGTATGAAAGGTGCTATATAAATAAATTATTATTATTAGCTGATCGGGTCACAAAAAGGGATAATTTCCTACAATAAAACTGTAATTCCACTTTTTAAAGAGATTGAAATTGGTGTTTGTTGAGTTAAGTTTCTATAATGTTGGCTCCAACATTAAGGATAAGGATATTTTCATTATTTCATGCTGTAAATTATGCATTTTATTAGGGCTGGGCGAGTTAACTCATTAATTATTTAACGCCGATGAATATTTTATCACGCATTAACGCAAGTTTTATTTTTATTTATTTATTTATTTTTAATTTAAAAAATATATTTTTGGGGCTTTTGTGCCTTTAATGGAAAATTCAGAGAGACAGGAAGCAGGGGGCAGAGAGAGGGGGAACAACACGCAGCAAACACGCAACAAAGTAAATCAGTAAAATACAAACAGCATTCATAAAAAGTGTAGAAACAACTATACTGGGTTAATTAAGTCATTGGCTGTGTTCGAAACCGCATACTACATACTACATACTGCATACTGTGTATACTACATACTACATACTGCATACTGTGTATACTACATACTACATACTGCATACTGATCGATCAGACAGTATGCAGAGCGTTTACCCACAATGCATTTCGCTCCTGCCCGAGCTGAAATCAGCCGGCCTGAAGCTGATTTCCCTTAAGCTCTAAACTCTGTAAACTTTAGCAACATTTGAAACATTTTCAGGTGAGAAAGTAGTCGTTTAGATCCCCAACGTGTTGAAAACCTGACAAAATACCGGCTGTTTACAATTTTGTTCCCACGAATTCGGCGCTACTAAAGCTAGCTGCAGTGAGCAACGCACTTCCTGTTATTTTCACAAAATAAATTACCCGTTGCCTTTTATCATAGGGAAAGCCATTACCATACAATTGGTGCTTTTGTTTTGAAAACAGGGGGAAACAGGTTAGCATGTAGCTGTAAGCTACATGCTAACCTGTTTCCCATCTTATACGATTTTGTTATATTTTATTGCTTTCACTGTTCTTTTATTTGTTTTTACTTCTTCTTCTCTTTATTTATTACCTGCTGTAAAGCACTCTGGTACACCAAAAGGATTGTCTGTAAAGGGCTGTAGAAATAAAGTACATTTACATTTAAATCCCAGAGGGAAACAGGTTAGCATGTAGCTGAAAGCTAGCAGCAGATGCTAGCAAACCAAGCTGGAGATGCACACAGCGTGTGAGCTCATCTTTCAGAAAGTAAAGACTAATCACTGAGGGATTGATGCTCAGAACATCTTGTCCTGCTGTCTTCACACCGTGGACACCACACAGCTTTGAACCGAGAAAAAAAAACAGGAAACAACCGTAATCACCAGTTGTGAAGATAAGTTGAGGCTCAGGCTCTGTGACCCTGTAAGTTGGTGAGTCAGAACATTTATTCCTCTTGTGGCCAACCTGAAAAGCTAACAGCTTCGGCGCCTCGGGGCTCTACAGGAACCGAGGACTTCAATGGGCTCAGCTGTGGCGGCTTCATACGTTTCCTCTGCTGCTTCTGTCTCATGTGATGCTGATGCTGGAACAGCACGCAGGTTCCCCTGCTGCAGGAGCATTTAAAAAGGAAAGGAAAGCAAGGCTCTGCAGTCACTGGATTCTAAAAACTAACACCTGAACGCTGATGTCTGCGGCCGAGGTGGATCCCTGCAGAAGCTGCATTCTCTTTACAGCCCAAGCTCGGCTGCTTTAAAGGCTTCTCAGTCGTTTCCTCATAAACACGTGCTGGAAGATGGAGGGTCCCACTTTTAGCTCGTCTTCAAAGCAGAGCTAAAGACAACAAGGCGTCACTTTGAGTTTGAGGAGAGAAAGGAGCTCCGACGCTTCGATGAACATACTATATTTAACATAATATTTAATATTTAACCCCTTAACGCCTATTGTCGCATATATGCTACAAACCGTTTGACTCAATCAACCAGCTGAGATAGCATCTTTATTCCCCCAATGCCGGTTAGTCCATATTCACTACGGACCTAGGAACCTTTATATAAATAAATATGTAAAAAAAAAAAGGGTGAATAAAAAAACATTGTTTTTTCACTGTTATATTACTGTGTTGTTGTTATCTTATTATGCCTGTTGTTGCAGATAAGCAACATACCAAATTACATACCAAACATACCAAAATTTCTATTTATTTTTTGTGCAAAAGTGAAATTAATAATCTCAGCATTATTTACCATCTACTTAAAGGCTAAAACACACACAAAACATTTTTTTATACACAGCTATATAAATTCAGGCGTTAAGGGGTTAATACTATATTTATTTTTTATGTGTCTTCCCTTTTGCCATGACAAACTTTGACAATAAACTAATATTCTATATTATCTCTATAATTCTTATGTAACAGTGTGATAAGATTGCAATCACCAAAGTATCTGAAGCATGTTTTATAAGTATCTATCAATCATTTGTCCGCTCAGAGCTGCAGACCCACATCACAGCGTTCAGGAGGATTTTTCAGCCCGTTTTGTTTCCCACAAAGTCAAGAGCTGAGGACAGATAATTGGACTCATCCTGAGCCGGGTCCCAATGAAGTGGCAGAACATGTTGACTGGACCCCCGCTCCACCTGCTCTGAGCTCCTCTGAGGGTCCAGTGGCATGAGAAGAGATTTTCCTGGAATTGGTTTTAAAAGCGGATGTAAGTAGAGCTTTCTGCTCAGGGGATAAGTGGGACTCAGTGGGTCAGTGTGAACTCGGATGGGACGGTAATGGAGTCGCTTTAAGATCTGAAAATGTCAAGTTTCTGAAGATAAAATGACTGCAAGACGAGACGAGAACGTGCAGAAAGAAAGAAAGATGAAATCCCTGAGAGCATCGTTAATGGCAGCTTGGCTCCAAAGAACTCAAAGTGGCTGAGAGGAGAGCAGAAAGCAGCTTTCTTCTCCTCTGATTCACACCTGGTGGGAAGCATTCCTCAGTTGGGAAAAGCCAGTTTAATGATGGGAGGTGCGTCCACCTGTGGAAGGTCTCTGAGCTCTGTCTTTCTTGAAGACAAAATAGGAGCGACATCAACTGTTAGACATGTTTGTGAGGTTATACAACTTTCCGGTTAGGACGGGGGGTTCTGGGCAGGTCTATAGAAGTTATGTAGAAGTTACACATCTCTATACTTCTCAGATACCTCAGCAAGATCTTGATGGAGTAAAGATAAAGTAACTAACCAGAGGTGGGTAGAGCAGCCAAAAACTGTACTCAAGTAAAAGTAAAAAGCATTCATCCAAATAATTACCTGAGTTAGAGTGAAAAAACTACTCAAGTACTGAGTAACTGTTGAGTAACGTCTGATTTATTTGTTAACACAAGCATTCAATCAGACAGACAAAAATACTAAATAATCATCTTTAGGCAAATTAGAGTTCATCCAATTGATAAAATAAATTAAAATGAATGAATTAATTACAAAATAGCTTAAATTAAAATAATCCAGGTAAATTCAAGAACTTCGATAAAAGATAAAAGAGACTTAGGAAATGTTTAAAACATATGTAACCCATATGTAACCTAAAAAACAAACATTCACCTATCCATGGGGGAAAAACGAGTTTAGGAAACTTTTAGCTTTCAGTCCGGTTTCACTGGGCTCAGAGGTCTGTGTTTTCATTTCTGAGGGCTGCTTGTGTGCAGTTTGTTTGTTTCCTTGTTGATTTATCTGCTAAACGTCTTTTTTTACATTATTTTAAACTAGGGCTGGGCAACGATTAAAATGTTTAATCTGATTAATCACATGATTTCCCTGATTAATCACGATTAATCTCATTTGTACGCAGAATCCAAAAATGAATCCAAAAGTAGTGTATAGCTTTTAGCATTTAGCTTTATTTTAAATGTGCTGCCATATGAATGAAAGTGCCATAACATTTGTTGTGCAAACACACTTTTAACATCAGCATCTTTCTGTAGTTTTTATGTAGAAGCCTCGCTCCACTGTCTGTTTCCTTGAATGACTTGCTGCTATCAGTTGTGTGTTTTGCCTTTAAGTGATATTTTAGACTGGAACTACTACGCTGAGAAGACAATTCAACTTGGCTGTAAATGCAGGAGTTCTTTTTTAAATTTATTTTGAAATACGTGCTTTTATGTTGAAACGAGTAAAACAGGAAGTAGCGCCGGTTAGCTCCGTTAGCTTCACACCTGTAGCGGTGATGTTAGCTGCTAGTTTATCTTTATTTTATTCCTCCATGCTTCGTGGTGTTTGCTGTAACTGTGTGAATGTGATGCATTCAACAGACTTTTACAATAATAAAACCTGCGTTAATGCGCCATAAAATATTTATCGGCGTTAAATAATTAATGAGTTAACGCGATAACAACGAGTTAACTCGTCCAGCCCTGGTAAATTCTGATGTATTTCAGAGCTTCTTCAGAGAAAGTTGCTTGTTTTAGAGAATGCACATTTTGCTTTATTACGGGGAGATCTTGAAATAATAACCGACATGTTACCCGTCACAAAGAAAAGGATTTTTTAAGAGTTAATTCAAAATGTCAAGCTGTCAGAAAACCAGCAACGAATCCAAACCAAACTGAGCCATCGTCTGTTTTGCATTCTCATTTGCATTGTGGACGTGTTCGCACATATTCAGGCCTGCTTTATGCATCATTCACTCCGCTTTCAGCTGCTGTTTTCTGCTGTTTTCTGGAACTACTACGCTGAGAAGACAATTCAACTTGGCAGTAAATGCAGGAGTTTTTTTTTTAATTTATTTTGAAATACGTGCTTTTATGTTGAAACCAATAAAACAGGAAGTAGCGCCGGTTAGCTCCGTTAGCTTCACACCTGTAGCGGTGATGTTAGCTGCTAGTTTATCTTTATTTTATCACTCCATGCTTCGTGGTGTTTGCTGTAACTGTGTGAATGTGATGCATTCAACACTTTTACAATAATAAAATAGATAAATAAAACCTGCATTAATGCGCAATAAAATATTTATCGGCGTTAAATAATTAACAAGTTAACGAGATAATAACGAGTTAACTCGTCCAGCCCTATTAAATACTTAATTCACCTTCAGGCTGGAAGTAGCATCAGGGGAGGTGATCCTTCTTCTCTTTGTAAGATCCGGCCCCAGGTGAGCAACGACCCAGAACCAGCCAATCATCCAGCACAGATCCTCTCTGCAGCCAGAACACTCACTCTCACACAAAACACAAACACAAATGGTTTAGGATTTTATCCATTATCCATTTAACACCGGCAAAGCCACATTATCCCATTTAGACTCCTCTGCTGAGATCCTAAAATCCACATCAAACCACACAGCTGCTTAATGAAGATTTATTAACCCTTCAGTGGCATCTCCACAAAGATGGTCTTCATCCATGCTGTAAACTCTCCAGTATTAAAGGATTTAAGTCAAAGCTGAAGCTGGGCAGAGAATCCTCAGAAAGGTTTTAGTTAATCTTAAAAGGTTTCCTCTCCCAAACAGACCAGGAGAAACTCATCCATGCATTCATCTCCAGCAGACTCCATCACTGTAACGCTCTTTTAACTGGACTTCCCACAAAGAGCATTAAACATCTGCAGCTCATCCAGAACGCTGCTGCTGGAGTTTTAACCCGGACTGAGAGATCTGAACACATCACAGCAGCTTTAAAATCTTTACTCTGGCTTCCAGTCAGTCACAGAATAGATTTTAAAAGCCTGCTGATGGTTTACAATCTGTGATCTGTTCAGAGAATATAAAGCCAGCAGAGCTCTGAGATCCAAGGACTCAGGTCAGCTGGTCCAGTCCAGAGTCCAGACTAAACATGGAGAAGCAGCATTTAGCTGTTATGCTGCAAACAAGTGGAACAAACTGCCAGTGGAGATTAAACTTTCACCAAGTGGAGACATTTTTAAATCCAGGATAAAGACATTTCTGTTCTCATGTGTCTATGCATGAAATCTGCACGATATCTTTTAACTTATCTGGACTGTTGCTTGTTTTTAATCATTTAAATTATTTTATTTGTTTCTCTTTATGTTCTTTTATGTATTTTAATGCTTCTTCCACTCCCTGCTGCAATACTTTTATTTTATGTGAAGCACTTTGAACTGTTTGTACATTATATGTGCTAAATAAATAAATTTGATTTGATTTGATCATGAATCCTGGCCTCACTGAGATGTCCTGCTAAAGGAATGATACGTATAAAACTGGGAGCATGAGCAGCCTCAGACAGATTACACAGGACTCCGACACATGGTCTGTAAAGGTTCATGAGGGTTCTGCAGATCTAAGCAGCTTTAATATGGAGACTTCACACTGGATCCAAACAGAGATGCACAGTAAATAACACTAACATCTCATCCTGAAAAACTGGAGAAGCTTGTCACATCAATCCCATTAAGATGTAATTAAGATGAGCTCTCTGTCGTTAGCATATCATTTGCAATTTAAGCACTTTGTATTTACAGCTTACAGTGATTAACTTGACAATAATTTGTCTTCAGGCTTTATCTGCATGCTTGGAGAATAAACCTGACACATCCAGATTCACATGATAATCAGTTCTGCAGAGAGGATGAGCTCACATGAACCCTTCAGCTGCTGTGTTAGGAACTGACACAAAGAGAGTCAAAACAGAGTCAAAACAGTCAAAACTGAGTCAAAACAGTCAAAACATGTAGAAACTGAGTCAAAACACGTCAAAACTGAGTCAAAACATGTAGAAACTGAGTCAAAACATGTAGAAACTGAGTCAAACACGTCAAAACTGAGTCAAAACATGTAGAAACTGAGTCAAAACATGTAGAAACTGAGTCAAAACATGTAGAAACTGAGTCAAAACTGAGTCAAAACATGTAGAAACTGAGTCAAAACATGTAGAAACTGAGTCAAAACACGTCAAAACTGAGTCAAAACATGTAGAAACGGAGTCAAAACACATCAAAACTGAGTCAAAACATGTAGAAACTGAGTCAAAACATGTAGAAACTGAGTCAAACACGTCAAAACTGAGTCAAAACATGTAGAAACTGAGTCAAAACACGTCAAAACTGAGTCAAAACTGAGTCAAAACATGTAGAAACTGAGTCAAAACATGTAGAAAATGAGTCAAAACTGAGTCAAAACATGTAGAAACTGAGTCAAAACACGTCAAAACTGAGTCAAAACATGTAGAAACTGAGTCAAAACATGTAGAAACTGAGTCAAAACACGTCAAAACTGAGTCAAAACATGTAGAAACTGAGTCAAAACATGTAGAAACTGAGTCAAAACACGTCAAAACTGAGTCAAAACAATAATAAAAGCCTGTGAGCAACAGACTTTTACAATAATAAAAGAAACAATAAAACCTGCGTTAATGCGTGGAATATTTATCTACGTTAAATAATTAACGAGTTAATGCGATAATAACGAGTTAACTCGCCCAGCTCTGTTTTAATCTTGTTTTTTAAGCTTAAATTAGCGTATCTGACAGCAGAGTTGCACCAGTCAAAGAAAAGATGTCTGCTTCCTCATTCTGTTTGGACCAAAACTTCAAACTGTATCTGAAAAACGGCACATTTCTAAGTTATTGTACAGTAAATATATTCTGTTCTCAGCAATAAAACAATAAAACATCTCAACATCCACCATCACAGCAACAAAGAAACAAACACAAACTGTTCTGTGGTGATAAATGAGGGAGAAACAGGCTTCAAACACATTTAAACCCCTCAGACATCCTAACGCAGACTTTTTACCTTTTAAATATGAAGCCACAGCCATTTTGGGACTTTTTTTTTACAAAATGCAGTGACACTGTGCTCCTCTGTGGAGTTAAGTCACTTCATGTTTCACCTTGAGATTTGATGTAGAGCTACATAACAGCAGGGTCAGGAGGAGGAGCTCAGATCAGGGCTGGGATTTAAAAAGACACCAGAGGAATACAAATAACTCGAGCCGGCATTTTGTTTCTCTGCACACGTAAAAAGAATGAAGGATTTTATTCGTCATGCTTCACCCGATCGAAACGTCATTAACATTCAGTCCTCAGTTTCATTTTAACTGCAGACAACACCGTTTCATTTATAATTACAAAAGGGTTACATTAAAGATTAAAGGTAACGCAGCGGAATACAAATGGCTGAACGTGGGTAATTAATGAGGTTCGGGGCAGGAAGATGGAACAAAACATTTAAGGGTGTAAACACAAGAGTCAGGATGGGAGCGTGACCTCCTGGTCGAGGATTTGTAGATGATTACACCCCCGGTTTATTGAGTTTATTCTCACATTTTATTTATTGTAATTTTCACATCACAAGGAATTTGGCCTGGTCTGTTTGGTGCAATAAAATAATAATAATTATTATTATTATTATTAATAATAATAATAATAATAATAATAATAATAATAATAATAATATATAAAATAATAATATATAAAATAATAAAAAATATATATTTACAAAGTATTAGTAAAATAATTATAAATAAATAAAAGTATTAATAATAAATAGTTCATTAAATGAATCAGGATGAGAAGAATCTATCATCTTGCATGTTTAACTGCTTTATTACGGGTGGATTTGTTGGCTTTTAAATTGTCCCACAGGGGATTATATTCATTATGGCTCCATCTACGCTCGTCAAACCTTTTTTATAAAGTTGAGGATCAGAGCACACTGGTCATTTTTAACCCTGAAAAGCAACTCGGTCATCATCCACACTTCTTTAAAGCTTTATATAATCAGAATATGCTTTTCTTATTCACTTTAGAGTATAATTTCCTTTGCTCGTGGGCGCTCTGAATCTGAGAATATCCAAACATCTGCACACAGTTCCATTCATCTCCGGCCAGCACAGTAGTTATAACCCAGGGTCCTTAAATTACTGAGCAGGGAACCATTAATGTACCAATTAGACTGGGCTAGAAGTCAGGCCACTGTATGCTCAGAGTAATTATAAGTGAAGCTGTGAGAAGGAAATTTAAAGTGATGATATTAACAAAAGAAAATGAGCTTTAATTAAAGCCTCACAGAAGCAGAAGAAGCATCAAATGAAGGTTTCTCATATCAACTGCACAGTGAAAACCGTTTAATTTGAAGAATGAACTCATCCGAAGCCTTTTTCTCCCAGGGTGGAGTCGCACCCGTGGGGGGTGGGGGTGTTTTGATACCCCCACTGTTACAGCAAGATGATTTCACCTTTTTGAATTTTCAATGACCAAATAAAGTTTTAACAAATCATAAAATATGTTTTAAAGACTCTGTACCCTCTTTAGAATAATTC
Source organism: Odontesthes bonariensis (assembly GCF_027942865.1). Taxonomy (NCBI): domain Eukaryota; kingdom Metazoa; phylum Chordata; class Actinopteri; order Atheriniformes; family Atherinopsidae; genus Odontesthes; species Odontesthes bonariensis. The sequence goes on along the minus strand of NC_134529.1, from coordinate 2,784,363 downwards.
CATCCAGATGTGAGCAGTGTAACTTTTCCATACAGGATCTAGTTTAGGGCGATCAAAATGCAAAAAAAATGCAGTAAAATGGCCCTGTTCTACATTTGTACAAATCAGAAAAAGGTTTCACAAATCCCAAACAAGGTTTTAATGAATCTATAGCCTTTTTAGAACAATTCCATTCAGATTTGAGCAGTCTAACTATTGTAGTTTCCATACAGGACCTAGTTTAGGGCGATCAAAATGCAAAAAAAATGCAGTAAAATGGCCCTGTTCTGCATTTGTACAAATCAGAAAAAGGTTTCACAAATCCCAAACAAGGTTTTAATGAATCTATAGCCTTTTTAGAACAATTCCATTCAGATTTGAGCAGTCTAACTATTGTAGTTTCCATACAGGATCTAGTTTAGGGCGATCAAAATGCAGTGAAATGGCCCTTTATGCCCATCCATTTAATTTGTGAATCGGATGCCAACTTCAGCGTGGTGTCTATGGGCTTGATGTGGCGCTCATGTAGTGTTGTCGACAAAATTAAAGCAGTCCACACTGCTTTAATTCAAGCACGAGGTTAACAGGAAGCTTTTTTAATGACTAAAACTGTGTGAAAAGTGTTTTTTATTTGGAAAAAACAAACTCAGACGTCAGCAGGATTCACTGAGAATAAAGAATCCTGATAGAAAATCAGAAAAAAAGAACATGACAGGATCATTTTCAGCAGTTTCCGGGGTGACACCTTTATCCAGACGTGTTGACGGAGCCACCGACACGATGCAAAGATCCACAACAAGAGGACAGATTGGGAGCAGTCTATCTTTAGGATGGAGAAGCACACCTGTCCTTGTCCTCCTTTCCCCGGTGCTCCAGAGCTCCAGACTTTCATAAAGGGAACTTTATTCACACTGACAGCTGTGTAACTCCTATGAGTGCTAATCAGGGGCGCGTCTAGGATTTTTTCTTGGGGGGGCCAGATAGGGTCACAATCTGTAGAGGGGTGGCATATTGTATTGACATATAGAAAAGGTTTATAACGTCCTATGATAGTCCTTGACTTTAGGTGATGGTAATAATAACCAGTAGACTACAATATGAATAATATGACTGTTTATTTACACAAAATTAATTTCATTTAATTAATTTCAGAACGTGAGTTGTAAATGAGATACCATTAAACATTGACTAATGTGGCACAAAGAAATTAAATAAGAAAATAAGAAGCTCCAATCCTGTCTCTTCAGGATTTCAGTGTGTGTAATTTAAAATGGTTACATTTTAATATAATGATAATATAATACATCCATGGACCTCACGGATGTAAACGATCAGTCACATGAGCTCATGGATCTACAAGTTGTAAAATGCCAGAAAGCAGATGTGCATCACTGCCGCTCCTACGTTAGCTTAGCGGTTAGCTCAGTGATTAGCCGACCTAAACCACAGATACTGTTACAGCTGTGAGCAACCATATAATTCATGAATGGTCTTAAAATAAGGGTTAGGCGGTAAGGCGGTAAGGCGGAACAGCGTGCGTTAAGTAGTTTCTGTCACTGTCGAGCCCTAACATAACCTACAGCCGTTATCGTTATCTTAACTTTAGCGACACAAACTTAACATTAGGCTAAGTTACTTTATCACCCACAAATTCCCACATGAAACACTATGGTTACACATGCCAATTTACAATTTTACTTACCAGTCCGTGCAGCAATCAGCAGTAGAGGTCTAACTGTCAGGAGGATCCAACGGCGGGGTGAGCGGCGGTGCAGACCGCCTCGCCCCTCCAAAATGTACCCACTATTTGTATTCAAATGTGGTCACCCCAGGCATAATGCTGCATAAAAATTCATTTAAAATAATTTTAATTTACAATAATTACAATTAATTAAGCACACTTTTTTTTCCCCCAAACTCTGCGGGGTTTAGATTAACTTTGATAATCTACTACTGTAGATCAACCCTCATCTTACTTTGAAGCGCCCAGATCAAGGAAGTGACGTCGACGCAGCTTTAGCAGCAGAGAAGCTATCAGGCTTGTGTTGATAATAATAAACTCCTGGACTATTTTCAAACTTCCAAATGCATCGTTTTGTGAGTACAGACCATATTTGTACTACTGTAGAAGTTTGGTGTCATGGCATGTGATTTTAGTGTGGTAATTTTGGAGATACTGCCAGGGTCCGTTAGCGCTTGTACTAAGCTATCCGGGATAACTCAGTAACTCAGCTGATGTTCAGCCAAGATCGAAAAAACTGCGGGTGGGCTACTTGGCTGGATATCACGGTTCAAATGACCCCAGGGTGAATCTACTCCGGAGTATCGCTTTAAAACTGAGCAGAAATACGCCACCCGTCCATCACTGTTGATGAGAAAGCATCGTTTGCTAGCATCGTTTGCTAGCATCGTTTGCTAGCATCTGCTGCTAGCATCTGCTGCTGGCTTATGTTGTGGAGAAAAGGAGTCGAATCCGCGTCGGTCAGCCTTTCATTGGGGAAGTTTATTTGAACAAGCCGTCACAGCAAATGTGCATACAGGATGTCCGGAAATCTCCACCGACCTCATTTTGTGACATGGCTTTATACTGCTCCCGGATCATAACAAGCGTACGTGGCCAAGCCCCAATCTTCCTCAGGCGCCTAGCTTTCGCCATTATCATAAACAAGCTCATTCTAACTACTGTATCAACAATATTCATATGAACCAGTCAACAAAGCACACGATGTAATTAGGCCATGTCATGACATTTCTCTCCGACGTAATCCCCCCTGAAATCACTTATCAGTGATTTAATAAAGAAATCATCCCACATCCCCCAGCTACACTGCTAAACTGTTTCCCTGTGGGATCAATAAATCTAAAATAATTTCAATCAGCCTGAACTTCAGCGCAGGGAAATGGAAGTAGCAGCTAACGCTAACAGCTCAGCTAATGAAGGTGACGTACACCAACTTCTAAGGAGTTATTGCTGTACTAAAGGATCACTGAACCAGTTTATTTCTGAGCAGCACGATGAATGCTAACACTCCCAGGCTCTGTGAGGAGGTGCTGCCCTGATTAACCTGCTGCCCAACGCAGATAGGTTGGGACGAGCTGCAACGCAGAGTGAAATTAAAGCAGCAACATATCAGGAAACACAGACTGATGGAGAAGCTTTAAAACGGACAGATTAAACCATAAATCACTGTCTCAAAGGCAGCAGAGACCGAACAACAAGCAAAGTTTGCAGGATATGTTGAAATAAACAGAAGTGTTAGACGTGCAAACACCTTTTAATTACAGTAAAACTAAAGAGAACAAACAACTCCACATGATTGGTTCATCAGACTGAATGACACGGGGCGAAGCTCCCATTGACACTTTGATAAGATGTTGAACTTTTATGAAAACGCCTCATTTTTCCTCCCCATGTTTTCCTTTCATCTCAGTAATTCCTTTATTAGGAATTCATCTTGCACCACTATGAATGTCACTTGACCGCTGTGTTCCAGCCTGAGGAAGGAAGTATGGGGATCAGGGTGAATTTAATGGCTCTCTGGAGGTGGATGAACTGATATTAAAACTTTCCCTCTGCAGCATAGATTATATCTCTGCTGCTCCAGCAGGTTCCAGGGCTGAAATCACCTGCTTTTACAGCTTTTACACCTGATAAACTTCACAAAACATCACAGATCAGACACATGTCTACAGTTTAAAGAGTGCTTTTCTCTGTCCAAAATTTAAATAATGTGCAAAACCCAACCAAGTATGCCTAAATTTGACCTGATAACTAGTGAAAAGAAACAGGAAAACCAACACTAAAGGGTCCACCTGCTCCACCATCACCCCTCCAGCCTCCGTACCTGACGTTATGGCTTATTTTTAAAGCAGAAATGCTCATTATTGTCCTTTTAAATGCATGTAAAGTTCAAACCAAACAGTTTTATAACCTGTTTTGCTGCAATCATCTCGGTGACCAGCAGCAGCTCTCTGCAGGAGGAGCTCTTTTCCGCCTTCAGTCCGTCTCTTCATCAGGTTTTACGCTCAGAAGCATGAAAAGACCTCTGAAGGACTTTATCTGTTTATTTAGGGTCAAACGCTGCTGAGCAGCAGCACAGATGAGGCACAAATAACTCATCATTCACTCCAGTAATCACTCATTTCCTGAGATACAACAGAACAGAGGTAATTGCTGCATAATAAACGGACCCTCAGTCAGAGGAGTCATTACTCTTCACTGATTCCAGGGCTTAAAAATCCACGCTGCTGTTTTCTTTTTAATTCTATTCACATTCTTATGCATATTTACACCTGAATGTGAGCTTTGAATGAATAAATTAAGGAAGTAAATGATAGAAAATGGTGCAACCTGAAACTGCAGCTTGCAGAAATCCCCTCATATTCTGCTTTTTGCTATAACTTACAGGTGTTTTTTATTTTTTTATTTAGTGTTTTTTTGTTTTATTTTGTGTTTTTTGTGTTTTTTGTGTTTTTTTTTTTGTTTGTTTTTTTTTTGTTTTTTTTTGTTTTATTTTGTGTTTTTTCTGTTTTATTTGGTGACTTTGGGGCAGATTTCCTCCTGTTCATCTGCTGTAGATAGTTCTTTAGGCCTGACACTTCTTCTTCTGTCCTCCACTTGTCGAGTTTCCTCAAATGTTTTAAGGACACACTGCACACCATGCTGAGATATGCCAAGTTTTCAGCTAACAGCTCTTTGGGAATCACCTTGTTGCTGCAGAAATCCTGTTTTCTGTCTGTCACACTGTGTTATCTTTGCTGTTTTTCACACATGCAGCTAAAGAAATGGGAACAAATCTTAATTCCAGTCTAAAACCCACAAAGAGCTTCTAGATTATTCATTTCTGGTGGCATAAAACAGTTTAATCATTTCATTTATATTAATTGTTCCATAATTAGTCATTAGATTATATCTTATATTCCTTTTTTAAGCTTTAAATTGAATCTTATTTACTTTTTCTTGATGTTGTATAACATATAATTCTTATTATTGTCTGTTTTTTTCCTACTTTTCTACTTTTAGACGTGATAACGTTCATTATTTTGGGATTATGATTTTTTTTAAACTGAATTTCATGTATTAATTTGACTCTTTTGGTAACTGAAAGCAGTTTTAAACGTAAATGTACAAAAAAGTTGAAACTATGCAGCTGTTTTTCAGAGATGCAGCTAAAGAAATGGGAACAAATGATGTGTCTGTGTGACAGGCTGCTGGGAACAAAGTGCCTAAAGATCCAGTTTAAAATGTGGACACAACACTGGTTCATCCCTTGAGTTAGGAGCCTTTTTCCTGCCTGAATGCTTCACAGCTCAGAGTTAAGTGGCTTAGCAGAGAAAAAAAACAGGAAAATCGGGCTGCTTGGAGGGAAACGGAAAGGAATGACGGCTGGATCAGGACCGGTAAGAACCAATGACTGAGCTGCAGGTTCATTTAGTGTCACTGTGACAAACAACAGAGTGATTCAGCCTTATCAGGGGGATCAGGCTCAGCAGGACTTACTGAATGACACGGCTCGATAAACCTTAAGATTCCATCAGACTGTGGATTTCACTCACTGGAAAAAATCAAAGCCTTACCAAGTATATTTGTCTCATTTCTAGTTAAAATATCTCGTTACACTTAATATAAGACACAACTGCCTAACAAGCACCATTTCAGCCAGATATAGGGACTTGTTTGAAGACAATACATCTGGAATATCTTGTTAAATGAAAAAGTCTTGAAAACAAATTGTTTTGAGTCATATCATATGAAACAAGCTTTTTTTTTTACATTTGAAGAGGTTTTTAAGCTAATTTCAAGATCACTTTTATCTCAAAAGTCCTAAATATCACATTTTATTTCAAGAAATCTTTACAAGCCGATTTTCACTAGTTCCATTGGCAGATTTATTTGCTTATTTCAAGCAAAAACGTCTTTTATTTGTTCTTTTTCTTACTTATTTTTGGAGGGGCATTTTTCCCAGTGTGAACTGTTTTTACACTGGAAAAAAAATCAAAGTCTTACAAGTATATCTGTCTCATTTCTAGTCAAATATCTCATTACACTTAATATAAGACACAACTGCCTAACAAGTGCTATTTCAGCCAGATATAGGGACTTGTTTTAATACAATACATCTTGAATATCTTGTTAAGTGAAATCTTGACAAACCGATTTTCACTAGTTCCATTGGCAGATTTTACTGCTTATTTCAAGCAAAAACGTCTTTTATTTGTTGTGTTTTTACTTATTTTTGGAGGGGCATTTTTTTCCAGTGCTGCGTTTCATTTGGACTGGAAGTAAGGAACAGGATCTCCTAAAATTATCATGAGCCTGACGTGATTTTAAAACCGTGTTTCAAGTTGTTTATAGAAGCCATCAGGTTGAATTTACAGTTGATGTTAATAAAGAGAAATTTCCTCTCCTGTCACGGTTGGAGGTTGGAGGAAACTAATTTATTTCTAACACAACAGAAAGCTGGAAATACATAAATACTAAACAGATAAAGTGATGACAAATTGGAAATAAGTTCACAGCGAACCATGAAGGAAGGATCTGACAATGACTGAGGGGTTTGTGAGTAAATGGATGCAGCTGAGAGGGTTGAACACATGCGAATGAGTGGAAGTGATGACCGGAAACGTGGAAACTGGGGAAGCAATGAGTGAGAATCACTGAAGACGAATAAATCCTGAAACTAATAACAGAAAAAAATTAGACATGAAAAACAAAAAACAAAGATCATAAAAACACAAATATCACAGAAAAGTTGTTGTTTCTTTTATCGTCATTTAGAAAAAAGTCACCATGTCAACTTCAGGTCACGTTGCTCAGCTCAACTTCCTGTTTTCTTGCAGATGTTTACTTGGATTTAAAGCCAGCAGAGCTCTTAGATCCAAGGACTCAGGTCAGCTGGTCCAGTCCAGAGTCCAGACTAAACATGGAGAAGCAGCATTTAGCTGTTATGCTGCCAACAAGTGGAACAAACTGCCAGTGGAGATTAAACTTTCACCAAATGGAGACATTTTTAAATCCAGGTTAAAAACATTTCTGTTCTCATGTGTCTATGCATGAAATCTGCACGATATCTTTGAATTTATCTGGACTGTTGCTTGTTTTTAAATTAATTTAAATTATTCTATTTGTTTCTCTTTATATTCTTTTATGTATTTTTAATGCTTCTTCCACTCCCTGCTGCAATGCTTTTATTTTATGTAAAGCACTTTGAACTGTTTTGGACATGAAATGTGCTATATACATAAATTTGATTTTAATTTGATTTTATTTAGGCCACGACCTGTGGGGTTCCCCAGGGGTCGATCCTGGGGCCCCTAATGTTCAATCTGTACATGCTTCCATTAGGCCAGCTCATACGCAGATGACACTCAGATCTACGTGTCACTGACGGCAGGAGAACACGGGCCTGTGGAGTCATTGTGTTACTGCATGGAACAGATCAGTGTGTGGATGCTAAACTATTTTCTCCAGCTGAACTCAGACAAAACTGAAAAAATTGTCTGTGGCCCACAGAAACAAAGAGAAAAGTGTTTTCAGTCACCCTGAGACTCTCTCTCTTAAACCTAATAATCAGGTTAGAAATCTCTGGGTCATATTGGACCTGAACTTCATAACTCTTCATACGTATGATACAGGGCTAAGATTCTCGCTTGGGGTGTGAGAGGTCCTGGGTTCAGATCCCGGACGAGCCCCCATCACGTAGGTTTTTCTTTCTGTTATGCACACTAGGTAAGTTGGTTGGTGCCACCCATGTAATGTTTTATTTATTTCTTTGATTTGGCACAACCTAACAGCACCTATCTCCCCCACAGCTTGTTCATCCTTTTGGTATTTTCTTGAAAAAGGAAAATAAACCCAATTTTGTCATTTACAGAGACTCTGTCATTTTATTGTCTTCTGACCACCCTCTGACAATGTTTAAATCCAGGCTGAAAACAGTTATTTTTAGCTGTGCATATGACACCTGAAAGCCTTCGATCTGCACTCTGCTTTTAAATTAATCAATTAATGATTATTTTTTATGTTTTTTAATGATTTTATTTGCCTTCTTGTGATTTTATGTAGCTGTAAAGCCCTTTGAATTGTGCTCTACAGACAAACTGGCCTTACGGGGACCCAGTCGCACACTCGGGCTGTGATCTGCTGATAATTATGTGAATAACTCTGCAAATAATTCAGAACACACGAGAGAAAACGCTGGCGTGAAACCTCTTCGCAGCATGTGGCAGCCCCCATAGGACCCCATCAAGGACCTCTGCGGGTTCTTAGGCTCAAGTCACTGCTTCCTTAACGAGAGATAAAAGGGAACTTGTGAAGCTGAGAGAGTCTTTGAAAGAAAGTCCGTTTTAAAGTCAGAGGACTTTTGAACTGGGTCAGAGTGTCATTGGCAGCTCTGTCTCTGGGTTTGGGTCCTCGGTGCGACTCTCCTCTGTCCACTGATGACGGATGCCACTGCAAACTGGGTTAGCTATCAGAGCACCTTTATAGTCACAGTGATGCTTAAACTGCAAAGATTCACAGAGTCTGTTGATGAATGAGTCCCAGCACACGCTTATCTGACTTCCTCTGTAAAATTAGTAGGACTGGGCGAGTTAACTCGTTATTATCGCGTTAACTCGTTAATTATTTAACGCCGATAAATATTTTATCGCGCATTAACGCAGGTTTTTAATTTAAATTTTTTTTAAAAAAGAGAGGGGGAACAACACGCAGCACAGGGCCGTCCAATACGGGACTTGAACCAGCTGCAGCGAGGACTATAGCCTCTGTACATGGGGCGCCTGCTGAACCCACTACACCACGGACCACCCCTGTTTTATTATTTATTTTATTATTGTAAAAGTCTGTTGCTCACAGGCTTTTATTTTGTAAAAGTCTGTTGCTGTTTGTTGCTGCACAACAAATGTTATGGCACTTTCATTCATATGGCAGTACATTTAAAATAAAACTAAATGCTAAAAGCTATACACTACTTTTGGATTAATTTTTGGTATTTGCGTACAAATGCGATTAATCGTGATTAATCAGGGAAATCATGCGATTAATTAGATTAAACATTTTAATCGCTGCCCAGCCCTAAAAATTAGGCACCATTGTTTTCAGCTGCTGGCTCCAAATTAGATCACGCAAACCTTTTTCTTATCGTGCATTTTCCTTTTTGATTGAATGCTCATCCAGCCTTTTAAACTTCTCTATAATTTAGCATTAATATGACATGAAAAACATCATCAGAAACTCGTCTGCATGTGAGCTTCGGCTGTTAATGAGCCTCCTCCTCCTGATCTTTGGGGAGAAGCTGAGCTCTCCGTGATGCATCTCCTCCACTCTCGGCCTGTGAAAGAGACAAATTGCAGCCCCTCGGGCTGAGAAGCAGGAGGTAAATGTAGAGGTAACCTCCAGCCTGAGCTCAGCCCACTTTCTTCTCGGACAACCTGTCGACTTCCAACAGCTTCCTGCTGCAGCACCAAGAAAGCCTCTCAGTGCCAACCCCTGGAGGAGGGAATCCAGTTAACGCTCGTCCTTTCCTGCAGAAAAAACGACCCCCACAAAGCCCAGGAGTGGCTGAATATTCTGTTTCTGTGTACATATGGAAAAGCAAACCCCACAGAAGAGGAGGTAATGACTCAGAAGTACGAGTCCTGCAGCCAGGAAAGTTTCCCCTCATCAGCAAACTTAACTTAGCGCTGCGGAAACCCAAAGAAACATAGTACATTGTGTACTCTGTAGCTTTCAACATACTCTGGAGATGAATCTGTGGATTAAGGTTGGAATAAAATATTATTCCTTTGTTATTAGCAGCCTGAATTATATTATTTGAAAGACTTCCTAGTTTACAGCCAAAGGGGCGGAAAGAATTTGGGAGCAAACAAAACAACAACTGACTTTTGAGTGAATTTGTGGACATTTATGAGCCTTTAATATCAGAAAGACAAGCTGTGAGGTTAGCAGGGCTGCTGGGAAATGTGGATTTTATCAGCATGTACAGCTGAGTGTCATCAGCGTACAAACTGTAACGCACATCATGGTCTTACAGCCAACAGACAGACATCTCCATGTTACTCTGGAGATGAGTCTGTGGACTCGGTGGACACCAGATCCTCATAAAAGCTGCTCACTGTTGCACACTGGAAAAAATGCCCCTCCAAAAATAAGTAAAAAAACAACAAATAAAAGACGTTTTTGCTTGAAATAAGCAAAAAAATCTGCCAATGGAACTAGTGAAAATCGGCTTGTCAAGATTTCTTGAAATAAAATGTGATATTTGGGACTTTTGAGATAAAAGTGATCTTGAAATTAGCTTAAAAACCTCTTTAAATAAAATAAAAAAAGCTTGTTTCATGTGAAATATGACTCAAAACAATTTGTTTTCAAGACTTTTTCACTTAACAAGACATTCCAGATGTATTGTCCCTATATATTTCTGAAATAGTACTTGTTAGGCAGTTGTGTCTTATATTAAGTGTAATGAGATACTCAATGAGACAAATATACTTGGTAAGATTTAGATTTTTTCCAGTGCACAGGTAGAGTCCTCCAGGCGTCCTCGATGGGGTGCCCAGAAATTCCACCAACTTTAGGCCTTCTGAGCACGCTCATTAGCATCCTTCACAATCGAATGTGTTCAGCCGGGACCTCCTGCTGTTTCCCAGTTGAATCATCTCTTTGTCAAAATTCAAACAGTTTAAACAGACTGTGTTAAATATGCAACAACAACAAAAAAAGGCAGAACTTTTCACTGCGGGAAATGAAATCTTTTGTGCTTTCAAACTACTTTCATGGTTCTTATTTTTTCCGTCTTTAGAGACTCTTCTGGCAGCACACTTTAGATCAATAGCCTGCTCCAGGGGGCTGATGAATAAGCAGGCAAACGGTTATTAATAAAGGAGGAATGTGAGTCTAACGGGCTTCTTCAGCGTGATGAAGGTTTCATTCTGATTTACTTTCTCTGACCGTCTCATTCTTAGAAAACAGCAAACATGCCGCGGTCCCTCCGTCCGCTCGAGGTTTGCAGCCTGATGTGAAATCTGATCTTTTTCTGTTTTACTTTGAATTTACGGAGCTGGTCGGTTGTTGATTTTTAATAAAAAAAAAACAGAACTGGGACCTTGTTCTCTGCTTTACTGGTGGTTATAAAGTGTACAATTCTGCTTTAGTGGTGGTCTGAACAGTGTCCGGATCCTTCCTGGCTAAAAAACAAGAGTGGAAAATTGGATTTGTGCTCATTTATATACCATACTTTCATTAAGATGAAGTTATAAACAGTATTTTGGATTATTTACAGTAGGGCTGGGCGAGTTAACTCGTTATTATCGCGTTAAATCGCGTTAATTGTTTAACACCGATAAATATTGTATCGCGCATTAACGCATGTTTTATTATTTATTTTATTATTGTAAAAGTCTGCTGCTCACAGGCTTTTATTTTGTAAAAGTCTGTTGCTCACAGGCTTTTATTCTGTAAAAGTCTGCTGCTGTCTGCTGTGGAACAGGAAAAGAAAGTAATCGGCGGATCCACCAAACATGGAGAAGGGTACGGAACTTTTACTCGGCCATTTTCATGTTAAAGTTCTTCCAGACGGCGGAGTCGACAGAACCAAAGTCATCTGTAAACACTGCCAAGTTGAATTGTCTTCTCAGCGTAGTAGTTCCAGTCTAAAATATCACTTAAAGGCAAAACACACAACTGATAGCAGCAAGTCATTCAAGGAAACAGACAGTGGAGCGAGGCTTCTACATAAAAACTACAGAAAGATGCTGATGTTAAAAGTGTGTTTGCACAACAAATGTTATGGCACTTTCATTCATATGGCAGCACATTTAAAATAAAGCTAAATGCTAAAGGCTATACACTACTTTTGGATTCATTTTTGGATTCTGCGTACAAATGAGATTAATCGTGATTAATCAGGGAAATCATGTGATTAATTAGATTAAACATTTTAATCGTTGCCCAGCCCTAATTAAAACCTAAATAAGTCTTTATTTGTAAGATCACGTGTTTTCATTTCACCTTTTTTTTAATTATACAGTTTTCTACCCTATTTTCCAGTTTTAAATTGGTTCCTCATTTATATACCGTACTTTTGTCGTATTTGGCCCCTGGAATCAACTTCTCAGACAGTATTTTGGTATATTTACAGGTAGCATTTGTAAATTTCAGAGCCTCTGTGGTGGTCCTGACCCGGTTCTGTCCAAACGCGCCACATTTAAACCAAATAAATGAGTTATGTTCTCATCTGACCAAAACCAAACCAGACATAAAAGCAGAGAGTTTTATTCGGTTATTTTCTAATGTTGCTCCTTGAAATCGTGAGCCCGACCTCTTTGTCTGCCTCCTCCTGTAATTTCCTGTTGGCCCGCTCTCTGCTGCCTTCACTACAATCCAATAAAGCTGAAATAGATCCAGGCATCGTCCCCCGGAGCCTCGCTGCCCTCGGTCTGTTTTTCTAATTGAATTACTAAACTGATTGGCGTTCGCAAACCCTCCAATGCAGCCCAAAAAATTTCCCCAAAGCAATCGCTGGCAATTTGAATAAATCCCATTAAGAGATAAGTGAGGAGTTTTTGCAGCGTGGCCGCTAACAGCTCCACTTCACAGCCAATCACAGTCACTGCTGCACGTGCACACACATGCACACGTGCACACACATGCACACGTGCACACACATGCACACATGCACACACATGCACACGTGCACACACATGCACGTTATTGAGCCAACATTTCAGAGATTCTCCCACTAAATAAACCCAAAATCTCATTCAGTCTCTCCTTTCACAGCTAATTAGATTTCCTTCTGTTGACATGATCTAAATTCTGCAAAGTCACACGTTTTATGTGAAAATCTGATTCTAACAGACAGCGTTGAGTCATTATTGAGTCATTATTTAATTCATTTCCTGCTGGAAAAACATCACGCATGCTTTTAGCTGTCGCTGGACATGAAATCAGCAAAGACCAGCTGATCTCCAAGAGGAAACAGTTATTTATCTCTTATAATTCAACATTTTTTAGCAAGATTGGTTAACAGTTATTTTAGTTTTGTAACATCCTAAAGGAGAAAAAGGGGAGAGATGAAAGATTTTAACTCTGAGTAACAGGTGAAGACGAAGCAAATGAACACAAAAACAGAAGAAGAAAAGATCTGCTGGGGCTCAGAGTGGATATAAGGAATATAAAAGAAGCATGATGAGTCTGTAAAAAGTCATAAATGATATTTAAGACAACAGAAAGGGTGTTTTTGCTTTGTCCTGCCCCTCAGAGGGGGGGTGTGGTGGGCAGGGGAGGCAGAGTTGCACATCTAACCCCCTTTTTTTGAGTGTTTGTGCTTCAGTGAACCAAAAAGAGGAAAATCCTTCCAGGGTGAAGCCTCCACGTCCCTCAGCTGACAATGGTGTTTCATTCATTAATTATTTTTTCCTCATGTTTTCATGTGGATTAATAACACATGTATTATACATTATAGCATCTCTTTTACCTGTTATTATATTATTGTACAAATATTCCAAAGTAAGGGCCGTGACTAACACTTTTATAGGAAGCCCGAAAGACGGCTGGAGACATTTTCTATTAATATCAATCTTTACTCAGTATAGCACAAATTAAATAAAAATTAGGGCTGGGCGAGTTAACTCGTTATTATTTAATGCCGATAAATATTTTATCACGCATTAACGCTTTTTAAATTTTTTTAAAATATATTTTATTGTAAAAGTCTGTTGCTCACAGGCTTTTATTTTGTAAAAGTCTGCTGCTCACAGGCTTTTATTTTGTAAAAGTCTGTAGCTCACAGGCTTTTATTTTGTAAAAGTCTGCCGCTCACAGGCTTTTATTTTGTAAAAGTCTGTTGCTCACAGGCTTTTATTTTGTAAAAGTCTGTAGCTCACAGGCTTTTATTCTGTAAAAGTCTGTAGCTCACAGGCTTTTATTTTGTAAAAGTCTGCTGCTCACAGGCTTTTATTTTGTAAAAGTCTGTTGCTCACAGGCTTTTATTCTGTAAAAGTCTGTAGCTCACAGGCTTTTATTTTGTAAAAGTCTGCTGCTCACAGGCTTTTATTTTGTAAAAGTCTGCCGCTCACAGGCTTTTATTTTGTAAAAGTCTGCCGCTCACAGGCTTTTATTTTGTAAAAGTCTGTTGCTCACAGGCTTTTATTTTGTAAAAGTCTGCCGCTCACAGGCTTTTATTTTGTAAAAGTGTGTTGCTCACAGGCTTTTATTTTGTAAAAGTCTGCTGCTTACAGGCTTTTATTTTGTAAAAGTGTGTTGCTCACAGGCTTTTATTTTGTAAAAGTCTGTTGCTCACAGGCTTTTATTTTGTAAAAGTCTGTTGCTCACAGGCTTTTATTCTGTAAAAGTCTGTTGTCACAGGCTTTTATTCTGTAAAAGTCTGTTGCTCACAGGCTTTTATTTTGTAAAAGTCTGTTGCTCACAGGCTTTTATTTTGTAAAAGTCTGCTGCTGTCTGCTGTGGAACAGGAAAAGAAAGTAATCGGCGGATCCACCAAACATGGAGAAGGGTACGGAACTTTTACTCACAACAAATGTTATGGCACTTTCATTCATATGGCAGCACATTTAAAATAAAACTAAATGCTAAAAGCTATACACTACTTTTGGATTCATTTTTGGATTCTGCGTACAAATGCGATTAATCGTGATTAATCAGGGAAATCATGAGATTAATTAGATTAAAGATTTTAATCGTTGCCCAGCCCTATATAAATTTAACCTAAAACTATGAAATTTGATAAATTTTAAAGACAATTTTGAACTTATTGAAATTATTATCTGTTAATTAAATCAGGTAAAGAAATGATAATGTAGTTGTATCATTCCATTCTCTCTTTAAAGCAGGGGACCAGCATTGGCTCGCTCTGGTTCAGAGTTTCTCCTCACCGGAGCAGGACTTCCGTGAGGCTGCCAGAGGAAGCAGAGACAGGGATCCATCATGTCCAAGTGGCAGAATTAATGAAGAGATTCAGCTTTTCTCAGGCCGTAACAGTGAGATGGAAGGCAGGCAGCTCGTGTCTCTCTGGTTTATCTGAGCAGTGCGTCCCCTTGGCAACGGGTGGTCCTGAGAGCGACGTGATGAATGACAATGATGCTTTCAGAATTCCTCTCAGAGCAGCAGCGCTTTGTGCACGCATCAGTTTTCATCTCAGGCCGGTTCACACCAAACATCTGAGAGCTCTGAGTTCGGGATGAGAGGGAAAAATATGGGTTTTAATGTAAATGAAAGAGTTTAATCTGAAACTCGCTGCTGATGACACAGATGACACATGTGAACACGGATGTGGGCGAACTGTTGAGCGTTGCCACGGCGAGGAGTCGGGAAGCGGCCGTACTTTGATGGGAAGCGCCATGAATTCCTCATGCGTGCGCACAGCAGGGAGTCTCAGTCTCCTCCATGGCTGTTTCCGTTTCAAAGTTATCAATCGGTGCCACTTTGCTGCCCGCTAACAAAGGAACGGGTCCGTTATGCAAACGTTGGCGTGACTAACTTCAGAACAGACGTGTAAAATAGATGCTCAGTGAATGAGAAACTGGGAGATAACGGCTCCCTCCGTCCTCTTATTTCTGTCTGTGCTCTGCCTCTGTGTGGATTTATGTTCAGGAAAGGTCAAACAGCAGCTTTTAGTTTGACCTTCACACAGTTTCCTTCTGTGCATGTGAGGACGGTGGCTGAGTTAACTGGTCGGGTTGCACTGGAAAAAATGCCCCTCCAAAAATAAGTAATAAAACAACAAATAAAAGACGTTTTTGCTTGAAATAAGCAAAAAAATCTGCCAATGGAACTAGTGAAAATCGGCTTGTCAAGATTTCTTGAAATAAAATGTGATATTTAGGACTTTTGAGATAAAAGTGATCTTGTGCTGAACGTGCGGACGGATAGTGCAAAAACAAAGTGTGTGCACGATATAGTGTGGGCAGTGCAAATGGGAGAGTGCATGATGACGGCGTCTGTGCAAATGTTTGTGCAAATGGCTAATGTAGCCATTAGAGGAGGGTGTGTTGGATGATTCACGCAGTGAAGTCCAACTCGCTTCTCCTCTCCTTGTGTGTGGCGTTGAACAGCTGAATGGCCCTGGGGACAAAGGCCTTCCTCAGCCTGTCTGATGAGCATGCCACTCAATCAGAATGAGTTATTATGGGTAATTCTCCTTGGATATGTGGCGGTGAATGAATGGGATCAGAGGCACAAAGCGTGTCATACCCCGGTATGATAGGTGGCGCTGTACCCATTCCAGCTGTTGCTAATAGAGCCACTTCCTGTTGACCTCTTCACCACCAACAACAACAACAAACTCAGGCATTGGAGAAAGATGGAGAACGCAGAGCCAGATGAAGCTACGTCCCTCTACATTTGGTCTGTGATGAGCTGCTTGTTGCACAAACTCGATGCCCAACGGAGCGTTCTCCATCGCGTTGTTTGTTTCTTCTCTCGCTTTCTTTCCTCTCGCTTTCTTTCCTCTCGCTCTCTTTCCTTTCGCTTTCTTTCCTTTCGCTTTCTTTCCTCTCGCTTTCGTTCCTTTCGCTTTCTTTCCTCTCGCTTTCTTACCTTTCGCTTTCTTACCTTTCGCTTTCTTTCCTCTCGCTTTCTTACCTTTCGCTTTCTCTCCTTTCGCTTTCTTTCCTTTCGCTTTCTTTCCTCTCGCTTTCTTACCTTTCGCTTTCTTACCTTTCGCTTTCTTACCTTTCGCTTTCTTACCTTTCGCTTTCTTTCCTCTCGCTTTCTTACCTTTCGCTTTCTCTCCTTTCGCTTTCTTTCCTTTCGCTTTCTTCCTCTCGCTTTCTTACCTTTCGCTTTCTCTCCTTTCGCTTTCTTTCCTTTCGCTTTCTTTCCTCTCGCTTTCTTACCTTTCGCTTTCTTACCTTTCGCTTTCTTACCTTTCGCTTTCTTTCCTCTCGCTTTCTTACCTTTCGCTTTCTCTCCTTTCGCTTTCTTTCCTTTCGCTTTCTTTCCTCTCGCTTTCTTACCTTTCGCTTTCTCTCCTTTCGCTTTCTTTCCTTTCGCTTTCTTTCCTCTCGCTTTCTTACCTTTCGCTTTCTTACCTTTCGCTTTCTTACCTTTCGCTTTCTTACCTTTCGCTTTCTTTCCTCTCGCTTTCTTACCTTTCGCTTTCTCTCCTTTCGCTTTCTTTCCTTTCGCTTTCTTTCCTCTCGCTTTCTTACCTTTCGCTTTCTTACCTTTCGCTTTCTTACCTTTCGCTTTCTTTCCTTTCGCTTTCTTACCTTTCGCTTTCTTACCTTTCGCTTTCTTTCCTTTCGCTTTCTTACCTTTCGCTTTCTTTCCTCTCGCTTTCTTACCTTTCGCTTTCTTTCCTTTCGCTTTCTTTCCTTTTGCTTTCTTTCCTCTCGCTTTCTTTCCTTTCGCTTTCTTTCCTTTCGCTTTCGTTCCTTTCGCTTTCTTTCCTCTCGCTTTCTTACCTTTCGCTTTCTTTCCTTTCGCTTTCTTTCCTTTCGCTTTCTTTCCTCTCGCTTTTTTTTCCTCTCGCTTTCTTACCTTTCGCTTTCTTTCCTTTCGCTTTCTTTCCTTTCGCTTTCTTACCTTTCGCTTTCTTTCCTTTCGCTTTCTTTCCTTTCGCTTTCTTACCTTTCGCTTTCTTTCCTTTCGCTTTCTTTCCTTTCGCTTTCTTTCCTTTTGCTTTCTTTCCTTTTGCTTTCTTTCCTCTCGCTTTCTTTCCTTTCGCTTTCTTTCCTTTCGCTTTCGTTCCTTTCGCTTTCTTTCCTCTCGCTTTCTTACCTTTCGCTTTCTTTCCTTTCGCTTTCTTTCCTTTCGCTTTCTTTCCTCTCGCTTTTTTTTCCTCTCGCTTTCTTACCTTTCGCTTTCTTTCCTTTTGCTTTCTTTCCTTTCGCTTTCTTTCCTTTTGCTTTCTTACCTTTCGCTTTCTTTCCTTTTGCTTTCTTTCCTTTCGCTTTCTTTCCTTTTGCTTTCTTTCCTTTCGCTTTCTTTCCTCTCGCTTTTTTTTCCTCTCGCTTTCTTACCTTTCGCTTTCTTTCCTTTTGCTTTCTTTCCTTTTGCTTTCTTTCCTTTTGCTTTCTTACCTTTCGCTTTCTTTCCTTTCGCTTTCTTTCCTTTCGCTTTCTTTCCTTTTGCTTTCTTTCCTTTTGCTTTCTTTCCTCTCGCTTTCTTTCCTTTCGCTTTCTTTCCTTTCGCTTTCTTTCCTCTCGCTTTCTTACCTTTCGCTTTCTTTCCTTTCGCTTTCTTTCCTTTCGCTTTCTTTCCTCTCGCTTTTTTTTCCTCTCGCTTTCTTACCTTTCGCTTTCTTTCCTTTTGCTTTCTTTCCTTTCGCTTTCTTTCCTTTTGCTTTCTTTCCTCTCGCTTTCTTTCCTCTCGCTTTCTTTCCTTTCGCTTTCTTTCCTTTCGCTTTCTTACCTTTCGCTTTCTTTCCTTTCGCTTTCTTTCCTTTCGCTTTCTTTCCTTTCGCTTTCTTTCCTCTCGCTTTCTTTCCTCTCGCTTTCTTACCTTTCGCTTTCTTTCCTTTCGCTTTCTTTCCTTTCTTTCCTTCCTCTTTCCTTGTAAAACACAAAAATGTTTTACAAAATAAAAGCCTGTGAGGAACAGACTTTTACAATAATAAAATAAATAATAAAACATGCGTTAATGATGCGTTAAAAATTAACTCGAGTTAATGCGATAGTAACGAGTTAACTCGGAGGACACAGCAGTCCAGATGCTGAAGATTTTATTCAAATGAAACCCAAAGCGCATAAACTAAACTAGGAAAACAAAAGACTAAATAATAGAACAAAGCAGATGAACGAGGGAAGGAACTACAGAGAAGATCAATGATGAGAGATCAATACAGCGAGGACCTGAGGACTGAGAATAAGAAAGGAGCAGATAAACTGATGAGGACTGCAGCTGTTACAGACTGACAACCAGCCGGTGATAACCAGGAAAACTACCAAACTTAGACAGAATAAATCAGAAACTGGACTAAAAACCAAACAGGAAACACAATGATAAGTAAACACCTCAGAAACTAAACCAAAGCAGAGATAACAGAGCAAACCCAGCAAAGAATAAACGAGAACACGAGTAACCCTGAACCCTAAAGTGTGCTGATGTTTCATCACACATAAGGGGGTAAAAGGGCTGTCAGGCGACATTAATCTGTTACTTCCTACTTCTTCTCCTTTCACAGCTCCGTACAAAACGAGTTTAAAAACGAGCCGACGGTGAGCATGAATGTTCGGGGTTAGAGGTCAGCGACCCGACCCGTCATCGCTGTAGAAGGACCTGAGCTGGTCAGCGGTGGGAAGGTGTGTAAACAGCCTAAAAACAAGGCAGGAAACACCAAAGCGGGAGCATTTATCTCCGTGTTGCAGAGCGTAACCGATGTGAAATAATTATCAAATCACATTGACTGCTCAGTTTTGCTGCTTTAATACAGCGTTCGATGGCATCTGGGAAGATCTGAATATCTTGGCTCTCATGGGGAAATGTTGTTGGGCTTTTATTTAAAGTCTTTGAGCAGGTTTGAAAGCTGCTGGATCTGATGACAGAGCTGCTGTTAAAGGGAGGTTTAAGCCCAAGTGATCCCAGTTAAACTAAAGTCTGATGGATTCCTCATTCTGCTCCAACTCTCCACCAGCTCACATTCTGTTTGATCTTTATTAACAAACGTTTTAGCTTTTATCTCAACACAGAAGAGTTTCACCGGCTGAGCAGCTTTCTGCACAAACGTCTGAACGTGTCTGAATCACGTTTAACCCTCCTGTTGCTCTGCGGGTCCAAAGTGAGCCACCACCATGTTTATCTGTAGAAAAAATACCTTAAACTATCTTTTTCCATCTTGAAATGTTATGCCTTTTCCTAAAGGGACCCCATCATTAGAAGAAGTCAGACTTTATTTTTGTTTATGTTTCCATGTGGGCTGTACACCACTAGGGTACAAAGATTGCCTTATGGGTCATTTTTGACCCGTGAATTATAAAAACATTTAAACAGCAGAAAAAAGTTCACTGTTTTTTTTAACTGTTTTTTAAACTGTTTTTAACTGGGGTTTTTTAACTGTTTTTTAAATATAATTAATTCAGAAGTAATTACTTCACATTTATATAATAGCAATAATAAACCTTTATTATGTAAAAGAAAACTGAGAAAACAAGAAAACTGTTGGTCCAACTGACAGTTGGTTTGTGGTAAAAAAAAAAAAAAAAGTGTAATCCTGAAAACTGGTGATTGTCTTTTTGTATTGTGTAACAAAAGATACATGATTAAAAATGTGTTGAGTTGAGTTGAATAGATAAATAACAGGTGGTTTCATCATACAAAATAGAATTTGGATTTAAAATTCAATTAAGTTGCTTTATTTTGGGGCTTTGGTAGGACAAGGGGAGTAAACACAATGTTAAGACCGCACAAAGGGTTAAGTCAGCCTGTGTTAACTGAAGAAGATGCGTTTACTGTTACTTTACTTTATAGAGAAACTGCAGACTATAATGAATCTTTAACCCTTTGAATCTTTAGTTTCCCGGCTCAGAGCTCAGTTTTTGGAGCCTAATTCGAGCCTTTTTGACGCCTCACACAGCCAGAAAAACCCTGAGACTGAGAGGTGTTTTCCAGGCCGTGAGAACACACTGAGGCTCATTTTGACTTTGGACTGATTGCCATCTATTAGGAAATGAAAGACGTGATTTATTAGCTGTCAGTTTGATTGAATTTCACGGTCGCGGCTGTCTCGTGGGCGCAAATTCGGTCTGACAGAGAAATTAAAAGATTAATTTAAGGGTGCGCCGTCGTGACCAAAATCATTACTTAGCTTAATATTTTAGAATATCCTGACTGTTCATATCAATCACAGAGATCGACCTCGTGTTCTCGGAGCTTTTGACTCGTTTTGGAGATTAATGGGGACGCCTGGCTTTAAAAAACATCTGGAGACATCTGTAATAACAGCTAAACCTGATGCTCCCATGCTGAAACACCCAGCATGCAGCTGATTTACACCAGTTTCTGAAAGGCCGTTTTACAGCCTGCACTGTAATTATGCAGCAGGTTGTTAGTTCAGGTTCAAAGTGATCTGAGGGAACCTCAAAGTGACACGAACACAACGCAGATAAGTTGGGGTGAATGTTTGCTGCTCCACAACAAGCCCCTCATCATTCAGATCCAGAGCTGGGCGAGTTAACTCGTTATTATCGAGTTAACTCGAGTTAATTATGTGACGCCGATAAATGTTTTATCGCGCATTAAAGCAGGTTTTATTATTTATTTTGTAAAAGTCTGTTGCTCACAGGCTTTTATTCTGTAAAAGTCTGCTGCTCACAGGCTTTTATTTTGTAAAAGTCTGCTGCTGTCTGCTGTGGAACAGGAAAAGAAAGTAATCGGCGGATCCACCAAACATGGAGAAGGGTACGGAACTTTTACTCGGCCATTTTCATTTTAAAGTTCTTCCAGACGGCGGAGTCGACAGAACCAAAGTCATCTGTAAACACTGCCAAGTTGAATTGTCTTCTCAGCGTAGTAGTTCCAGTCTAAAATATCACTTAAAGGCAAAACACACAACTGATAGCAGCAAGTCATTCAAGGAAACAGACAGTGGAGCGAGGCTTCTACATAAAAACTACAGAAAGATGCTGATGTTAAAAGTGTGTTTGTACAACAAATGTTATGGCACTTTCATTCATATGGCAGCACATTTAAAATAAAACTAAATGCTAAAAGCTATACACTACTTTTGGATTCATTTTTGGATTCTGCGTACAAATGCGATTAATCGTGATTAATCAGGGAAATCATGAGATTAATTAGATTAAACATTTTAATCGTTGCCCAGACCTAATTAAAATCTTCAGCATCTGGACTGCTGTGTCCTCCACAACCTCCTTGAAGGCCTTGAAGTTGTCTGAATGAGCTGCATTTCACTCAGAATTCCACAGCTGTTTCTCTGTCCAACAACAAGAACATAAAAAACTTAAAGAGCACTGCAAAAATGCCCCTCCAAAAATAAGTAAAAAAACAACAAATAAAAGACGTTTTTGCTTGAAATAAGCAAAAAAATCTGCCAATGGAACTAGTGAAAATCGGCTTGTTCAGATTTCTTGAAATAAGATGTGATATTTAGGACTTTTGAGTTAAAAGTGATCTTGAAATTAGCTTAAAAACCTCTTCAAATGTAAAAAAAAAAAGCTTGTTTCATGTGATATGTGACTCAAAACAATTTGTTTTCAAGACTTTTTCATTTAACAAGATATTCCAGATGTATTGTATTAAAACAAGTCCCTATATCTGGCTGAAATGGTACTTGTTAGGTAGTTATATATTAAGTGTAATGAGATATTTTGACTAGAAATGAGACAAATATACTTGGTAAGACTTTGATTTTTTCCAGTGAGAGCAGCTTTATTCTAAATTCAGCCGCCCCAAATCTGCATCTGCACATCACAAAAACAGCATCTTTTATTTTTTATTGAGACAAACATGAGAGCAAAAAGCCAACATGGAAAAAAAGAAATGGCTGCAGGCTGTCGTGTCAACATTTCTTCAACAGCAAAGACTTCTATCGATTACTTCAGGGGCTCCTGAAGGGTTATTTATGGCGTTAACACCATCAGATTAAACCTGCTGCTCCTTAAAGATAAATATCCTCCATAAAATGAGAGAGGGGGGCCGCTATAGCTCTCAGAATGATAACATCGGGAGATAAATCAATCTGTTGACATCACAGATCTGTAACAAGGATAAGAAGGAAGCGGGTCTTCAGACAGGTGAGACAGAAAGGTGTTTAAAGGTTTCCTCAAAGTCTTACCAAGTATATTTGTCTCATTTCTAGTCAAAATATCTCATTACACTTAATATAAGACACAACTGCCTAACAAGTACTATTTCAGCCAGATATAGGGACTTGTTTTAATACAATACATCTGGAATATCTTGTTAAGTGAAAAAGTCTTGAAAACAAATTGTTTTGAGTCACATATCATATGAAACAAGCTTTTTTTTTTTACATTTGAAGAGGTTTTTAAGCTAATTTCAAGATCACTTTTAACTCAAAAGTCCTAAATATCACATTTTATTTCAAGAAATCTTGATAAGCCGATTTTCACTAGTTCCATTGGCAGATTTTTTTTGCTTATTTCAAGCAAAAACGTCTTTTATTTGTTGTTTTTCTACTTATTTTTGGAGGGGCACTTTTTCCAGTGTAGCTGTTATGCTGCAAACAAGTGGAACAAACTGCCAGTGGAGATTAAACTTTCACCAAATGGAGACATTTTTAAATCCAGGTTAAAAACATTTCTGTTCTCATGTGTCTATGCATGAAATCTGCACGCTATCTTTGAACTTATCTGGACTGTTGCTTGATTTTAAATTCATTTAAATTATTTTATTTGTTTCTCTTTATATTCTTTTATGTATTTTTAATGCTTCTTGCACTCCCTGCTGCAATGCTTTTTATTTTATGTGAAGCACTTTGAACTGTTTGTGCATGAAATGAGCTACAAATAGATTTGATTTGATTCGCTTTAAAAGCAGCACAATTGAACTTTCTCACTGTGTTTACAAGAGATTTATCCGCACATTGAATCTCTCTGCAGGGCTGTGAGGTAGAGGAAGAATAACACGGTTCAGAACCGTTAAAGATGAGATAATAAGCGTGCATCAGAGACGCAGAACTGCTGCTGCACGGAGACATCGAGCATGTCCTCACAGCGATAAAGCAGACGAGAAATGAGAGTTTGTGTTTTATCTTTGCTCGTGTTGTGAGCCTGAAGTTTGGATGTGAAGCAACAGTTTGTTCCAGCTCCTCTCATCCTCACTTATTCCATTAAAACTGCAGACGCAGCCTCATAATTCAGGGTTTTAAATGAATTTATGACCTGCACATAAATGGCAGAGGCCATCTTGTTTATGGTTAGGTTGCAGGATCTCATCTCAGCATCTCTCTGCAGTGAGAGATCAACCTGTTACCCCATCGGTGCAGAATCTGAACCCATAATGCTGCCAGCAGGCACCTGATTATCAGCACCTGGGGAACCAGAAGCTCAAACCAAGGCTGAGTTCCAAACCGCATACTTCACCTACTAACTTTCTGAGTTAGTATGCGAGTTTGAGTAAGCGAGAAGTTCCCGGATGCATACTAGATTCTCCTAAATGTTGGGTATGCATCATGAGGTTACTGCTCATACTCAAACTACCCAAGATGCAACGTAACGTGACGTCACCGATCGTCATCTCCTGTCAAAACGGCAGTTTCAAGCTAGCTACAACGAGGGTAGGTTCACTTCCTGTTTTCAAAACAAAAGCACCAATTGTATGGTAATGGCTTTCCCTATGATAAAAGGCAACGGGTATTTTATTTTGTGAAAATAACCGGAAGTGTGTTAGCTCACTGCGGCTAGCTTTAGTAGCGCCGAATTCGTGGGAACAAAATTGTAAACAGCCGGTATTTTGTCAGGTTTTCAACACGTTGGGGATCTAAACGACTACTTTCTTGCCTGAAAATGTTTCAAATGTTGCTAAAGTTTACAGAGTTTAGAGCTTAAGGGAAATCAGCTTCAGGCCGGCTGATTTCGGCTCGGGCAGGAGCGAAATGCATTGTGGGTAAACGCTCTGCATACTGTCTGATCAATGAGTATGCAGTATGGAAGTATGTAGTATGTAGTATGCAGTATGTAGTATGGAGTATGTAGTATGCAGTATGTAGTATGTAGTATGTAGTATGCAGTATGTAGTATGCAGTATGTAGTATGTAGTATGTAGTATGCAGTATGTAGTATGCAGTATGTAGTATGTAGTATGTAGTATGTAGTATGTAGTATGGAGTATGTAGTATGCAGTATGTAGTATGCAGTATGTAGTATGCAGTATGCAGTATGTAGTATGTAGTATGCAGTATGTAGTATGTAGTATGTAGTATGTAGTATGCAGTATGTAGTATGTAGTATGTAGTATGTAGTATGTAGTATGCAGTATGTAGTATGTAGTATGTAGTATGCAGTATGTAGTATGCAGTATGTAGTATGTAGTATGTAGTATGCAGTATGTAGTATGTAGTATGTAGTATGTAGTATGCAGTATGTAGTATGTAGTATGCAGTATGCAGTATGCAGTATGCAGTATGTAGTATGTAGTATGTAGTATGCAGTATGTAGTATGTAGTATGTAGTATGTAGTATATACCGCCCCTGGGTAACTTAATTAAACAGAAAAACAGGGTGACAATGACAAGATCAGCCACCAGGGGGGACTGTGAGGTACAGTTTAGGAGAACGGCATTTGCACAGAAGGTCCTATCAGTCTTTGGTTGCTCTATATGGAACACAGTTCCGTTGGCCATAAGGGAAAATTCAACGTATGTAGCTTTTAAGAAACAACTAAAAACATGGCTTACAGATAACCAGGACTGTAAACATGAAGGGTAGTTTTAGTTTTAGTTTTATCAAGTGATATGGAATGTTGTACGTTTTGTTTTCTTGTTTCCTGTTTTTATCTTTGTCTTGTTTTGATTTTAGTGTGAACAGCAGGACTACAGATGGAAATTAGCCTTGGAGCTAAATCTGGCATATTTACATCTTATGTTTATTAATATGCAGAGTCCTGTCACAAATAAACAAATAACTAAATATGGTATGTAGTATGTAGTATGTAGTATGTAGTATGAAGTATGTGGTATGTAGTATGTAGTATGCAGTATGTAGTATGCAGTATGTAGTATGTAGTATGTGGTATGCGGTATGTGGTATGCGGTATGTGGTATGCGGTATGTGGTATGTAGTATGCAGTATGCAGTATGGAAGTATGGAAGTATGGAAGTATGTAGTATGTAGTATGTAGTATATAGTATGTAGTATGTAGTATGTAGTATGAAGTATGTGGTATGTAGTATGTAGTATGTAGTATGCAGTATGTAGTATGCAGTATGTAGTATGCAGTATGTAGTATGTAGTATGTGGTATGCGGTATGTGGTATGCGGTATGTGGTATGTAGTACGTAGTATGCGGTATGCGGTATGCAGTATGTAGTATGCAGTATGCAGTATGGAAGTATGGAAGTATGGAAGTATGTAGTATGTAGTATGTAGTATATAGTATCTAGTATGTAGTATGTAGTATGTAGTATGGAAGTATGGAAGTATGGAAGTATGGAAGTATGTAGTATGTAGTATATAGTATGTAGTATGTAGTATGTAGTATGAAGTATGTGGTATGTAGTATGTAGTATGCAGTATGTAGTATGCAGTATGTAGTATGCAGTATGTAGTATGTAGTATGTGGTATGCGGTATGTGGTATGCGGTATGTGGTATGTAGTACGTAGTATGCGGTATGCGGTATGCAGTATGTAGTATGCAGTATGCAGTATGGAAGTATGGAAGTATGGAAGTATGTAGTATGTAGTATGTAGTATATAGTATCTAGTATGTAGTATGTAGTATGAAGTATGTGGTATGCGGTATGTAGTATGCAGTATGCAGTATGGAAGTATGGAAGTATGGAAGTATGGAAGTATGGAAGTATGGAAGTATGTAGTATGGAAGTATGTAGTATGCAGTATGTAGTATGGAAGTATGGAAGTATGGAAGTATGGAGTATGGAAGTATGTAGTATGCAGTATGCAGTATGGAAGTATGGAAGTATGGAAGTATGTAGTATGTGGTATGTAGTATGCAGTATGGAAGTATGGAAGTATGGAAGTATGGAAGTATGGAAGTATGGAAGTATGTAGAATGCGGTTTCGAACACAGCCTAAATACTGAGGGATCTGATGAGTAAATGATGCAGCTTGAAGAATCAGCAGGTGAAGTGAATGAACTAATGACCTGAACTGAGGAAACAGAAACTGTAGGCAAAACTAAGGCATGAAATAAACTAAAACATGATAAAACACATAACTAAAAAAATGGGGGAAACCCCGTGGACATGACAACGGGAAGAATTCAGGACACAAAAAGGATCCTTCGGCCTTCACTCCGAACAGTCTGGGAGCTGGAACTCGATGCAGTTCGGTCCCAGACGGCAGCAGAAAGAGAAAAATGAGTCAGAAACCAACAGCAGATGGAGGCAATGACTCTGACAGATATCCATTTCACTGTCACAGAAAGGCTCTGCTGCCTCTTCCACTGCTGCTCAGTAACCAGGACGGGCTTGTTTTAAATCTTTATTGGGGATCTGATGGAGGGATTTAAATCTGTTCCTGACTTTCTTTCCCCTTTCTGTTTGCATTAAACCATGAAAGATGCGTTTAGCTGTGTGAAAGGTCGCTGCTGATCTGTTATTGTGCCTCCTGTCTTCTCTCTGAAGGCCTCGCTGCCTTCCTGCAGCTCAGCTCGAAGCCTCGACCTGCAGCAGCTAAAAGGATGTAAATTATAGACGTGTCTCCCTTTCTCCACGAGGAGGACGGCAGCTTGGCATTTTCCCTCAAACTGTTTCAGCAAATCATCACTTTGTCCCACCCGGGTGTCATTTAAAAAAAAAACATGCTCAGCAAATTCCAAACGGGGCATTTATAAGGGTGGTCAGAGGATAATGGGACATTATTCCAGCAGATTGCATGTCAGGAGAGGCTCTGCAGCTCGAGCTGAATCCTGACGAGTCCGACTCTCAGGGTGGAAATTAGAGCCCGGGGACCTCCCAGCTGAAATAATTGAAATCCTCCTGCTTCCTATCTGTTGTTGACGTGGATGAAAGCAGGAAAATAAACGCTTTTATTTGAAGATGCATGGCTTTTTTTATCTCCCTCCTCTATCCAGCGTACAGAAACTGAACGACGACGCAGTAAAGCATCTGAAAACATTCAAACCAAAGGATCCTGGTCTCACAGAAAAACGGATTTCACAGATAAACAGCAGCGGCTATCTGTAATTAAAGGAAAATGTTTCATTTAAACGTCTTTAAACGAGTTTTTAGAGTTTGAACTGAACAGGAGCTGAGCTGTGAGGTCATAACGAATATATCCCCAACATCTGGAGCAGTATTCTTGTATTTTGTCATTTATAAACAGAATATTGATGATATTATTAATGATATCTGTGATAATTAGATGTTTCGGAGCAGGTGCTCGATGAAGGAGGTAAAGATGCAACTCTGAGGCCACATGGAGACCAGAGAGAGCCTGAAGAAGCCTTCCAAGATGTTTGAAACGAGATAAATATGATGCTGGAGTTTTGATTTGGCTGGAAATCAATGGAACTTCAGTGCCACCCTTCTGTTGCACTTTCTGTAGCATCTAAACCTTATTTTCCCGCTTTGGTAACCTTTTAATGAGTCGGCACCGAGTGCTTCAGCTGCAGGCTCGACACCAGCCAGAGTTCCTGCAGCTAACCGGAGGATGCTGCATTAAAAAAAGCACACATTCTGATTTCAGCATCATTACTGAAGAAATAAGAGCAAGTTCAACAGAAGCACCAAAGCCGGTGAAACACAGCCAGCTTCCTTCCAGACGGTCAGCAGGGTTTAAGCATGCTCATCACGCCCATCCAGGTCCCTGAGGCCCAACATCATTATCACCTGCAGCACTGATCCAAACCCATCAGCAGTGATGATAGACATCCATTCATTCACCAATGTTAAAGACGCATGAGGGGTGACGTGAATCTGAACTGTGTAAACATGAACAGCTGGACCTCTGCTGTGTGATTTAATGCAGTAAAACAGACACAATGAAGCTGTTACAGATAGTTCCTCTAATGATCCCAGAGGGAAACAGTTCAGTGAGTCTGTCTGTGGTCGCTCTGCACCTGTTTGAAGTAGGCCTGTTGCTCACAGGCTTTTATTTTGTAAAAGTATGTCGCTCACAGGCTTTTATTTTGTAAAAGTCTGTCGCTCACAGGCTTTTATTTTGTAAAAGTATGTTGCTCACAGGCTTTTATTCTGTAAAAGTCTGTTGCTGTCTGCTGTGGAACAGGAAAAGAAAGTAATCGGCGGATCCACCAAACATGGAGAAGGGTACGGAACTTTTACTCGGCCGTTTTCATGTTAAAGTTCTTCCAGACGGCGGAGTCGACAGAACCAAAGTCATCTGTAAACACTGCCAAGTTGAATTGTCTTCTCAGCGTAGTAGTTCCAGTCTAAAATATCACTTAAAGGCAATACACACAACTGATAGCAGCAAGTCATTCAAGGAAACAGACAGTGGAGCGAGGCTTCTACATAAAAACTACAGAAAGATGCTGATGTTAAAAGTGTGTTTGCACAACAAATGTTATGGCACTTTCATTCATATGGCAGCACATTTAAAATAAAGCTAAATGCTAAAAGCTATACGCTACTTTTGGATTCATTTTTGGATTCTGCGTACAAATGCGATTAATCAGGGAAATCATGTGATTAATTAGATTAAACATTTTAATCGTTGCCCAGCCCTAGTTTGAAGTCATTTTAAAGTTGTTTTTGGCGTTTCTGAGCCTGTTTAGTGATGAAGCCTCCTCATCTGCATCACGTGGTCTGCAGGCGGTGCAAAGCTTCTTGGGTTGAATCCACCCTGCCTCCTCCTGCCTCCTGCCTCCTGCCTCCTGCCTCCTGCCTCATGCCTCTTCCTGCCTCTTCCTGCCTCCTGCCTCTTCCTGCCTCCTGCCTCTTGCCTCCTGCCTCCTGCCTCTTCCTGCCTCTTCCTGCCTCCTGCCTCTTGCCTCCTGCCTCTTCCTGCCTCCTGCCTCTTGCCTCCTGCCTCATGCCTCTTCCTGCCTCTTCCTGCCTCCTGCCTCTTCCTGCCTCCTGCCTCTTGCCTCCTGCCTCCTGCCTCTTCCTGCCTCTTCCTGCCTCCTGCCTCTTGCCTCCTGCCTCCTGCCTCATGCCTCTTCCTGCCTCTTCCTGCCTCCTGCCTCTTCCTGCCTCCTGCCTCTTCCTGCCTCCTGCCTCTTGCCTCCTGCCTCTTCCTGCCTCTTCCTGCCTCCTGCCTCTTGCCTCCTGCCTCCTGCCTCTTCCTGCCTCTTCCTGCCTCTTCCTGCCTCCTGCCTCTTGCCTCCTGCCTCCTGCCTCTTCCTGCCTCCTGCCTCTTCCTGCCTCCTGCCTCTTCCTGCCTCCTGCCTCCTGCCTACTTCCTCCTGCCTCCTGCCTCCTGCCTACTCCTGCCTCCTACCTCCTGCCTCTTCCTGCCTCCTGCCTCTTGCCTCCTGCCTCCTGCCTCTTCCTGCCTCTTCCTGCCTCTTCCTGCCTCCTGCCTCTTGCCTCCTGCCTCCTGCCTCTTCCTGCCTCCTGCCTCTTCCTGCCTCCTGCCTCTTCCTGCCTCCTGCCTCCTGCCTCGTCCTGCCTCCTGCCTCTTCCTGCCTCCTCCTGCCTCCTGCCTCCTGCCTCTTCCTGCCTCCTGCCTCCTGCTTCCTGCCTCCTGCCTCCTCCTGCCTCTTCCTGCCTCCTGCCTCCTGCCTCCTGCCTCCTCCTAACTCTTCCTGCCTCAACAAATGTTATGGCACTTTCATTCATATGGCAGCACATTTAAAATAAAGCTAAATGCTAAAAGCTATACGCTACTTTTGGATTCATTTTTGGATTCTGCATACAAATGCGATTAATCAGGGAAATCATGTGATTAATTAGATTAAACATTTTAATCGTTGCCCAGCCCTAGTTTGAAGTCATTTTAAAGTTGTTTTTGGCGTTTCTGAGCCTGTTTAGTGATGAAGCCTCCTCATCTGCATCACATGGTCTGCAGGCGGTGCAAAGCTTCTTGGGTTGAATCCACCCTGCCTCCTCCTGCCTCCTGCCTCCTGCCTCCTGCCTCATGCCTCTTCCTGCCTCTTCCTGCCTCCTGCCTCTTCCTGCCTCCTGCCTCTTGCCTCTTGCCTCCTGCCTCCTGCCTCTTCCTGCCTCTTCCTGCCTCCTGCCTCTTGCCTCCTGCCTCTTCCTGCCTCCTGCCTCTTGCCTCCTGCCTCATGCCTCTTCCTGCCTCTTCCTGCCTCCTGCCTCTTCCTGCCTCCTGCCTCTTGCCTCCTGCCTCCTGCCTCTTCCTGCCTCTTCCTGCCTCCTGCCTCTTGCCTCCTGCCTCCTGCCTCATGCCTCTTCCTGCCTCTTCCTGCCTCCTGCCTCTTCCTGCCTCCTGCCTCTTGCCTCCTGCCTCCTGCCTCTTCCTGCCTCCTGCCTCTTCCTGCCTCTTCCTGCCTCCTGCCTCTTGCCTCCTGCCTCCTGCCTCTTCCTGCCTCTTCCTGCCTCTTCCTGCCTCCTGCCTCTTGCCTCCTGCCTCCTGCCTCTTCCTGCCTCCTGCCTCTTCCTGCCTCCTGCCTCTTCCTGCCTCCTGCCTCCTGCCTCCTGCCTCCTGCCTCTTCCTGCCTCTTCCTGCCTCCTGCCTCCTGCCTCCTGCCTCCTGCCTCCTGCCTCCTGCCTCCTGCCTCCTGCCTACTTCCTCCTGCCTCCTGCCTCCTGCCTACTCCTGCCTCCTACCTCCTGCCTCTTCCTGCCTCCTGCCTCCTCCTGCCTCCTGCCTCCTGCCTCTTCCTGCCTCCTGCCTCTTCCTGCCTCCTGCCTCCTGCCTCGTCCTGCCTCCTGCCTCTTCCTGCCTCCTCCTGCCTCCTGCCTCCTGCCTCCTGCCTCCTGCCTCCTGCCTCCTCCTGCCTCTTCCTGCCTCCTGCCTCCTCCTGCCTCCTGCCTCCTCCTGCCTCCTGCCTCCTGCCTCCTGCCTCCTCCTGCCTCTTCCTGCCTCCTGCCTCCTCCTGCCTCCTACCTCCTGCCTCCTGCCTACTGCCTCCTGCCTCCTGCCTCCTCCTGCCTCCTGCCTCATGCCCCCTGCCTCTTCCTGCCTCCTCCTGCCTCCTGCCTCCTGCCTCCTGCCTCCTGCCTCCTGCCTCCTGCCTACTCCTGCCTCCTGCCTCCTGCCTCTTCCTGCCTCCTGCCTCCTCCTGCCTCCTGCCTCTTCCTGCCTCCACCTCCTGCCTCCTCCTGCCTCCTGCCTCTTCCTGCCTCCTGCGTCCTCCTGCCTCCTGCCTCCTGCTTCCTGCCTCCTCCTGCTTCCTGCCTCCTCCTGCCTCCTGCCTCCTCCTGCTTCCTGCCTCCTCCTGCCTCCTGCCTCCTCCTGCCTCCTGCCTCCTGCCTCCTGCCTCTTCCTGCCTCCTGCCTCCTCCTGCCTCCTGCCTCCTGCCTCCTGCCTCCTGCCTCCTCCTGCCTCCTGCCTCATGCCTCCTGCCTCTTCCTGCCTCCTCCTGCCTCCTGCCTCCTGCCTCCTGCCTCCTGCCTCCTGCCTCTTCCTGCCTCTTCCTGCCTCCTGCCTCCTGCCTCCTCCTGCCTCCTGCCTCTTCCTGCCTCCTGCTTCCTGCCTCCTCCTGCCTCCTGCCTCCTGCCTCCTGCCTCCTGCCTCCTCCTGCCTCCTGCCTCCTGCCTCCTGCCTCCTGCCTCCTGCCTCCTGCCTCGTGCCTCCTCCTGCCTCCTGCCTCCTGCCTCTTCCTGCCTCCTGCCTCCTCCTGCCTCCTGCCTCCTGCCTCCTCCTGCCTCCTGCCTCATGCCTCCTGCCTCTTCCTGCCTCCTCCTGCCTCCTGCCTCCTGCCTCCTGCCTCCTGCCTCCTGCCTCCTGCCTCCTCCTGCCTCCTGCCTCTTCCTGCCTCCTGCTTCCTGCCTCCTCCTGCCTCCTCCTGCCTCCTGCCTCCTGCCTCCTCCTGCCTCCTGCCTCCTGCCTCCTGCCTCCTGCCTCCTCCTACCTCCTGCCTCCTGCCTCCTGCCTCCTGCCTCGTGCCTCCTCCTGCCTCCTGCCTCCTCCTGCATCCTGCCTCCTGCCTCCTGCCTCCTGCCCCTTCCTGCCTCCTGCCTCCTCCTGCCTCCTGCCTCCTCCTGCCTCTTCCTGCCTCCTGCTTCCTGCCTCCTCCTGCCTCCTGCCTCCTGCCTCCTCCTTCCTGCCTCCTGCCTCCTGCCTCCTGCCTCCTGCCTCCTCCTGCCTCCTGCCTCCTGCCTCCTCCTGCCTCCTGCCTCCTGCCTCCTTCCTGCTGCCCCTTCCTGCCTCCTGCCTCCTCCTGCCTCCTCCTGCCTCCTGCCTCCTGCCTCCTGCCTCCTGCGTCCTGCCTCCTGCCTCCTGCCTCCTGCCTCCTGCCCCTTCCTGCCTCCTGCCTCCTGCCTCCTGCCTCCTGCCTCCTGCCTCCTGCCTCCTGCCTCCTTCCTGCTGCCCCTTCCTGCCTCCTGCCTCCTCCTGCCTCCTCCTGCCTCCTGCCTCCTGCCTCCTGCCTCCTGCCTCCTGCCTCCTGCCCCTTCCTGCCTCCTCCTGCCTCCTGCCTCCTGCCTCCTGCCTCCTGCCTCCTTCCTGCTGCCCCTTCCTGCCTCCTGCCTCCTCCTGCCTCCTCCTGCCTCCTGCCTCCTGCCTCCTGCCTCCTGCCTCCTGCCTCCTGCCTCCTGCCTCCTGCCCCTTCCTGCCTCCTCCTGCCTCCTGCCTCCTGCCTCCTGCCTCCTGCCCCTTCCTGCCTCCTGCCTCCTCCTGCCTCCTGCCTCCTGCCTCCTGCCTCCTGCCTCCTGCCTCCTGCCTCCTGCCTCCTGCCTCTGATCTGGACTTCTTCTCTCCGTTCTGCAGACATGCTGCGTGCACGTCGCTGTAATGTTCTGTGACGTCTCTGAGATGAGGAATATTTGTCTGCCGGCAGGCCGCTGCGTGTCAGATGAGTCCTCGTATTCCTCCGTCTGTGCGGAGGTTTCAGGCCTTTCTGTCATCGTGAGCTGAAGGGGAGAGAAATCAATTTCATATTTTCTTTTTCCAGCCATCCCTCTTCAAACTTTTCCAGCTTCAGAGAACAATTTGCTGAGCTTTCTGAGTGGCAGATATCTCATGGCTGATTCAGCTCCGTACTTCACAGGAATAAAGAGCTGCTTCTGTAGCCTTATCAGCCCCCCCCCCCCCCCCCCCCCCCCCCCCCGGGCAGGCCTGAGATTCTGCCCAGTAAATGTCATGATATGGCAGGAAGCCTCTGTCTGGCAACATGCCTCTGTCGAGTAACTTTTATCAGGAGCGGCGTTATTTGATGTACTAAATGGGGTGTTTGGTGCTGAGCTGAGCCCACACGAAGCCGGGGGGGGGATATACGCAGGCAGGGTAAACACTCAAGGTTTCATTAGCTTGGATCAAAAACATGAAATATTCAAAATAAAAGATGAATGTGGATTTAAAAGGACACAAAATGGCTGCAAAACATCCTCGAAAGACACAAAACCGGACATTCAAATGACAAATGTAGCAAAAATGCATGAAATAAACACGTAGAACTTCAAAACAAGAACAAAGGTGACTGTAAATAAATGCAATACAGCAAATAAACAGAAAAGGAGACAAACATGTCGACAAAAAGCCTAAAAACAGGGATGCAACACGACTACAGGAACAGAAACAACAAAATAAAAGAGAAGAAATATTCAAAATAAACGGCAATGAGACTGTAAAAAGGTACCGAACCGGATTAAAGATGAATGTGGATTTAAAAGGACACAAAATGGATGAAAAACATCTTTGAAAGACACAAAAATGCAGCAAAAATGCATGAAATAAACACGGAAAACTTCAAAACAACAACAAAGGTGACTGTAAATAAATGCAATAGAGCAAAGAGAAAGAAAAGGATACAAACGTGTCGACATAAATCCTAAAACAAGGATGCAACACGACTACAGGAACAGAAATAACCAAATAAAAGAGAAGAAATATTCAAAATAAACGGCAATGAGACTGTAAAAAGGTATCAAACTGGATTAAAGATGAATGTGGATTTAAATGGACACAAAAGAAGAATTGCAACATGCAAAAGAGTGAAAAACAGACTGTGAACATCTGCAAAGATGATTCAAAACATCCATAAATATCCACCGAAACAAATTACAGCAAAGAAACAACCTGCAAAATACCCACAAATCAATACAGAACATGTCCGTAACTCCACAGAAAACATGCTTTTTGTTGCTTTTTGTTGTTTGACAGTGATGGAGCGCTAACACGGGCACCGGAGATCTACGGCCTCGGTAAACCATTTGCAACCATCAGCTGTGCAGACATGTTGAGGCTGCTGCATGAATACTGATGAAAACTCACATCCTGGAACAGCTGAGATGCAGCGAGGCCGGATCTCACTGAAATAAATAATCATTTAATGATATTTAATACACAAATAAAGGTTAACACGGCAGCTCAGACTCTGGAGGATAATCAGGTGAAATAAAACGAGCTTTAAAACGGGTTAAAGGTGATGTTTGCATCTTACTTTAGAGGAAGAATAAGTCCTCCCAGCAGATAAAACCGGAGGGAAAGTCCTTTTTCCTCAGAATATGACCAATAACTTTAAGCAGAAACTGACAGAAAGCTGTTGGCTCAGCAGAGTGTGAAGCTCTTAGAAGATAATGAGGAAATTAAATGATGCCCAACTGCAGCTTTACTTGTTTTCTTTTAGACTGGATTTTATGAGCCATCGTGCATATAAACCCTGAAACCTGCAGGCCCCGTCCTGGAGGATCTGGGGTAGTTTCAACAGTGAAACGTCTCCACATGAACCCCTTTGGTGGGGAAAGTTCCCCACTGGAGCTCTTTTCTGCTCCTGCAGCGAGAGCAGCGAGGATGGAAGGTTAGAATCTGTCCAGTGGAAGTAGGATGTAGAGGATTTGTTGCAAAGTCTGGTCTCATTGTTGAGGGAGCTGGGTGTAAGTGGACAGAGTGTGAGGAAAATAGTGAAGGAAGTGTCAGATGAGGCAGTAAAGTCCAGTAAGTGGATTTGGATTAGAAGATGCAATAGCAGCTGGGGGCCCAGCAGGGGGAGCACTTAGGGTAAACAGACTTTTGGAAGAAGCAAAGAAGAAATTTCAGGATATTTAAGTGGAAGGTGTGGCCCATGTGATCCTTTTGAAACCAGGCGGCCATTTTGTGTGAGTTGGCTTGGAGTGAGTTGTATGGCTTTGTTTTTGCTGGCATTTTAGTGACTGTAGGACCGTTTAGGTGAGTTTGTCTGCTGAATCTGCTAGTGTGTCTTGTTCTGCCTCCACCTCTGGCAGCCTCTATACTTTCATTACCCCCCTACCTGAACCAGGGTCTGAATCCCACTCCTACTTATCTTTACCTCTTCTATTTCTACCCATCAGGTGGGAGGTTCCCACCTGATGACCCCAATGACTTGTTGGTCAGCACTGCTCACTGGTATATATTATAGGGAATTATTCACTGAGTCTGGTCCATTTTTATTTTCCTTTAGCACAAGTTTCTTGTGTTTACCTTGATTTCAGGTCCTCTGAGGCTGAAAGCACCGATTAGATCCCCGTTCCCGCCTCGCACCGATAACTCGCTGCTCCAGCAGAGACTCCATACTTATTGATTAATCTGTGGACAGAAAAGCCACTTCAGCTGCTTTTAAACTCGATTCTTCCCTTTTCTTCAGTGTCTAAGTGTTGTTTCACACTCAAAGCTCTGAGTAAATGTAATCTGGTTCCTCTTGGTTTATGGATTGAGATGTCTGTAAAGACTCAATAGCAAGTGGTGGTTTAAACTAATTACTGAGTTTTTCACTGCTTACAGCCCCGATAGGTCTGAGAGTCTGTGAGTACGTCTGTCTGGAAGTGAATAATGTTCAGAAAATACCTTTAAACACTAATGGAAATACTGTGCAGTATTGTTTATTTATTGTTTATTGTTTGTTTGCAATTTAATAAAACATTACAAACAAGAGTATATCACATAAAAGAAAGAAATAGAATAAAATAAATTAATAAATACATATATATACAATAGATAATAAATGAAAAGCATAAAGAATAAAAACAACATCACAAAAATCAATAATCAAGCAACGAATCAAGAAATAAATTACAATAAATCAAAAGACTAAATTGCAATGGCAACTATAAACAAAAAATATTAAGACAGTCCCATAGAGTACAGGTGATCTTTTAATTTCCTTTTATAGATGGGTAAATGAGCAGCTAAAGAACTTAAGCTGAGCATTTTGTCCTGTCCTTAGGCAATGCTGCAGATAAACAGACTTGTTTTCACATAATTAGATTCTTCAAAGCAGCATTTATTTGTGAGGATTGAGACATGTGTGGAGCTGAGGATGCTGAACGTATCGATCAAAGAGGCTGAGAGCCGCTGATCATTTCCACCAGACGGAGGAACGTGCTCAGCAACACTTCAGCATGAATTCATAACACAGGAGCTGTTTAATGGGAGCAACCTGACAGCTCAGGGATGTTACAGAACCTCTGGAGCAGATGTACTGTGACCCAACCCGTGTTAGGGAGCTAAAAATAACACCTGTGCTGTCAATCAGATGGGTCAAATATGTAAAAATACACTTTTTCTGTTCATAAATTAGTGCGTCACCAGCAAGTGTAAAACTATATTTTCTAATTTCCCTTTGTCTGAAAGTTCCTCATTTAACGAGCCGTTGGCTCCGCCTCCTCTGCTAAGCCCCGCCCACTCCCATCCACAAAGCCAGTAGTGATGGGAAGTTTGGCTCTTTATTTAGGATCTTTTGTTGCCTATATTTTACTTAGGCAACTTGTCAAAAAAAATCATGCTTTATGTGTTAAAAACTCTTTTTGCTTTCAGTGTTTTTATGAGAGACCTTATAATTGCCTAAAAAACACTCTTACATTTGTTTATTTCAATTAAACTTTTTTATTGCACAAATTAACAATAAACTTAAAACAAATCCACAGAACAGAACCAAACTCCAGCAAACAGCATTAGTCCTCAGGGCAGGTTCAGGAAGATCAGATGCCTCAGCTCGGGTGGGCTGATACGATTCCGCCTCTCCGTGAGTATCTGCCCTGTTTTGGAGAAGATTCTCTCAGAAGGAACTTTTATTAATAAATTTTATTTATTTTATTTTATTTATTTTATTTATTTTATTTTATAAATTTTATTGAAAAGAAAACTGGACATTCAATACATTTGCACGAAAAGGACATTTTTCTTTTTTTTTTTCTTTTTTTTTCTTTAACCTTCTTTAACCAGGAAATGGTCCCATTGAGTTACAATAACTCTTCTGCCAGGGAGTCCTGGCCGGCTTAAAAAAAGTTACATTACAATAAAACACAAGAGACAAGACAAAACCACTACTACATCACATCTAAACAGAAGTAAACATATTAAAAACTGAGTCTACACAGACACTAAAAAACAGACAGCGAACAAGGAATGAAATTAAAAACAATTGCAGTGGTCAGTTAATGATAATTTTAAAAGGTCTTTAAAAGAATTTATGGATGGAAGAACTTCAAGATTTAGAGTAGCTTGAAGTTCATTCCAAGCGTTTGGTGCATATGATGAAAAGGCTGTTTTCCCAAGTTCTGTTCTTGTAAGTGGAATATGTAAAAGTATTTTTTCTGATGACCTCGTCCTGTAAACACTATTTTGAAAAGAAAACAAATTAACAATGTATAAAGGTAGTTTACCCATTAGGGCTTTAGCAATAAAAGTCAGCGCATGGATTTTTCTTCGGATGGAGAGAGAAGACCATCGTACAGTTTCATAAAGAGTGCAGTGGTGAGACCTGGCTGTAGCACCTGTGATGAAACGTAAGGCTGAGTGGTACAACACATCCAGTTTTTTAAGAAAGAATAACCTGGAGTGCATATACAGTATATCCCCATAATCCAGCACTGACAGGAATGTGCTCTGAACTAACCTTTTCCTTGCAGCATAAGGAAAGCACTTCCTCATTCTAAAGAAAAACCCCAACTGGTCTAAGTTTCTTACAGAGGCTCTCAATATGGACACCGAGAGACATCTTATCATCCAACCAGATCCCTAAATACTTGTAAGACGATACTATTTCTATTTCAGTGCCATCTAGTGTTGACACACCAATGTTAGGTGAAGAGCGTGATTGTGTAAAAGACATAACTTTTGTTTTTTTTAGCATTCAGTACCAACTTTAACTCAATAAGAAATGTTTGTACATGATTAAAAGCAGACTGCAATTGTGTAAATGCAGCATTCACTGATGAAGCTGTGGTGTACAAAATAGTGTCGTCTGCATAAAGATGCACTTTTGCTTCCTTCAGGTCCCTACCCAAGTCATTTATATAAATAGAAAATAAAATCGGGCCCAAAACCGACCCTTGTGGGACCCCCATTCTGACTTCTCATTCTTTACTCTGAAAATAACCAAATGGAAAAGGATTTAATTTTTTTTGTACAACTTGTTTTATTTTTAGGTAAATTTCATATCCACAAAAGGAAATGGACTGACAACAAACCAAATTTTACACTTTTTTTTAAAGAACTATATCAATACAGCACCGACATCAATGGTTTAGAAATGCCTAAGGCTTTAAAAACAAACTTTATTTGGGAAAAAGTTTTATTTAAATAATGTTTTTCTCTACAGTGATGCATTTTATATGCATGATGTTTCTATACTCTTTGTACATTTATGCTTTTATATATATTTTTTTTTTCTTCCACCGGCTAAACAGTTTTGTTAAGTATATAATTGTTAATAAAGTTTAAAAAGAAAAACAGAACTACTGCCTCCTCCTCCGTCAGTGCAGCATGATTCAAACAGGTCTGATTCTTTGTCTCTGAAAACTTAAACATGGATCCGTTTTTACTGCAGAAGCATCTCAGATTCAGGTGAATATTCAGAGTTTTACACTGTGAACAGGTTGTGGAATCATTTATTTTATCATTAACCTTTATAACTACAGATATAAATATTCAACATGAATATTTATATATTTATATATTTAATATTTAGACTTTGAGCTTTAATTTAAGCTGATTTCCATCCAGCCTCACAAAAGGATTTGTACCTGGGAAGTGAACAAATTAATGTCCATTTGCAGCTTAGTTTAACTCATCAACACTCCTTTTTACTTCATACATGAAGCAGCTGAAACAAAGACAGAATGCACAGATATTACAGAGTTTTTAAACACAACGTTCTGCCTGCTCCAAACTGTAAGTTCAGAAAGCAAATCCCAGCTTTCTGTCACTGACCGACATATTAAACTGCCGCTGCATCGAATCTGAAGCCAAAGAAATGCTGTGTTTGGCTTTTAATCCTCTCCTGTAACAGATGTGTTGCTCCCTGAAACCTGTCGACACATTGGTCCCAGCTCAGGGACCCGAAGGGTGGAGAAGGTTCATTTAGTCGAGCTAATTAACGACAGCTCGTATGAGATGTTGATGGAAGCATTTATCACCTTATTAAGAGGAGTATTTGGTACTCAGTAAAGAGTTTATTTAGCATTCGTGAGTCCTAATCCAGGTGTCAGACCAGACTCATCAGCTCGTACTTTCACACTTTAAAATGTGGTGAAATCCTCAGTTAGAGAGCCAGCTGTCTCCATCACAACAAAAGGACGACGGAGCAGAGTTCAGACAGAAGGAACCGAAAAATAAAGTCCGATCTGCCACAGAAACAGCCGCCACTGCTGACTCAGAACACCCTGTGAGTTCACCAGGGCAGCGATGTGTTACACTCAATGAAATTAAATCAAATCAAATCAAACTACAGGTTCGCAGTGGAGACAAAGGTGTCGACACGCATCTAAGGAAGGGGCGAAGGGGATAAACTTTTGGTGTGATTAATCCCCAAAGATGCAAACCAAAGAACAGGAGCATCTGTCACAGATCAACATCTGTCACAGATCAACATCTGTCACAGAGACATCTTGGATTCTGGTCCAGAAATCCAGCAGATATTGGCCAAAGGAGGAATCTCTCACCCTTGAAACACCTTTAAAGATGCTTTAAAGATGCTTTAAAGATGCTTTAAAGATGCTTTAAAGATGCTTCCTTATCCGAGCTGCAGCAGGTGAGTAAAGACCGTAAAGAATTCATCACAGAGATGCGTTTATCGTGTTCTGCCAGTGGCTGAGGGACAGAGCTCGTATTAAATATGAAGGTGCAGCGTTTCCTCTAAGTGTTTCCATGCAGACGGTTGATCTAAAATGTTGATTCCCTGACAACACGACGCCCAGTTTGAACCATCCAGGACCTGGATTATTACTTTATGGCCTTCATGGTTCGTCCTCCGGCAGCTTGAGGAGGAGCTGCTGAATCCCTTTTTATGCAGATTTACTTTTTCTTTGGCTGATAGTTTATTTCTCTTAACTTCCCCAAAGTGAAGGGATGCACTTCGACAGCCCGGGGAGGACTGCAGCTTTCAGGATGTTATTATTGGAAGGTTTTTCATGTTTTGGGTTTTTAAGGCGCTGCCATCCCGGCTCAGGCAGCTTCTCTGCTGAAATGTTTGAGTTTAAAGGGAAACTTTCAGTTTTCTCCCAGTTACAAATCGTGCAGCAGTGAGTGTCCTCCTTTTCTTTTTGAAGCTGGAGGATAAAGGTCGGTTTCTCCATTCAGCAGTAAGATAAAAGGATAAGTCGAAGATTAAATGGGTAAATCCCCCTCAGCATAACCAGAAAATATGTTTATGATCTTCCAAGACTGACCCGCAGCAGCGCTGGGATCCACTGACTTCAGATTTCTGGGTAAAGAAATTAGCTTTTTCCAGCTGTAATCTCTCCGATATAAAGAAGTGTGAGAAGCTTGATCCCACATTTCCTCTGTTATTGTCACCTCAGCTTCCTTTTCCCAGGACTCGCTTCTGTTTTTATTCATTTACCAACTCAGTCTTTCGTATATCTCCAGTTTAATACATTAGGGCTGGGCAACGATTTAAAATGTTTAATCTAATTAATCACACGATTTCCCTGATTAATCACGATTAATCGCATTTGTACGCAGAATCCAAAAATGAATCCAAAAGTAGCGTATAGCTTTTAGCGTTTAGCTTTATTTTAAATGTGCTGCCATATGAATGAAAGTGCCATAACATTTGTTGTGCAAACACACTTTTAACATCAGCATCTTTCTGTAGTTTTTATGTAGAAGCCTCGCTCCACTGTCTGTTTCCTTGAATGACTTGCTGCTATCAGTTGTGTGTTTTGCCTTTAAGTGATATTTTAGACTGGAACTACTACGCTGAGAAGACAATTCAACTTGGCAGAGTTTACAGATGACTTTGGTTCTGTCCACTCCGCCGTCTGGAAGAACTTTAACATGAAAATGGCCGAGTAAAAGTTCCGTACCCTTCTCCATGTTTGGTGGATCCAAAGATTACTTTCTTTTCCTGTTCCACAGTAGCCTGATAAACCAGCCTAAATGGATTGGATGTCTAATTTAGTCTGGCACCGATCAATGGATACAACGGAACATTGTTGATGAGCACAACCCGTTGTCTTTCAAACCGCGTCTGTGCCTATAGGCCAACGCTCTGATGAATCAGCGCAACTGACTGTGACGTAGTAAGCGCGACAGAAAGCTTTGGTGGGAGGGGACTCTTCCGGTTTCCAACGAGGCGATTTTGGTTGCAGTTCCACCCTCTTTCCACGTGGGGCGCCCAATTTTGGAGACCAGAATGAATGGAGTCCTATGGAGCTATACGCCCTTTCGTGCCCTTATCTCAAGATATAATTTTTTCTCTAGTA
Source organism: Odontesthes bonariensis (assembly GCF_027942865.1). Taxonomy (NCBI): domain Eukaryota; kingdom Metazoa; phylum Chordata; class Actinopteri; order Atheriniformes; family Atherinopsidae; genus Odontesthes; species Odontesthes bonariensis. Next base: position 2,742,066 of record NC_134529.1, on the reverse strand, counting down.
ATTCGAATGTTGTTTTCGAAAAAGGGTGTTTAGAAAATACCCATGGCTGAGTTTTAGATTTTTAGAGCCACTCATTTGCTTAAAAAAAGGATTTGAAGTGTATATGACGTCATACATAGCGGGTCGACCAGCTGTCATTAGCACAATGCTAGCGCGTTGTGGACAACAAGAAGCCAACCTGTAAGAAATCAAAGGGATATATGTACTCGTTCAGTAGATTTTTGACTTGAAACCCATGTTGAGCTCTCAGAAACTACATTCAAATCTGAGCGCTCTTGAGGAGACTTAGGTGAAACTGACCATTTGTAGCATCTAGCTCCATAGGGCCCCATTCATTCTGGTCTCCACCGACGCTCCCAGTGGAATTCTGGTGGAACTGCAGCCAAAAAGCCGGTACAATGGGGCTTAATACAGAGTGGAAAGGCTGTTCGTTATAATGGCTGTGTGCCAAGGCTGAATCAAACGAGCACTGTTCCATTGCCGCCGCCATCTTTCTTGTTGTGCTTTCGCTTGTCTATGTTCGCTTCCACTGCCCAACGTCGCACTGCTCTGTCGTCACTCCCTCAAAACCCCGCACCAGAACCCTCTGGCCCGCCCGCGTTGATTCAAAACACATCTCTGCGTTGTGATTGGTTTAGTTGCCATCTGCCAGATTCAGGGCAGTATTTTCAAAATGAAGAGTGGATCGAGGCCAGACCCAACCGCAGGCAAAACATTTTGCCGTCCAGCAGTTGGCGCTGGTTTTCCAGGCTAGTTCCACAGCAGACAGCAGCAGACTTTTACAAAATAAAAGCCTGTGAGCGACAGACTTTTACAGAATAAAAGCCTGTGAGCAACAGACTTTACAAAATAAAAGCCTGTGAGCAACAGACTTTTACAAAATAAAAGCCTGTGAGCAACAGACTTTACAAAATAAAAGCCTGTGAGCAACAGACTTTTACAAAATAAAAGCCTGTGAGCAACAGACTTTTACAAAATAAAAGCCTGTGAGCAGCAGACTTTGACAAAATAAAAGCCTGTGAGCAACAGACTTTTACAAAATAAAAGCCTGTGAGCAGCAGACTTTGACAAAATAAAAGCCTGTGAGCAACAGACTTTTACAAAATAAAAGCCTGTGAGCAGCAGACTTTGACAAAATAAAAGCCTGTGAGCAACAGACTTTTACAAAATAAAAGCCTGTGAGCAACAGACTTTTACAAAATAAAAGCCTGTGAGCAACAGACTTTTACAAAATTAGGGCTGGGCGAGTTAATTCGTTATTATTTAACGCCGATAAATATTTTATCGCACATTAACGCAGGTTTTATTATTTATTTTATTTTTGTAAAAGTTTGTTGCTCACAGGCTTTTATTTTGTAAAAGTCTGCTGCTCACAGGCTTTTATTTTGTAAAAGTCTGTTGCTCACAGGCTTTTATTTTGTAAAAGTCTGCTGCTGTCTGCTGTGGAACAGGAAAAGAAAGTAATTGGCAGATCCACCAAACATGGAGAAGGGTACGGAACTTTTACTCAGCCATTTTCATTTTAAAGTTCACATTTAAAATAAAACTAAATGCTAAAAGCTACTAAATTTGAATACATTTTTGGATTTTGCGTACAAATGCGATTAATCAGGGAAATCATGTGATTTATTAGATTAAACATTTTAATTGTTGCCCAGCCCTATACAAAATAAAAGCCTGTGAACAACAGACTTAATATAATGATATAAATATTAAACCTGCGTTAATGCACAATAACATATTTATCAGCGTTAAATAATTAGCGAGTTAATGCGATAATAACGAGTTAACTCGCCCAGCCCTAATACAAACATATATAACTGCGTTGTACTGCATCATCGGTTGTCTTTAGATACCCTCAGATAAAAATCTATCAGTTCGTAGCTCCACATTTATCTGAAATGTTCTGCTGGTGTGAGTTTCCAGCCCTGACTTTGGGTGTTTAATTGCTCATCAGAGCCACAACCGGTTTTCTCTCCCGTGAACCCTCAACTTATTGGCTTCTGCTGCTTTTCCTGCCGTGAAAAGGATTTCATGCACTCAGCGGCTCGTCTGGATTCCTTTTTAAGTGGTGCAGACGGAGAACTCACTGCAGCACAAAGATAGCTTTCCTTTGTGGCAGATTAAATGTCACAACACTGCGTTGGCCACCGGTTAACCGCATCACAAAGCTGATGGAGGAGGGAAGCATCGTTTTCATCTTCGTGCTGAATGCGTTCAGCTTCCCTCCGGTGGGTGTTTTTGTTTGTTTTAAAGAGTTTAACCCTAATCCCACATAATCAGATTTGTTCGTGGGATGTTTTCTCCTCTTCTGCTCGTGTTTTGGTCATTTAGCTCGTATTTACCTGTAATTACAGACGTGTCTGACTGCGACAATCAAATATTAACAGTCATAAATATCATGCATCACTGGATATAAAAAGGTCGGCTTTGCACCTTGTTGCTGCAGATATTAAACCAGCTCAGATTTCTGCACCAAAGAGAACCAGTGAGCTCCGTTTCAGTGCAGTTTATGGGCCAAACCTGCACCACACTGGAAAAATCTAAATCTTACCAAGTATATTTGTCTCATTGAGTATCTCATTAAACTTAATATAAGACACAACTGCCTAACAAGTACTATTTCAGCCAGATATAGGGACTTGTTGTAATACAATACTTCTGGAATATCTTGTTAAGTGAAAAAGTCTTGAAAACAAATTGTTTTGAGTCACATTTCACATGAAACAAGATTTTTTTTTACATTTGAAGAGGTTTTTAAGCTAATTTCAAGATCACTTTTATCTCAAAAGTCCAAAATATCACATCTTATTTCAAGAAATCTGCACAAGCCGATTTTCACTAGTTCCATTGGCAGATTTTTTTGCTTATTTCAAGCAAAAACGTCTTTTATTTGTTGTTTTTCTTACTTATTTTTGGAGGGGCATTTTTCCAGTGCAGAAACTGTACGTTCAGGGTTAAATATGTTTGCTTTGTTTATGAAAATCTTTTTAAGGCGTGTGTAGCCTGTATTTACGGTGCATATTTTTATCTTTCTGCTGGACGCATGCTGAGCTTTTTGCTTTAAGAAACTACATCACACACTTTCCTCCTCGTAGTTGGACAGTTTTCCCTTCTGACTCATTCGTTACAAACCTGCCACTGCACATCTGTACCACGGCAGATTCCTGCAGCCATAGCAGGAATGTCAACGCTCTCCACCTCTCTGTTTTTCCTCCTGCACTAAAGCCCGAAAATCACATCAAAACATTGGCTGAAATGAATGAATTCATGTGGAGAAAAACCATGAAAACCTTTTGATTCCATTGAGCTTTTTATTGATTCTTTTCTTTATTCAGTTTTCACAACAGCAGCAATTTGGTTTGTTGTGCTCCAGGCGTGTGGGGATCACAGATCTGATGTTTCGAACAGCAGGAGGCCGACCTGGATGAAATGCAGCTTCCACTGAGCTGACACACACCGGATGAGTTTCCCACTGAGCTGATCCATACTGTTACACAAAGAAGATATTCATCACGGAGCTGGAGCTGAGTGGGATGGATGCGTACGTCCAGTTTGACCCCAACACCCGACTGGCTGCCTTTCACTAAAGCATTCTCACAGAGAACATATTGATGCCACTCTCATGGTTGCATGTTAAAGGGACAGTTCGCCTCTTCTGACATGAAGCTGTGTAACATCCCATATCAGCAGCATCATTTCTGAACATCTTCTTACCCCCTGCTGCGTCCTGTGAGCAGAGTTCCAGCCTCGTTTTGGTGTTGATGAAGGTAGTCCGGCTAGTTGGCTGGGGTTTAAAAAATAAAGCGTTTTGCTTCTCAAAACAATATGCGTTCAACAGAGTAATACATTTGCATCACAAAATGGTTCTCCAGGAAAAAGTCAGACCTCACAATCTCTTGGCCCTATTTTCTCTCCCTTCGTATCACTGCCTGCTGTGCAGACCGAGCAGCAAACACCGTAACTCCTTCATACCAGTTTGAGTAAGCAGAAGTTCCCGGATGCATACTAGATTCTCCTAAATGTTGGGTATGCATCATGAGGTTACTACTCATACTCAAACTACCCAAGATGCAACGTAACGTGACGTCGCCGATCGTCATTTCCTGTCAAAACGGCAGTTTCAAGCTAGCTACAACGAGGGTAGGTTCACTTCCTGTTTTCAAAACAAAAGCACCAATTGTATGGTAATGGCTTTCCCTATGATAAAAGGCAACAGGTATTTTATTTTGTGATAATAACAGGAAGTGCGTTGCTCACTGCGGCTAGCTTTAGTAGCGCCGAATTCGTGGGAACAAAACTGTAAACAGCCGGTATTTTGTCAGGTTTTCAACACGTTGGGGATCTAAACGACTACTTTCTCTCCTGAAAATGTTTCAAATGTTGCTAAAGTTTACAGAGTTTAGAGCTTAAGGGAAATCAGCTTCAGGCCGGCTGATTTCGGCTCGGGCAGGAGCGAAATGCATTGTGGGTAAACACTCTGCATACTGTCTGATCGATGAGTATGTAGTATGCAGTATGCAGTATGTAGTATGCAGTATGCAGTATGCAGTATGCAGTATGGAAGTATGCAGTATGCAGTATGTAGTATGTAGTATGTAGTATGTAGTATGCGGTTTCGAACACAGCCTCTGTGCTTAACCCAACAGGTATTTTTACCAAAGCCTCAAACAAACATCTCAATTATACTTCAGAAAATTTTGTTCCTGTTTTGTTACAGTTAAAATAGTTCTTTAGGCCTGACACTTCTTCTTCTGTCCTCCACTTGTCCAGTTTCCTCAAATGTTTTAAGGACACACTGCACACCATGCTGAGATATGCCAAGTTTTCAGCTAACAGCTCTTTGGGAATCACCTTGTTGCTGCAGAAATCCTGTTTTCTGTCTATCACACTGTGTTATCTTTGCTGTTTTTCACACATGCAGCTAAAGAAATGGTTTTAATACAGCTGTAAAATGGGAATAACAAATGAAATGATTTAGAATCATATGTATGAAAATGTAGCTTTTTTATTTAAAAAACAACATAAAATCAAAACTGAATGAGCTGGTTTTTAGTTGAAAATGCTGAGATATTAACATGTTAGAATATTATAGACCCGTGAAACAGAAGAAACAATCCCAGAGCTCACTGAATAAATTGGAACACATTTGTTTAATGTCCACACAGACTGAAACAGCCTCCGTTCAGCACACAACTACTTTCACATTTCAGCTGGTGTGCAGATTTAACAAATCAGAGGAGCTTTGTACGGTGGTCCTGAAGTGCAAAACACAATTAACCAAAACGGAAAAGGTACCTTCGGGTGACATGATTCGTTGCTGATTGGACTGATGGTGGTCCATGCTTTAAACTAAGACTAAGGCTGTGTTCGAAACCTACATACTACATACTGCATACTACATACTGCATACTACATACTGCATACTACATACTGCATACTACATACTACATACTACATACTACATACTCATCGCTCAGACAGTATGCAGAGCGTTTACCCACAATGCATTTGGCTCCTGCCCGAGCTGAAATCAGCCGGCCTGAAGCTGATTTCCCTTGAGCTCTAAACTCTGTAAACTTTAGCAACATTTGAAACATTTTCAGGAGAGAAAGTAGTCGTTTAGATCCCCAACGTGTTGAAAACCTGACAAAAAACCGGCTGTTTACAATTTTGTTCCCACAAAGTCGGCGCTACTAAAGCTAGCCGCAGTGAGCTAACGCACTTCCTGTTATTTTCACAAAATAAAATACCCGTTGCCTTTTATCATAGGGAAAGCCATTACAATACAATTGGTGCTTTTGTTTTGAAAACAGGAAGTGAACCTACCCTCGTTGTAGCTAGCTTGAAACTGCCGATTTGACAGGAAATGACGATCGGCGACGTCACGTTACGTTGCATCTTGGGTAGTTTGAGTATGAGTAGTAACCTCATGATGCATACCCAACATTTCGGAGAATCTAGTATGCATCCGGGAACTTCTCGCTTACTCAAACTCGCTTTCTAACTCAAAAAGTTAGTATGAGTAGTAGGAGTAGTATGCGGTTTTGAACACAGCCTTAGTCTTTCTGGTTTAAAGCACGGACCACCATCAGTCCAATCAGCAACGATTCATGTCGCCAAAGGTACCTACCTTTTCCGTTTTGGTTAATGCCGTTGGGATTTCTTTTTTGCCGTTGTGTTTTGCACTTCAGGGCCACCGTAGCTTTGGGCAGTTTGCCACGACATCAGGAAGCAGTTAGAGGTCCAGTAACATCCTCAAGACCTCAAGTTTGAAAAGTTCAAAAGAAATGTGAGCTCGCCAAACCTCTGTCGCTGCTCCTCATCCCCGCCGAGGCTCTGATAGATCCTTCAGATGCATTGTGGGTAATGAAAGAAAAAATGGATGCATCCATTTGAAGACAAAAAAAGATGTGTTGAGGAGGAAAAACTGACTGTGTTTCCATCCGATTCAAAGGAATGTGATAATAAGAGTGGCATCAATCTTCTCATCTAACGGAAACAGAAAGGTTGAACTGCTCCTTTAAAGGTCTGAAAAAGGACTCCTGCACGAGTCTGAGATTAAATCTAAAGACGTTCTTTGCTGTGCATGATGTGCACAGGACAGCAGCCGATACTCAGGTCAAACATCATCCTGCCTGCACAACAAACCTTAAAATGAGATTGTTTACTTTTGCGTAGGGCTGGGCGAGTTAACTCGTTATTATCGCATAAACTCGTTAATTATTTAACGCCGACAAATATTTTATCGCGCATTAACGCATGTTTTATTTATCTTTTTTTTTTAATTAAAAATTTTTTTTTTTTTGGGGGGGGGCTGCTTTTGTGCCTTTAATGTAAAGTTCAGAGAGACAGGAAGCAGGGGGCAGAGAGAGGGGGAACAACATGCAGCACAGGGCCATGCTTATTGTAAAAGGCTGTTGCTCACAGACTTTTATTTTGTAAAAGTCTGATGCTCACAGGCTTTTATTTTGTAAAAGTCTGTCGCTCACAGGCTTTTATTTTGTAAAAGTCTGTTGCTCACAGGCTTTTATTTTGTTAAAGTCTGATGCTCACAGGCTTTTATTTTGTAAAAGTCTGTCGCTCACAGGCTTTTATTTTGTAAAAGTCTGTTGCTCACAGGCTTTTATTTTGTTAAAGTCTGATGCTCACAGGCTTTTATTTTGTAAAAGTCTGTCGCTCACAGGCTTTTATTTTGTAAAAGTCTGTCGCTCACAGGCTTTTATTTTGTAAAAGTCTGTTGCTCACAGGCTTTTATTTTGTTAAAGTCTGATGCTCACAGGCTTTTATTTTGTAAAAGTCTGCTGCTCACAGGCTTTTATTTTGTAAAAGTCTGTTGCTCACAGGCTTTTATTTTGTAAAAGTCTGCTGCTGTCTGCTGTGGAACAGGAAAAGAAAGTAATCGGCGGATCCACCAAACATGGAGAAGGGTACGGAACTTTTACTCGGCCATTTTCATGTTAAAGTTCTTCCAGACGGCGGAGTCGACAGAACCAAAGTCATCTGTAAACACTGCCAAGTTGAATTGTCTTCTCAGCGTAGTAGTTCCAGTCTAAAATATCACTTAAAGGCAAAACACACAACTGATAGCAGCAAGTCATTCAAGGAAACAGACAGTGGAGCGAGGCTTCTACATAAAAACTACAGAAAGATGCTGATGTTAAAAGTGTGTTTGCACAACAAATGTTATGGCACTTTCATTCATATGGCAGCACATTTAAAATAAAGCTAAATGCTAAAAGCTATACGCTACTTTTGGATTCATTTTTGGATTCTGCGTACAAATGCGATTAATCGTGATTAATCAGGAAATCATGTGATTAATTAGATTAAACATTTTAATCGTTGCCCAGCCCTAGTTTTGTGTAACATTCATTCTATCTTTAGTCAGGAAACAGTCCTGTAAATCCTTTTAATCAGGTTTGTTTGTTGGGTCTGAGCTTGAAAAGTAAGAAAAATAAACCTCAGATAACTGTAATCTCGCTGTAATCGTGGAATTCAATCCATAAACGTCTGGAAAAACGCTGCAAATCCGTTATCAGCAGCCACAGTTTGACATTTAACATGTGATGGTTTGTTGGAGGGAAAATGAGTGATTTGGATCAGAAAAACATGACATTTTCCAGGATTTAAAAAAAATATTAGTTCCAGGTGTGAAAGGCACAAATGTAAAGAAATGGCTGCAGGAACTCCGCGGTTTCAGCTTTTAGATTTGGATTTGAATTGTTTTATACTTTTATACTGAAATGGAACATCAAAGCTAATATCAACATGAAAGAGATGTGGGGGAAACTGGCTCCTCCTTCATCCTTTGAGATGTTTGGCACTATTTTACAGGCAATGGAGCACAACCCAGAGTCTTTCGGCAAACTGAAAGTCACAGTGATGCACACAGACCGAACGTTTACACTCATCTGGGAGAAAGAAACAGAAAGAAAACATGGTCCGCCACAAGAATAAACCACATTTTGTCCTTTTTCTCAAACGAAAACCATGCTGTCGTCTCATCGTGGCCCACACGTGTCTGACAAACTAAACTAAAGTTGTTGTAGGCACCAGTATTTCCCCTTATTGAGTCAGGAAAATGCAACACACATCTTATTTTTTTGCCCGTGGGGCTCTTGGTAGCTTAGTCCTAAGCTGTTTGTGCTTGAACTCTTATGGCAAAGTGAGTCTGAGGCTGCAGTCCAGCGCAGCTGAGGCCCAAGTGATGACGATGGCTGCAGACTTCCACCAACACATCCCGACCACTTAAAGGGACAGTTCGCCTCTTCTGACATGAAGCTGTGTAACATCCCATATCAGCAACATCATTTCTGAACATCTTCTTACCCCCTGCTGCGTCCTGTGAGCAGAGTTCCAGCCTCGTTTTGGTGCTGATGAAGGTAGTCCGGCTAGTTGGCTGGGGTTTAAAAAATAAAGCGTTTTGCTTCTCAGAACAATATGCGTTCAACAGAGTAATACATTTGCATCACAAAATGGTTCTCCAGGAAAAAGTCAGACCTCACAATCTCTTGGCCCTATTTTCTCTCCCTTCGTATCACTGCCTGCTGTGTAGACCGAGCAGCAAACACCGTAACAGGCGCGGCTGTCGGCAGGCGTCTTTCCTTTCATTTTGATTCCTTTACTTTTGTTTCCTTTCCTTTCCTTTTTGTTTCCTCTCCTTTCCTTTCCTTTTTGTTTCCTTTCCTTTCCTTTTTGTTTCCTTTCCTTTCCTTTCCTTCTCTTTCTTTCCTTTCCTTTCGTTTCGTTTCCTTTTGTTTCCTTTCCTTTTGTTTCCTTTTCTTTTGTTTCCTTTCCTTTCCTTTCCTTCTCTTTCTTTCCTTTCCTTTCGTTTCGTTTCCTTTTGCTTCCTTTCCTTCTCTTTCTTTCCTTTCCTTTCCTTTCCTTCTCTTTCGTTTCCTTTCCTTTTGTTTCCTTTCCTTCTCTTTTGTTTCCTTTCCTTTCCTTTCCTTCTCTTTCTTTCCTTTCCTTTCCTTTCGTTTCCTTTTTGTTTCCTTTCCTTTCCTTCTCTTTCTTTCCTTTCCTTTCGTTTCCTTTCCTTTCCTTTTTGTTTCCTTTCCTTTCCTTCTCTTTCGTTTCCTTTCCTTTCCTTTCCTTCTCTTTCCTTTCCTTTCCCTTCCTTTCCTTTTTGTTTCCTCTCCTTTCCTTTCCTTTTTGTTTCCTTTCCTTTCCTTTCCCTTCCTTTCCTTTTTGTTTCCTCTCCTTTCCTTTCCTTTCCTTCTCTTTCGTTTCCTTTCCTTTCCTTTCCTTTCCTTCTCTTTCCTTTCCCTTCCTTTCCTTTTTGTTTCCTCTCCTTTCCTTTCCTTTTTGTTTCCTTTCCTTTCCTTTCCCTTCCTTTCCTTTTTGTTTCCTCTCCTTTCCTTTCCTTTTTGTTTCCTTTCCTTTCCTTTCCCTTCCTTTCCTTTTTGTTTCCTCTCCTTTCCTTTCCTTTCCTTCTCTTTCGTTTCCTTTCCTTTCCTTTCCTTTCCTTCTCTTTCCTTTCCCTTCCTTTCCTTTTTGTTTCCTCTCCTTTCCTTTCCTTTTTGTTTCCTTTCCTTTCCTTTCCCTTCCTTTCCTTTTTGTTTCCTCTCCTTTCCTTTCCTTTTTGTTTCCTTTCCTTTATGTGCTGTGCAGACCGAGCAGCAAACACCGTAACAGGCGCGGCTGTCGGCAGGCGGCAGCAGGCAGTGATACGAAGGGAGAGAAAATAGCGCCAAGAGATTGTGAGGTCTGACTTTTTCCTGGAGAACCATTTTGTGATGCAAATGTATTACTCTGTTGAACGCATATTGTTCTGAGAAGCAAAACGCTTTATTTTTTAAGCCCCAGCCAACTAGCCGGACTACCTTCATCAACACCAAAACGAGGCTGGAACTCTGCTCACAGGACGCAGCAGGGGGTAAGAAGATGTTCAGAAATGATGCTGCTGATATGGGATGTTACACAGCTTCATGTCAGAAGAGGCGAACTGTCCCTTTAAAGAGAGGTCAATCCATCATTAATCCGGTGGAAGCTGATTCTGGAGCCACTTTATCATAAATACTCCGAATATTAGAGGCTGGGGGCTGAAATATGTGTGGGTGTGATTCAATCCTGGCATCACACGGGTGACTGGGAGAGGTAATCATGTCTGGAAATCATCACTCACGCCCTGAAGCATCTGAAGCGTATCAGTTTGTGGAAAGCCTGCTTGAAATCCTCGTTTGACATGGTGTAAATGATGGGGTTGATCAGAGAGTTGAGGTACCCGAGCCAGGTGAAGATGTCAAACAGCTCCGGGTGGAAGCAGGACTCACAGACAGGCACTAGCAGGGTGTAGATGAAGAACGGGAGCCAGCACACGATGTAGGCCCCCAGGATGATCCCCAGGGTCTTGGTGGCCTTCCGCTCCCTGGCGGCGGAGATGCGCTTCTTCTCCAGCAGCGCGTCGGACACCGTCACTTTGACCTGGCTCACCGGGGAGGAGGTGGTGTCGCAGGAGGAGGTGGTGTCGTTGGTGCCGTAGTTCAGGGAGGTGGAGGACGCCACGGAGCCGGGGGAGTTGGTGATCAGGTGCGCGGAGGTGAGCCGCTTCCCCGTCTTGTTGTGCGCCTGCTTCAGGATGCGTTTGCGCGCCTCCACGTAGATCCTCCCGTAGAGCGCGAGGAGCAGCAGCGTGGGGATGTAGAAGGCGCCGAAGGTGGAGTAGATGGTGTAGAAGATGTGGTCGGTGTTCACGTTGCAGCTCGTCACCTCCTCCGCCTTCACCTGGCGCCAGAAGAAGGGCGGCAGGGAGATGGAGATGGCGATCACCCAGGCGGTGGCGATCATGCCGGCCGCGCGCCCGGGCGTGCGCTTCTTGGAGTACTCCACCGCGTCCGTGATGGCCCAGTAGCGGTCCAGCGCGATTACGCACAGGTGGAGGATGGAGGCGGTGCAGCAGGTTATGTCCGAGGAGAGCCAGATGTCGCACACCACCTGCCCCAGAGTCCACGTGCGGCTGACCGTGTAGAGCGCGCTGATGGGCATCACCAGGATGGACACCAGCAGGTCCGTGAGCGCCAGGGACGCGATCAGGAAGTTGGCCGGCGTGTGCAGCTTCCTGGACTGGTAGATGGTGGCGATGACGAACGCGTTGGAGAGCGTGGTGGCGAAAGTTATGAGCCCCAACGTCACGGCGAGACCCGCCTGCAGAGCCAGGTTTGCGTCCTTCTCCTCCGGCGTCCAGCTGGAGTTGGCGCGGGTGTCACTGGCGGAGGTGTTCAGCAGCTCCCCGTAGATCGGAGGCGGACTGACGCTCTCCATCCCTCCACCTGCCTCCGTCAGACCCCCCAGTCATCGGAGGCTGATTGGAAATCACTCAAACGTTCAGCCGCCGCTCGCGTTTCTCCTCTGCCGCGCGGTTCCATGTCCACAGTTTATCCAGCTCTCACACACGGACACATTTCTGCCTCCTCTTCCTCATCTTTTTTCATGTTGGATCAAATCAATCATGCAAACAGTCAGAGTAAAAAGGCTCTCCATCATCCGCCCATCATTTTCTCTGAAGCTGGAACCCGTTTCCAGACCTCAGCATCCGGCCGGAGGGAAGCAGAAAACTCAGCTGAGAGGGTTTCATCCGCTCCGAGTGTCTCCTCTCAACTTCACGCAGCTGAAGTCTGACTCCGCTTTTATACTCTCTGAGCCCCCCCTCCCCTCCCCTCCCTGCGTAAAAGACGCGCGCACATTCAGCGTTTCACCCGAAACGTCCTACAAACATGTTTATCCATCAATCTTTTTATTTTTATGAAACTGTATTAAAAATAGGGCTGGGCAACGATTCAAATGTTTAATCTTTAATGAGGCTCGCAGGAAATAGGCTACCATTTGCACTTGTTTTGTGAAAACTTGTAAAATCAGCTTATTTCACAACTATCGGACGTCCTGTGGTGAGATGTAACTGTGCCCAAGATGGTGTTTTTTATTCTCTATTCAGCATCTTTTTTCGCACAATATTTTTATTTGGTCTTTTTCAAGTCGTGTGACATACAACAGAAATAAGGATACTAGAAAAAACCAGGGCTGGGCAACGATTAAAATGTTTAATCTAATTAATCACATGATTTCCCTGATTAATCACGATTAATCGCATTTATACGCAGAATCCAAAAATGAATCCAAAAGTAGTGTATAGCTTTTAGCATTTAGCTTTATTTTAAATGTGCTGCCATATGAATGAAAGTGCCATAACATTTGTTGTGCAAACACACTTTTAACATCAGCATCTTTCTGTAGTTTTTATGTAGAAGCCTCGCTCCACTGTCTGTTTCCTTGAATGACTTGCTGCTATCAGTTGTGTGTTTTGCCTTTAAGTGATATTTTAGACTGGAACTACTACGCTGAGAAGACAATTCAACTTGGCAGTGTTTACAGATGACTTTGGTTCTGTCGACTCCGCCGTCTGGAAGAACTTTAAAATGAAAATGGCCGAGTAAAAGTTCCGTACCCTTCTCCATGTTTGGTGGATCCGCCGATTACTTTCTTTTCCTGTTCCACAACAGACAGCAGCAGACTTTTACAAAATAAAAGCCTGTGAGCAACAGACTTTTACAGAATAAAAGCCTGTGAGCAGCAGACTTTTACAGAATAAAAGCCTGTGAGCAACAGACTTTTACAGAATAAAAGCCTGTGAGCAGCAGACTTTTACAGAATAAAAGCCTGTGAGCAACAGACTTTTACAGAATAAAAGCCTGTGAGCAACAAACTTTTACAAAATAAAATAAATAATAAAACCTGCGTTAACACGCGATAAAATATTTATCAGCGTTAAATAATAACGAGTTAACTCGCTCAGCCCTAATTAAAAATGAACTAATTTATTCCATGTTGACTGGTTTGTAATGGGAAGGATCGTTTTGGTTTTTAAGAGTGCATCATAATCAGGGATATATTACTGTAAGTGGACAGATTTATTTTAATGTGTTATTTTAACCGTGAAAAATGCGCGAATTGTGCCAAAGTTGGTTTTATCACGGGGGGGTTGTAGGGGGTTTGGACCCCGAATACTGTGATAAATAGGGACTTTCACTGCAAACATCTCAGATGATATCACGGGCTTTTCGTTGGATGTGTTTGAGCTCATTCCAGAAGCAAAGCAAAGCTTTATAAAGTATTTAAAAGTTCTGAAAACCCCCTCAGGTTTGGCAGAAGTGGGAAGTTGTAAAGATGATTACGTCTTTTTTTTTTATGCACAAAATGAGGAAAATCACATGAGTGCTCATAGTCAGTTTTACAGTCCATTTAACAAAAGAAATGCACTAAAAGTACTCCTAAGAGCCTAATGTTTCATTGCACTGTTAGAAAAAAAAAACGTTAATTTTCTGGCAGCTGGGGCACCAAAAAAATACCCTGAAATAACAGAAAATTACTTTCTCATAAAAATACGGTTATTTTCAATAATTAAAATGCAGTTTGTAGTTGTAATTTTAACAAGATTTTTCCTTATTTTCAGGTTTTTTTTAACATTTACTTAGAAACATTTTCACATTTTAAAACAATTAAATGACCTAGAAAAATGGTAAATAAACGTATTACGAATAATAATGCTTAAATTTACAGAAATGTGCTGTTATTAGTTATTTTTGAGCACTCTTTCTGTTCGATTGGTGGGTCCAAGCCCAGGATTTAGCTTCTCGTTGTTCTGTTTTTGGTCTCCAACATTGTTTGAGGACATTTCTTTATCAGCTTCATTTGATCCTTTGTCACCTCTTACATCAGCAGGTCGTTTATATGACCTCAGAAAACCCATAAATACCTTTAAGCACTGAGTGACACCAAGTGTGCTTTCTTTCCCCACATTTCCCGTCAGTTTCCACTGTGACTTAATTAGGGTGAAATCTAACAGAGACGTGTGAGATGATGAAAATAGTTGCTTCAGGAAAGGCTGAAATCAAATCTGTGTCATTTTAATGTGGAATATGTTCAGTATCCTCCGTTCCCCTCCTTCCATCTCAGCATCACAACACCTCCTCCTCCCTGAACAGAAAGCCTCTCTCATTCCTTCAGATGCTCAGTTGGATTCTTTTTAAAAATCCCTCAGGGTTTGATTTCTACATTCATTAGCAGGCCAACGGCATCCATTACTTTCTGTTTCAGGACAAATGCAGCTTCAGCACCATGGACAGCTCCTATCCTTTCTATCTATCTATCTATCTATCTATCTATCTATCTATCTATCTATCTATCTATCTATCTATCTATCTATCTATCTATCTATCTATCTATCTATCTATCTATCCATCCATAATCCATAATCCATAATCCATCTGCAGCTCTGGGAATATTTCCCAGCATTCTTTGGGTTTGCTCCACCTTTCATTGGCTGCTGGGATGAACAGATGTTTATTCAGCATCTGCTGTAACCAGGTTACAGAAAGCTGAACACTGAACCTCCGTCAGGGTCGACCAGATAAAGAAGAAGCCAGAGAGTCGGAGGAAGAATGCAAAGCTCTGAAGTATTTAGCTTTGTCAGAGGAACACCTTGGAGGACTGAAGCTCTTATTTGTCCTGAATAAGAATGTGGGGAGACCTTGTTGTGTTGCTTTGTGTTGCCACACTTTACATCACCTTACTATGCATTAATCTGCCTCTGCCTGTGAGCTGTCATCTCTTATATGTCTTTTGGTTGTGGAAGACTATTTGCTTTGATTTGTTTTCTCTATTAATCGGCATCATCTTGGACCTCACACTTATGTAGTTAAGCAACTGGAGCATGAAAGGGGAAACTTCTTCAAGTGAGACATGTATTTGTACTTCAAACCAAAGTAGGGTTTCAGAAACTATTTAAAAACTCTCCCACCTCAACCTGAACTTAGATCATTTCACTACCTATTTGTTTCATAGTTAGACGCCTTTCAACGGAGCCTCAGAGAAGCTGCATTCGAAGGTCTTGCATCACGAAGACGAACGTTTCAGGTAGAAAGCTCAACAAACTAAACATGAAACAAAAAACAAGATGTTCTGAATAAAGTTAAATCAAATGAGACGTCAACACACAGCGCCACAACCTTTTATGCTGCTTCTTCCTTCCTCTTCCTCAGTGTAGAACCCAGTAAAAATAAGAATTATTGTCACAGGCTTTTATTCTGTAAAAGTCTGTTGCTCACAGGCTTTTATTTTGTAAAAGTCTATTGCTCACAGGCTTTTATTTTGTAAAAGTCTGTTGCTCACAGGCTTTTATTCTGTAAAAGTCTATTGCTCACAGGCTTTTATTTTGTAAAAGTCTGTTGCTCACAGGCTTTTATTCTGTAAAAGTCTGTTGCTCACAGGCTTTTATTCTGTAAAAGTCTGCTGCTCACAGGCTTTTATTCTGTAAAAGTCTGTTGCTCACAGGCTTTTATTTTGTAAAAGTCTGCTGCTCACAGGCTTTTATTCTGTAAAAGTCTGCTGCTGTCTGCTGTGGAACAGGAAAAGAAAGTAATCGGCGGATCCACCAAACATGGAGAAGGGTACGGAACTTTTACTCGGCCATTTTCATTTTAAAGTTCTTCCAGACGGCGGAGTCGACAGAACCAAAGTCATCTGTAAACACTGCCAAGTTGAATTGTCTTCTCAGCGTAGTAGTTCCAGTCTAAAATATCACTTAAAGGCAAAACACACAACTGATAGCAGCAAGTCATTCAAGGAAACAGACAGTGGAGCGAGGCTTCTACATAAAAACTACAGAAAGATGCTGATGTTAAAAGTGTGTTTGCACAACAAATGTTATGGCACTTTCATTCATATGGCAGCACATTTAAAATAAAGCTAAATGCTAAAAGCTATACACTACTTTTGGATTCATTTTTGGGATTCTGCTTACAAATGCGATTAATCGTGATTAATCAGGGAAATCATGTGATTAATTAGATTAAACATTTTTAATCATTGCCCAGGCCTATTTTTCTTACCTCCACACGAGCAGTTTATATCCAAAGAGACTGCAGGGTGTTCCCCCCTTCCTCCTCCATGTTGGACCTCCCTGTAACTACAGTAGCCTGGACAGGACAAACCAAACACTGGCTTGAAACCAGGCCTCATATCTTAAGCTCCTGGATGTAAAACAAACCAAACTTTTCAAATGTTTTCCTGAACAGTTGGGATGGGATGATGTGTTTATTAATCCTTCATCTTTACCAGCTGCAGAGATGGTTGAGGGTTAAAGCTGCTCATGAATGATGTGAGTCTGTTGGTAAGAAAACTTTTACAGCGGTCAAATTCAAACTTGGAAAAAGTTGAAGCTGAAAACTTGTTTTACTTTGGTTGAAAAACCCTCGGGGGAAACAACGTTCATTTCCTGGGTCCGCTCCCTCAGCATGTATACGATCAAAGTGAGCATGAATCATTCATCATTTCATTTCACTGTCTATGTCAAACTTGCATCCATACTGTGCAGCTCCGACAGGCTTCTACTGAGGCCGCTCAGGGTGAGTGCTGCTCCAAATGAAGAGGAGCCGATTCTCTCAGCACAAACAAAGGTAAACAAACTCAGCTTTTACAATAACTGTCTTTTAGAATAAGAAATAATGCGTTCATGTTGCAGAAAATCATCTATTATCATCTCACAATCTGTTTATTTATGTCTATTTGTGCATGTGGTTGTAAATCTTATGGAGGTAATTCTGTTATATAGTCCTTTTTGCTTGTGATAATTTTCTTTTCTTCTGAAATCATTTTTTATGTCTGTAATGAATGAAAATGTATTTTTCTGACTGTTTTGTATCTTTTTTAACCACCTTTCACTTACATTTTTTTGTTATTTTACCTCTTTTTCTGGAACATTTAATCTGTTTTTTTTAAATCTGCATGCTCTCTGGAAAAATATTTATGTTTTCATTGCTTTCTATTTATCTTTTATGGTCCATTTTCAAGTATTGGTCATCATCTCTACAGCTGTTTGTTGTTTACTTTCCCTGTGACTTTCTTTTTTAAACATCCAGTGTCTTGTAGAGAACCGCACTGTGGGAGCTGGGATAGCCTCTGTTTGTTCACTGAGGAAAAGTTCTTTGTGGAAAAATAGAAATATCTTTATAAGTCTTTTCTTGGTACAGTATTGAGGAGAAGGCTTTAAAACAGCAGTCAGACCACTGTTACCAAGGTTAAACACTTTAAAAGGCAGAAAATCTAAAAATAGAATGTAAATAATCATTTATTGTCTTTTGGAAGAAAAACTTTAAAGAAAATGAAGGTTGTAAGTTTAGCAAACGTCCAACTTTAATGTTTATCTTTCATCTGATACTTAATATGAACCACAAAAGTACACCAATACTTTATGTTTAAACCAGAGACTAAATCCAGTTTTCCACTTTTTCATCACTTTTTAAACATTTAAGTTTTGAATGTGAATCCTACACCTTATGTTGCGTGTTTAACAGCATGTTCTTCTGATGTAATGTGTTTTTTTTCTTCTATTTACTTTGATAATCTTTAATGTTTCTGGGGTTTTAGAATTGTAAATGTGGTATAAAATGTTTTTAAAAAACATCTTAAAGCCAACACAGTGTTTTGGTATTCAAGATTTACTTATTTATGTGTGTTATATAATTATTTTGCATAATCTGAAACCAAAACAGAACAAAATAAATAAATAAATAAATAAATAAATAAATGCCAAGAAGCCAAACTATACATGCTACTACGTTAGCATCAGAGCTAGTTAGCCTCGTTATGAAATGTAACTTCCTGTTTTTTCTAAATTCACAGTTCCCTTTTTTATATTTTTATTATTGAGTGTTGATAAGTATTAAATCTTACAGAGGTTATTATCCAGATATTTTCATCTATTTATTTATTTTCCTTAACGAAATATTAAAAATGTGAGTGATCCGCCGGTGACCTTTACGTGACAGTGAATTCTTCGGGTAACAGATTTCACCGAAACACCAACCAGGCGGAGCCGCTACGTTAGCTTCAGCAGGAAGACTGAGGAGGATTATCTGTAAATGCAGGGTAACTACGGCACTTCCAAAGGTAAAAGAGTAGTTAATTATTTGGTGAACAATGCAGTAAATTAACGATAATGATCTTTTGTGTTTTTGTGGTTTGTTTTAGCTAGCTGTGTAGCTAGCTGTATTTTTAATACGTGACAAGTTTAATGCTAATAGCATTGTTTTCTGTTGCGGTGTTGCCGACCAACACTTTCGGCCGGTAAACATAATTTAGTCAGATAGAATTGGCAGAAAACTTCAAATGAAAAGAAAAACGTTTTTGTAGGAGCTATTTCTAGGGTTAGTTTTTTTATTTTGGTTCTAGTAATTAGCTAATTTAATTAGCTAATTATGAGTAACTTTATTTGATTAATTTCAGTACTTTGTTAGTTATTTGTTTAGAATATTTAATCAGAAAAACGCAAGAATTCATTTTTGGACATTCATCTTCTTTTGCCTGCGTTAAACCACATCCCCCATGGTGCATCAGTAGTCTTTTGATTGTGTTTGGTTTAAGTTTAATTTGTTTTTTATGGACAAATGGCCACAACAGTTTTATCGATTAAATAGTGCTAGGTTTGCTGATGTCCGATAATGGATGGATGTTAGCCTAGCTTGAGCTAATTAGGTCAGCCCGACCGAAGCCGGACTAGCACACCCAGATAATACAGTTAAGGATCAAGTCATTCAGATATACTGAATAAATAAGTAAATATACAGGTGCTATCCAAAGTGAAAGAGGAGTCGAAAGCAATCTTACCTCAAGTGTCCATGACCTTAGACACAAACAAAGACTTCTGTTTCCTCTTCAGTAAGAAGGAGAAAGCTGTCAGCCATCCAACTTTGAACAGTCTGAGCAGCTGTGAAAGATCTGTATCTTAGAAACACCTTAAAGAGAAATGCAGCTGAAAGTCATGAGAGATTATGTCCTTAAAGAGGGAGCAGATATAACAGGAATAATAAAGGCTCCAAAACCGAACCCTGTGGGACACCGTAGGAAAGAGAAGTGGAAGAGGAGCTGTACTTAGAAGCATTTTAATGAAATCGGTTGTCGTTTTCTGCGCTCCTTCCTCTGGTTTAGGGCTGGGCCGAGCCGGGTGGTTCTTAATGAAAGTCAAAGTCTCTCTGGCAGTGGCTATAATAAAAAACAGGCCGTCCGGTATGAGCGGCCGAGAGTACGCCGAGGCGCTGGCCTCCAAGCTGAGGAGGGAGGACGCGGGCTGGAAGGAGAAGGCCCTGGGGCTGCAGCAGGAGGTGCTGAGGCTGCGACGGGAGATGCTGATCACCAAGGTGACGTCAAAGAGCTGCACGCCGGCGGCAGGTGAGTCCGTCTGTGCCGGATTCAGCCTTCTAATCGTCAGGTTATTTCAGATTATTGTAAGCCTGTGAGAACAGGAATGATGTAATGGACCTCAGATCAGTTCCAAAGAACTGAAAGTGTTGCATTTACATGTGGAAATCTCTTATGACTCATGATATTCGCTTGAGTTAAACTCTGTTTTCATAGTTATTCCTTAATATGACCGCAAATTACCTTGGTTAGGCACGTGGACCCACATTTAACAATATGTAATAATACTAATAATAATAACATAAACAAATACAAACGACTAAATAAATGATACAACGTGCTAATACTGATCTTTACATATACAACATGAATATTATTGGCTGCTTACTCCCCTATCACCGGTAAAATAACTATTTTAGGTCTGAAATTTGAGGATGAGATGACAAAGTCACATAAATGACTGTTTTGGAGGCCTGGATCGGGTTCGTGGTGTAAACTTTGGCTCTTTAAAAAGCCCCACAGCTTGTTAAAATGATATTATGATTCATTTGTCTGGAGCAGCTGGAAGAAATGTCATTGTTAGAAATAACACGGCGTATAAAACCACACAGCGGAGTAAATAACGTTGGTGGTGTGTGCCAAGGAAAACATTTCCCCCTAAATCTAACACCTCTAAGGCCAGAGGGAGACATTTAGGGACATGGGCTGTAAAAGGGAAAACTGTAGCCCATTTGGTCTGAGTAAGGAGTTTAAATCATTCCAAGTTTGACTTAGAAAGCAACACATTTGACTTTCCGGGACTGAAATACATTAAAGTTTCAGAGAAATTGGACTTTGCCTTCCCTGAAAAGTAGCATTTGTATGAAAATGCATCTCTACTCTGACTGTAGTGTCTTTTATGGATCTTCAGCAGTTGGGCAGCAACAACCAATCCTGTAGTAACTATAATTTCCCTTCAGGGTAGAAAGTGTTTCTCTGGATTTTGATGTTTATGGAGCAGTTTCAGTCATAACGGAGCAGAAACAGACGCTGGGATGTGAGACATCAGCCATGTTTCTGCTGATAGTCACTTGTAAAATGTAGTTTTCTCCCACTGTGAAATGATATTGGACATGTTGGACAGTCATCGATGGACTCGCCACCTGCTGCCTGGTGGCCTCGTGTCCCACTGAGTTTAAAAAGAGACTAAAGATCAACTTGTGCTTGACGTGTTGGTAATTGTGTTGGAAAATTGTGTCTTTTAAACGTCCTCCATTTGTAACTATCTGTTTTAAACTTCTGTAAAAATCACTTCTGACGTGTGGAGCTGCTCGCAAGGACGACAACGGTGACCATGAACTACATTTAAAGGTGACATGTTGTGTAAAACTCCTTCTTCCTGTTCCTGGGAGCAGATATCAGGGCGTCTGAGGTGTAAAACTCCTTCTTCCTGTTCCTGGGAGCATATATCAGGGCGTCTGAGGTGTAAAACTCCTTCTTCCTGTTCCTGGGAGCATATATCAGGGCGTCTGAGGTGTAAAACTCCTTCTTCCTGTTCCTGGGAGCATATATTAGGGCATCTGAGGTGTAAAACTCCTTCTTCCTGTTCCTGGGAGCATATATCAGGGCGTCTGAGGTGTATAAACTCCTTCTTCCTGTTCCTGGGAGCATATATCAGGGCGTCTGAGGTGTATAACTCCTTCTTCCTGTTCCTGGGAGCATATATCAGGGCGTCTGAGGTGTATAAACTCCTTCTTCCTGTTCCTGGGAGCATATATCAGGGCGTCTGAGGTGTAAAACTTCTTCTTCCTGTTCCTGGGAGCATATATCAGGGCGTCTGAAGTGTAAAACTCCTTCTTCCTGTTCCTGGGAGCATATATCAGGGCGTCTGAGGTGTAAAACTCCTTCTTCCTGTTCCTGGGAGCATATATCAGGGCGTCTGAGGTGTAAAACTCCTTCTTCCTGTTCCTGGGAGCATATATCAGGGCGTCTGAGGTGTAAAACTCCTTCTTCCTGTTCCTGGGAGCATATATCAGGGCGTCTGAGGTGTAAAACTCCTTCTTCCTGTTCCTGGGAGCATATATCAGGGCGTCTGAGGTGTAAAACTCCTTCTTCCTGTTCCTGGGAGCATATATCAGGGCGTCTGAGGTGTAAAACTCCTTCTTCCTGTTCCTGGGAGCATATATCAGGGCGTCTGAGGTGTAAAACTCCTTCTTCCTGTTCCTGGGAGCATATATCAGGGCGTCTGAGGTGTAAAACTCCTTCTTCCTGTTCCTGGGAGCATATATCAGGGCGTCTGAGGTGTAAAACTCCTTCTTCCTGTTCCTGGGAGCATATATCAGGGCGTCTGAGGTGTAAAACTCCTTCTTCCTGTTCCTGGGAGCATATATCAGGGCGTCTGAGGTGTAAAACTCCTTCTTCCTGTTCCTGGGAGCATATATCAGGGCGTCTGAGGTGTAAAACTCCTCCTTCCTGTTCCTGGGAGCATATATCAGGGCGTCTGAGGTGTAAAACTCCTTCTTCCTGTTCCTGGGAGCATATATCAGGGCGTCTGAAGTCACCAGCTGGTGTTAAACTGCCCCAAAAACATTTTATTACATTAATTAATTTTTTAATAAATTACTTATTAAGTATTATTAAGTAATAAATTATTATTCCTCATTTAACGAGCCGTTCTGATTTTCATTTCTGAAGTACATCACTCCTTTAGTTGACTCCGCCCCTTTCTGTTAAGCCCCGCCCAGTCACACTCCTTAAAGTCAGCATTCAGAAACTTTTCACAGTTTTGATCGATGGATCCAATCTGATTTTTTTGTGCCATAAATAGAAAGAGAAATCAGCAGGTTTTATACTGTTCTGGCCTCCAAACTGTGGGAGGGTTATCTTCTTTGTTTGGTGTCTCAGTTGGCTGTGAGAGTCCAGATCGTTGGAATAATGGCGTCCGTTTAGCTGATGGCGTTGGCGGCCCCGCATTGCACTGGTTTGTAAAACGGATATTTCTGTGTAACATTTTCCAGATGATGACAGCAGATTGGACGACATGTCTCAGGATCTGTTCGGTCCAGGAAGTTCAGAGGAGACCCCTGAAGTCCTGCCGAAGGCCCCCGAGCCCGCCGCCCCTCAGCCGCCGCCTCCTCCCAGTCATCCCAGGAGGGACGCGCTGTTTTCCCACGTCCACTTCCTCCAGTCGCTGTGCGGCCTGCAGAGAGTCGAAGGGAGCGGCGGCGGTCAGGAGGCGCTGTGGTTCAGCCCCGACGGGGACACGGCGGCGGTGCTGGGGGACACGGTGTGTCAGCTGCTGGACTGTGTTGTGGCAGCCTGTAAAGACCCCCCCGCACTGGGACCCCCCGACCTCGTCCTGAGGGCCTGCCAGGCGGCGGCTCGAGCCTCGGACCTCCTCTGCTCTCAGAGGCTGCCGCCTGTGGAGTTCGTGAGACGTGTGGAGGAGCGAGAGAGGGAGCTGACTCGGATGCTGCTTCACACCAATCAGCCCAGTGGGGTGAGTAAGAGCAAACCCTGGCTGTGTTCGAAACTGCATACTGCATACTACATACTGCATACTGCATACTACATACTGCATACTACATACTGCATACTACATACTGCATACTACATACTGCATACTGCATACTGCATACTGCATACTACATACCACATACCACATACTACATACTGCATACCGCATACTACACACTACATACTACATGCTACATACTACATACTGCATACTGCATACTACATACTGCATACTGCATACTGCATACTACATACTGCATACTGCATACTACATACTGCATACTACATACTGCATACTGCATACTACATACTACATACTGCATACTGCATACTACATACTGCCATAACCTGACAAAATACCGGCTGTTTACAATTTTGTTCCCACGAATTCGGCGCTACTAAAGCTAGCCGCAGTGAGCAACGCACTTCCGGTTATTTTCACAAAATAAAATACCCGTTGCCTTTTATCCTAGGGAAAGCAATTACCATACAATTGGTGCTTTTGTTTTGAAAACAGGAAGTGAACCTACCCTCGTTGTAGCTAGCTTGAAACTGCCGTTTTGACAGGAAATGACGATCGGCGACGTCACGTTACGTTGCATCTTGGGTAGTTTGAGTATGAGTAGTAACCTCATGATGCATACCCAACATTTCAGAGAATCTAGTATGCATCCAGGAAAAAAGTCAGTATGAGTAGTAGGAGAAGTATGCGGTTTCGAACACAGCCCATGTCTTTAATGTGCATGCATGAAGTATTTTCCTATTCCAGCAAAAGTGAGTTATTTCCACAGCCAGAGCAGTAACATCAGCAGAGACTGATCTGCTGGTTTTGTGTGTCGCGCAGCTCGTCTGAAGCCATCTTTGGAAGTGTTGAACATCCATCCGTCCGTTTTCTGTAACAGTTTAATCCAACTCAGGGTCGTGCGGAGGAATAAATGTGTAATTGGTGGTCAGTCCTGTGTTTTTATCGGCTCTGGCTCTGATCGGCATTGATGGGAACACCTTAACAGTAACACTTCACATGAAGGGTCTGAACCTGAAGCTTCTGCAGACGAGAGGTGATTGAGAGAATTAGAATAATGTAGGAAATAATCTGATTTGTTCCTAATTTGGCTGCTTATGTAACTGATGTCCGGAGATAAAGTCGTCCATTTATCTAAGAAAGTTTTATTGGCTTGTCCTGGTCCTGAGTGATGAGCTTTTTCAGCTGGATCAAAGGTTAACGTTTCAATAAGACGACGACCCGTGTCTTACACGTGTGTGGAAGTCCAGGAGAGACTGAACCAGAATTTGAACCCTAAACCCAGCAGAGCATCGGTGCAGTGACCTCAAAATTACTGCGCTGACCTCCATCCTGTCTGATAAATGATTCTGCAAAGCTTGAAGGGAAAGGTGTCTGCGGCGGCTGTTGGAGGATACAAAGGCTCTGAATATTTCACTCTTATCGTTAATTCATTTAAACCGTTTAGATTTAGTTCAGGTAGAAAGTTAACAAGCACTAATATTCAGTTAAATCCGACTCCGATTAAGGCGAGACGCTACAGGTGAATAGGGTAATATTTTAAAATAATAGATATCACCATGAAACTTCTTCGGTTGATTACTTATACAAGTATGAAAAAAAAATGTATTACAAGTTTTAGAAATTTGTATGTTAAATTATGCATTATCTCATTAGATATGCGCACATTTGCATATATTTCCAGAAGATAGATCTGAACATATGATAAAGCCAGGTGCAAAATTCTTTTTTCATTTTGTTTACACACAAAATGAAAAGAAAATTACAGAGGGATTTCAGGATATCTGCTCTCATTTCCTAGGAAATCAAAATATGCTGTCCATAGCCTAAAAAACATTTTTTGCCATATTTCTTTATTATAATGTCACATATATCTGGCCAAGAATGATTTATCAACAAACCCTTCTGTAAATATCTCCAGAATACTGCTAAGTGTATAACTGGAAGGTTTGGTGTTAGTAGGTGCTCCATAGGCTGAGATATTGATACTGGAAAAATACAAAAACTGATTTTGAGAAAACGGCATTTAAAGATTTAAATAGGGGAATTTAATACATTTGTATTGGAAACAATTGCTCCGAAACAGAATAAATGTTCAGGCCCTTAGTAATACTAATATTTAATGAAATAATCTTCTTAATAAAGAATACAAGCTCAATACGATACAATAAAAGATGGCGTATCAATTCATAGAGACGTGCGACATGTATGAGCAGCCTCTGTCATTAACTCCGTTCGGTTTCCTAACGACAGTTTACGGTCAGGTGTGCTGCTTCCCGATGGTTCATCAGCTGATCTAATAGATTTTCTTTTATTGCATCTTGCAAAGCGCAATTGTTGCTTTCTTTTCTTTGAAAATTGAAAAGTTGAAAGTTGTTATGGGGCATTTTCAGAGAGTCCACCACGTGATGCGTCTGAGCGAATCACGTTAGCAGAAACGAGCAGCAGCCAATGAAAGAATACCTTTCAGACCTTTTGAAACTCCAGCAAATGAGTTAGTGTAGTTTTCTGCCTCATCGAACCCTAACCCTTCATTTCATTTTAAAATTCAATTTAAGGTTCCAATTAAGCTGGCATATCCATTCCATTTAAGTCTTTTAAAATGACTATTTTGGTTTTCCTTCTGTTGTTTTTAATCCTTCACCTTTTACCGCTGAGACTTCTGCATTTTTTCAACTTTTTAATCAATTCTTAAGTTCTTCCAATAGCTTGAAATCATTCCACTCTTGTCTTTTAACATTCAAATTCCCTTAAACCCTTCATATATATAACATATACATATAAACATCTTATTTTTAAGACTTAAGACTCCTGCAGTTTTTTCCAGTAGGTTTAAATCATTCCACGATTGTCGTTTCAACTTCAAACTCTTTCAACCAAGACTTCAGCTACTGTTTGTTCTGCAAAACTTTCACTATTTTCAGCTTTTTTATATAAATGTAAATGTACTTTATTTATACAGCCCATTACAGACAATCCTTACGATGTACCAAAGTGCTTTACAGCAGGTAATAAATAAAGAGAAGAAGAAGTAAAAACAAATAAAAACAATAAAAGAACAGTGAAAGCAATACAACAAAATCAAATAAGATAAAATAAGATAAAAGTGTCATCATACTACTGGATATTAAAAGCCATCCTAAATAAGTAGGTTTTTAGCCTGGATTTGAAGATTTTATAATGGTCAGCTATCCACGTTCAGCTTTTCATAATTCTCACTGCTGTTTCGCAGGAACAGCTCTTTCTAGTTATTTATTATTTTACTTTAAATTTATTTCTTTATTTTATATATAGGCATATTTATTTTTTATTACTATTATTTATTTATTTTTTCTATTATCCTTATTTCTCTTGTATGTCCTACACGACTTGAAAAAAACCTAATGAATTGTGAAAAAATAAAAGATGCTGAATAAAAAAACACCATCTTTGGGCACAGTTACATCTCGCCACAGGACGTCCCCTGGGTATTATCCGATAAAGTTATGAAATAAGCTGATTGTACATGAAGTTTTCACAAAACAAGTGCAAAAGGTACCCTGTTTCCTGCGAGCCTCATTAAAGTTTGATCGTGTTCTGTTGCATGGAGGCAGCAGAGGGTTATTGGTGTCTCTGTGAAGCGCGTGCTGACTCGGCTGGTTTGTGTTTCCCAGCAGCAGTTGGGAGTTTGCGGACAGATGTAAACATTGATTGTTGCTTTACTGAAAACTAAACAGCCCGTGAGGGAAAAGCTTTCCTGCAAAAGTGCTTCAGCTCATCGTTTTCATTTTGCTGATAATTTGTCTTATTGAACGTTCCTTCTACAGAGAGCTGGAACCAGAGAATAATGTTTTCTTTAGAAGGTTTAATGAGCTTTGTTGTGTTGGCTCACAGTCAATCTGTGGTTTTAAACTCTTAGCTGAGTTGAAGGTGACATATTGTGCCTTTTTATGCCCTTTTTAACAATTTGACATCATTTTCTGAGCTCTTATTGAGATCTGAGACAGACTTTGGTGAAAATATCTGTTGGTAAAAGCCCAGTGGCTCTCAGCCCAAGGGACATTGCGGTGGAACAGAAAGAAGGATTATTACACCTCAGACGCCCTGATATATGCTCCCAGGAACAGGAAGAAGGAGTTTTACACCTCAGACGCCCTGATATATGCTCCCAGGAACAGGAAGAAGGAGTTTTACACCTCAGACGCCCTGATATATGCTCCCAGGAACAGGAAGAAGGAGTTTTACACCTCAGACGCTCTGATATATGCTCCCAGGAACAGGAAGAAGGAGTTTTACACCTCAGACGCCCTGATATATGCTCCCAGGAACAGGAAGAAGGAGTTTTACACCTCAGACGCCCTGATATATGCTCCCAGGAACAGGAAGAAGGAGTTTTACACCTCAGACGCTCTGATATATGCTCCCAGGAACAGGAAGAAGGAGTTTTACACCTCAGACGCCCTGATATATGCTCCCAGGAACAGGAAGAAGGAGTTTTACACCTCAGACGCCCTGATATATGCTCCCAGGAACAGGAAGAAGGATTATTACACCTCAGACGCCCTGATATATGCTCCCAGGAACAGGAAGAAGGAGTTTTACACCTCAGATGCCCTGATATATGCTCCCAGGAACAGGAAGAAGGAGTTTTACACCTCAGACGCCCTGATATATGCTCCCAGGAACAGGAAGAAGGAGTTTAACACCTCAGATGCCCTGATATATGCTCCCAGGAACAGGAAGAAGGAGTTTTACACTCAGACGCCCTGATATATGCTCCCAGGAACAGGAAGAAGGAGTTTATACACCTCAGACGCCCTGATATATGCTCCCAGGAACAGGAAGAAGGAGTTTATACACCTCAGACGCCCTGATATATGCTCCCAGGAACAGGAAGAAGGAGTTTTACACCTCAGACGCCCTGATATATGCTCCCAGGAACAGGAAGAAGGAGTTTTACACCTCAGACGCCCTGATATATGCTCCCAGGAACAGGAAGAAGGAGTTTTACACCTCAGACGCCCTGATATATGCTCCCAGGAACAGGAAGAAGGAGTTTTACACCTCAGACGCCCTGATATATGCTCCCAGGAACAGGAAGAAGGAGTTTTACACCTCAGACGCCCTGATATATGCTCCCAGGAACAGGAAGAATGAGTTTTACACCTCAGACGCCCTGATATATGCTCCCAGGAACAGGAAGGAGGAGTTTTACACCTCAGACGCCCTGATATATGCTCCCAGGAACAGGAAGAAGGAGTTTTACACTCAGACGCCCTGATATATGCTCCCAGGAACAGGAAGAATGAGTTTTACACCTCAGACGCCCTGATATATGCTCCCAGGAACAGGAAGAAGGAGTTTTACACCTCAGACGCCCTGATATATGCTCCCAGGAACAGGAAGAAGGAGTTTTACACCTCAGACGCCCTGATATATGCTCCCAGGAACAGGAAGAAGGAGTTTATACACCTCAGACGCCCTGATATATGCTCCCAGGAACAGGAAGAAGGAGTTTTACACTCAGACGCCCTGATATATGCTCCCAGGAACAGGAAGAAGGAGTTTTACACCTCAGACGCCCTGATATATGCTCCCAGGAACAGGAAGAAGGAGTTTTACACCTCAGACGCCCTGATATATGCTCCCAGGAACAGGAAGAAGGAGTTTTACACCTCAGACGCCCTGATATATGCTCCCAGGAACAGGAAGAAGGAGTTTATACACCTCAGACGCCCTGATATATGCTCCCAGGAACAGGAAGAAGGAGTTTTACACCTCAGACGCCCTGATATATGCTCCCAGGAACAGGAAGAAGGAGTTGTACACCTCAGACGCCCTGATATATGCTCCCAGGAACAGGAAGAAGGAGTTTATACACTTCAGACGCCCTGATATATGCTCCCAGGAACAGGAAGAAGGAGTTTATACACCTCAGACGCCCTGATATATGCTCCCAGGAACAGGAAGAAGGGAGTTTTACTGAATATTTCACCTTCAAATGACCAGCAAGTATCAAAGTGGCAGCTTTTATTAGAGCTGAATGCAAAGGAAAGGTGCTCTGGTCCCAGATCTGTCTTTTAAGGACAAAATATACAGAAGCTCAGAGAAGCATTTTTATTTCATATCACCATCTCAAGTTCACAAATGAATTACCTCAAGGTGAAATATTTTCTAGTGATCACTGGTTAATTATGTCATAACCTGGAGATAACAGGGATTGTTTTGGTAATGTATCGTGACGCCTTTAATGTGACGCTTCAGACCGAAGGATAGTGGAGTCATTTAAACGCTTATCTCTGAACTCAGTTATACACGCATGCCTCGACTTATTAGATTATTAGATAGACCTTAATATTGATGGATCGTCCCCAGCTGTTATTTCACTGATAACGACTGATTGATGTTCACACAGAAACTGAACATTGTAATTGCGTTGCCTACCTCACGAAAACGCAGCTAATTTTCTTTTTACAATAACAACAGTCGGGTTTCATCATAAAAACTAGGCGAACATGAAAATGAGCTTTGTTTCTCCATGATTTCCCCCCCCATGTCTGAAGAGTAACCTGGCCAAGTTTGGAGCTGTTACCATTAAATATGTAGGAGGAATTCGATCAAATGCGAGGTGTGGAAAAAAAAAAAGAAGACGTTTCCAACCACCAGCAGGTGGCGCTATAGGTGGATGTCACTATGATAATCTGTGCGCGTTCAGGCTGGGTCCAGCATTCACCGTATGAAGTTTGGGACAGATTGGATAATGTATGTGGGAGTTATAAGCTACTTAATTTTTTGTGGCGAGTGATGGCGAGTAATCAAACTTTGAGGCGTTGCCACGGCCACGGCCTTTAAGTTTGATAAAAGTTTCTCCATGATTTCCCCCCCCATGTCTTAAGAGTAACCTGGCCAAGTTATAAGTCTGTAGCATTAAATCTGTAGGACAAGTTTGATGATATGCAGGCGTGGAATTGGGCAAGAATGGCACCAAAACGCACCTTCCATCCAAAATGGCCGCCTTCCTGTGGACGTGGGACCACGGCGGTATGAGACTTTTTCGTGCGTCTGGGCATGATGAATGAGTGTACCGAATTTCGTTGTCCAACGCGAAACTAACCCCAATGCGGGGGCCATTTTTAAGCATCGTAGGGGGCGCTACAGAGTCAATGAGCGACTCCCAAAAATATAAAGTTTAGATTCTTTCATGTCGTCGACGGGCAGGTGGCGCTCGCAAAATTTCACGAGTTTTTGAGCACCTTTTGCAAAGAATAATAACTCCTTCAGATACAATAGGTTTCACTGCTCGGTCCCTAATAAATGACAGCATTTGAGGCCCCTCTGGGCTCCTGTAGGAGTTTTCACCGGGTTTCCCACCTTCTCGCTTTAACAGCTGATGTTAGCTTTAAAAATACGAGTCTCTGCTTTGTGTACATTGCAGTCATGACCCGGCCCGGCAGCTTAGAAATGGAGATGAAGCCGGTTAAAGATGGCAGTTTGCATCAGTTTCCTGTTTGTTAGCATCGACTGAAGAAAGTGGCTCAGTGCTACAGCAATTAATCAGATGGTAGCGCTAAGGAGGGAGTGAAATAATTTCAATTTAATGAGCAGCGCCATTAGGAGAGCGGAGCATTCGTCTCTGAGGAACTTTTAATTCCCCCTCAGCGGCAGCCTGGCAGTGCAGCTCACAGAGAGAATTACAATCACAGGACTCCCATTAGCTGCTGATTGTTATGGAGGAACAGGACTTGATTGTGTGAACAAAAGTGGTGCTTTGTCACTTTATCTCTCGGTGCTTTCAGCTTCAATGTTCTGATTAAGACGGTGGGAAATATATTCCGTCGCAGGGGCAGATTCAGGGAGGTGATGAAACATTTATTTGTTTGTGTTTTGGTGGAGAAACTTGTTATTTTGCCTGAAGACAAAACGATCCATCGGGGGGCTGAAATGTCTGAAAGAGGCATGAAGTCGAAGACGACCCGTGTGACACATACTATAAATGGTTTTTTACATTTTTCTATGGAAACCTCGTCCCATCAGGAC
Source organism: Odontesthes bonariensis (assembly GCF_027942865.1). Classification (NCBI taxonomy): domain Eukaryota; kingdom Metazoa; phylum Chordata; class Actinopteri; order Atheriniformes; family Atherinopsidae; genus Odontesthes; species Odontesthes bonariensis. The sequence continues at coordinate 2,710,838 of NC_134529.1, read as the reverse complement.
ACGTTTTCATACAGCTTTGTGTTTGCAGACTGGCTGTAAAAGTGTGTGATTAGCAGAGCAGCCAAAAACTGTACTCAAGTAAAAGTACTGTTACTTCAGAATAATATAAGTAAAAGTAAAAAGTAGTCATCCAGATAATTACTTGAGTAAGAGTAAAAAAGTTCTTGCTGAAAAAGCTACTCAAGTACTGAGTAACTGTTGAGTAACGTCTGATTTATTTGTTAACACAAGCATTCAATCAGACAGACACAAACACTAAATAATCATCTTTAGGCCAATTAGAGTTCATCCAATTGATCAAATAAATTAAAATGAATTCATTAATTACAAAATAGCTTAAATTAAATTAATCCTGGTAAATTGAAGTGCTTCAATAAAAAATAAAAGAGACTTAGGAAATGTTTAAAACATATGTAACCCATATGTAACCTAAAAAACAAACATTCACCTATCCATGGGGGGAAAAACGAGTTTAGGAAACTTACCGCTACATGTTTCCTCAAGTTAGATGTTGAGTTTCTGCTGAAATGTGCGTTTGTTTTGGTTGCCACAGAAGACACATAATGTAGCTGCTGTTTCTCACTCTTTGTAAGGTAAACATGCTTTCAGTATGAGGCCTCGTCTGCGTCTTCATTTCCCACCGTTGGTTCTGACATTTTTCATCTGTTTCTTTGTTTGTTTGCTACAACTGTAAACTGTAAGGACTTTATCAGGGATTCAGAGTACAACAGCCTGCACAATGAAACATAAAAACTTGGGTTTATTCCTTTTTTCCTGAATAAACTCTGTCCAGTGTCCTTTCGGCTGTTTTTCTGACTCTCTCAAACACTTGAAAGGAGCTCTATTCTTCACGCCAGTATTGCTGTAATGAGGCGTTTTTGGTAAATGTTGGTGTAGAGGTCCAGCGTCAGAACTGGCCCCGACCTGGATACTTTTTACACAACGAGGTCGTTAACAGTTCTCTTAAACTCGTGGCTTGGATTCGTCTACACTCAGTGAGGTCACATGGCTCTGAAAGGATCAGATTATTGGCTAAATTACAATCAGACTGAGTTATTAAAGGGTAATTCTCCTTGGATATATGGCGGTGAATGAATGGGATCAGAGGCACAAAGCGTGTCATACCCCGGTATGATAGGTGGCGCTGTACCCATTCCAGCTGTTGCTAATAGAGCCACTTCCTGTTGACCTCTTCACCACCCAATTTCTTGTCAGATTAAGGCGTCTACATGTACTTAATAACTCAGTCTGATTGTAATTTAGCCAATAATCCGATCCTTTGACAACTTTTTTAGGTCTGATAAAGTCCTCAACATGGTCACGTTGTTGAAGCATCTCGAGGACCACTAGCAGAAGCACCCGAGCTCAACTTTCAGTCTTGTTTTTGATCATTAAAGCTGTCCACAGCTGTAAAATCTGCCTTTCTTCTTGTGAGGCCGTGTGCACCCCAGGTGGCTTCCTGTGTTCTCCCTCATCAGAGCAGGTAGCTGTTGCTGAGGGGAAATTACTGTGTTAAAGCAATCTATGATGGACTGATCAGAGAGAGTGTTTTCACACAACTCTGCTTCTGTAACTCTTCTTTATGTGACAGCCATTTTTTCCACAAAGCCAGTGGTACGTCAGGGGGTGTTAGATGGTCGGAATGAATCACAGGTCTTGGAAATTAGTTTCTGGAAACAGAAGGCTGAGTTTCTGATGATGTACGATTCGTTCTGCTTCAGTGATGGCTGTAAAATCTCTTTCTGTTTATCCTTGTCCAACCAGAAGTGGTTTAATCTTGTTATAACCTTTTTATTTTCCAGAGTGTGACCAGATGTCGAGAATAAATGTCCCATAACCCAAAAGTTTATTTTGTTGTGCCATGACCCAAAGATGGAACTCCTTGTGTTTCAGCAGCTGGCACTGAGGGCTTTTTGTCATTAAATTACTTAAACAATGAGGAAATTATGATGAAAGATCAAAGCAGCTGATGCTTTAGAGTATTTCATTAAAATATAATCATTAAAATAATGATTGCCACTCTCCTCTAAGTATCAAGTGAAATAAAATCTCCCAGAGAATTGTTATTTTATTATTTTAGGAATAATTATGATTACAATTAATTGAATTCCAATTGGCCTGAATTGGACTTTATTATCTAAGTGCCTTGAGATGACATTTGTTGTAATTGGCGCTATATAAATAAAAATTAATTGAATTAAATTTTATCCCACGAAAATCTGGAGGTTTTTTACTCAATAATGTTTTTGTATCTGAGCTTCCAACGTCTTTGCTCTAACTGACCCCAGAACTCTGTGATCAGGACCTAATTAAATGTTTTCAATAGTTTCTGACTTAAAGTTCTCGATAAAAGTCTCCATTTGGATCTGATAGTTTTTTGTTTTTTTTTTGTTTGTTTTTGTACAATATCAAATCAAAGTGGTGATAATCAAACCAGTTCAGTTTTATTCATAAAGCGCCAAATCCCAACGAATGCCAAAGAAACAGTCCAATTCAAGCCAAATACGATCACATTCATTGTTATACAATTATCATCAAACCGAGTTAATTGGATTCAAAATTAGTCCAATTCATACAGAGCCAATTAAAAAAAGAGTTGCCGACCTAAGGAAAACAACAGACTGCATCAAAACTTCACTTTGATCCAATCCTCCGTCCTCCAGGCCTACAGCAGCAGAACTATGGGATGTTTCAGGCTCACCTGAGCCATCCCTAACTATAAGCTTTATCAGAAAGGAAAGCCTGATCTTAAAGGTAGAGAGGGGCCTGATAACTGAAGGCTCTGCCTCCCAAACTGGCAGCTGGTTCCACAGAGAGGGGCCTGATAACTGAAGGCTCTGCCTCCCAAACTGGCAGCTGGTTCCACAGAGAGGGGCCTGATAACTGAAGGCTCTGCCTCCCAAACTGGCAGCTGGTTCCTCAGAGAGGGGCCTGATAACTGAAGGCTCTGCCTCCCGAACTGGCAGCTGGTTCCTCAGAGAGGGGCCTGATAACTGAAGGCTCTGCCTCCCAAACTGGCAGCTGGTTCCACAGAGAGGGGCCTGATAACTGAAGGCTCTGCCTCCCAAACTGGCAGCTGGTTCCACAGAGAGGGGCCTGATAACTGAAGGCTCTGCCTCCCAAACTGGCAGCTGGTTCCACAGAGAGGGGCCCGATAACCGAAGGCTCTGCCTCCCAAACTGGCAGCTGGTTCCACAGAGAGGGGCCTGATAACTGAAGGCTCTGCCTCTCAAACTGGCAGCTGGTTCCACAGAGAGGGGCCTGATAACTGAAGGCTCTGCCTCCCAAACTGGCAGCTGGTTCCACAGAGAGGGGGCCTGATAACTGAAGGCTCTGCCTCCCAAACTGGCAGCTGGTTCCACAGAGAGGGGCCTGATAACTGAAGGCTCTGCCTCTCAAACTGGCAGCTGGTTCCACAGAGAGGGGCCTGATAACTGAAGGCTCTGCCTCCCAAACTGGCAGCTGGTTCCACAGAGAGGGGCCTGATAACTGAAGGCTCTGCCTCCCAAACTGGCAGCTGGTTCCACAGAGAGGGGCCTGATAACTGAAGGCTCTGCCTCCCAAACTGGCAGCTGGTTCCTCAGAGAAGAGCCTGATAACTGAAGGCTCTGCCTCCCAAACTGGCAGCTGGTTCCACAGAGAGGGGCCTGATAACTGAAGGCTCTGCCTCCCAAACTGGCAGCTGGTTCCACAGAGAGGGGCCTGATAACTGAAGGCTCTGCCTCCCAAACTGGCAGCTGGTTCCTCAGAGAGGGGCCTGATAACTGAAGGCTCTGCCTCTCAAACTGGCAGCTGGTTCCTCAGAGAAGGGCCTGATAACTGAAGGCTCTGCCTCCCAAACTGGCAGCTGGTTCCACAGAGAGGGGCCTGACAACTGAAGGCTCTGCCTCCCAAACTGGCAGCTGGTTCCTCAGAGAGGGGCCTGATAACTGAAGGCTCTGCCTCCCAAACTGGCAGCTGGTTCCACAGAGAGGGGCCCGATAACCGAAGGCTCTGCCTCCCAAACTGGCAGCTGGTTCCACAGAGAGGGGCCTGATAACTGAAGGCTCTGCCTCTCAAACTGGCAGCTGGTTCCTCAGAGAAGGGCCTGATAACTGAAGGCTCTGCCTCCCAAACTGGCAGCTGGTTCCACAGAGAGGGGCCTGATAACTGAAGGCTCTGCCTCCCAAACTGGCAGCTGGTTCCACAGAGAGGGGCCCGATAACCGAAGGCTCTGCCTCCCAAACTGGCAGCTGGTTCCACAGAGAGGGGCCTGATAACTGAAGGCTCTGCCTCTCAAACTGGCAGCTGGTTCCTCAGAGAAGGGCCTGATAACTGAAGGCTCTGCCTCCCAAACTGGCAGCTGGTTCCACAGAGAGGAGCCTGATAACTGAAGGCTCTGCCTCCCAAACTGGCAGCTGGTTCCACAGAGAGGGGCCTGATAACTGAAGGCTCTGTCTCCCAAACTGGCAGCTGGTTCCACAGAGAGGGGCCTGATAACTGAAGGCTCTGCCTCCCAAACTGGCAGCTGGTTCCTCAGAGAGGGGCCTGATAACTGAAGGCTCTGCCTCCCAAACTGGCAGCTGGTTCCACAGAGAGGGGCCTGATAACCGAAGGCTCTGCCTCCCAAACTGGCAGCTGGTTCCACAGAGAGGGGCCTGATAACTGAAGGCTCTGCCTCCCAAACTGGCAGCTGGTTCCACAGAGAGGGGCCTGATAACTGAAGGCTCTGCCTCCCAAACTGGCAGCTGGTTCCACAGAGAGGGGCCTGATAACTGAAGGCTCTGCCTCCCAAACTGGCAGCTGGTTCCTCAGAGAGGGGCCTGATAACTGAAGGCTCTGCCTCCCAAACTGGCAGCTGGTTCCACAGAGAGGGGCCTGATAACTGAAGGCTCTGCCTCCCAAACTGGCAGCTGGTTCCACAGAGAGGGGCCTGATAACTGAAGGCTCTGCCTCCCAAACTGGCAGCTGGTTCCACAGAGAGGGGCCTGATAACTGAAGGCTCTGCCTCCCAAACTGGCAGCTGGTTCCACAGAGAGGGGCCTGATAACTGAAGGCTCTGCCTCCCAAACTGGCAGCTGGTTCCTCAGAGAGGGGCCTGATAACTGAAGGCTCTGCCTCTCAAACTGGCAGCTGGTTCCTCAGAGAAGGGCCTGATAACTGAAGGCTCTGCCTCCCAAACTGGCAGCTGGTTCCTCAGAGAGGGGCCTGATAACTGAAGGCTCTGCCTCTCAAACTGGCAGCTGGTTCCTCAGAGAGGGGCCTGATAACTGAAGGCTCTGCCTCCCAAACTGGCAGCTGGTTCCACAGAGAGGGGCCTGATAACTGAAGGCTCTGCCTCTCAAACTGGCAGCTGGTTCCACAGAGAGGGGCCTGATAACTGAAGGCTCTGCCTCCCAAACTGGCAGCTGGTTCCACAGAGAGGGGCCTGATAACTGAAGGCTCTGCCTCCCAAACTGGCAGCTGGTTCCACAGAGAGGGGCCTGATAACTGAAGGCTCTGCCTCCCAAACTGGCAGCTGGTTCCTCAGAGAAGAGCCTGATAACTGAATGCTCTGCCTCCCAAACTGGCAGCTGGTTCCACAGAGAGGGGCCTGATAACTGAAGGCTCTGCCTCCCAAACTGGCAGCTGGTTCCACAGAGAGGGGCCTGATAACTGAAGGCTCTGCCTCCCAAACTGGCAGCTGGTTCCACAGAGAGGGGCCTGATAACTGAAGGCTCTGCCTCCCAAACTGGCGGCTGGTTCCACAGAGAGGGGCCTGATAACTGAAGGCTCTGCCTCCCAAACTGGCAGCTGGTTCCTCAGAGAGGGGCCTGATAACTGAAGGCTCTGCCTCCCAAACTGGCAGCTGGTTCCACAGAGAGGGGCCTGACAACTGAAGGCTCTGCCTCCCAAACTGGCAGCTGGTTCATCAGAGAGGGGCCTGATAACCGAAGGCTCTGCCTCCCAAACTGGCAGCTGGTTCCTCAGAGAGGGGCCTGATAACTGAAGGCTCTGCCTCCCAAACTGGCAGCTGGTTCCACAGAGAGGGGCCTGATAACTGAAGGCTCTGCCTCCCAAACTGGCAGCTGGTTCCACAGAGAGGGGCCTGATAACTGAAGGCTCTGCCTCCCAAACTGGCAGCTGGTTCCTCAGAGAGGGGCCTGATAACTGAAGGCTCTACCTCTCAAACTGGCAGCTGGTTCCTCAGAGAAGGGCCTGATAACTGAAGGCTCTGCCTCCCAAACTGGCAGCTGGTTCCACAGAGAGGGGCCTGATAACTGAAGGCTCTGCCTCCCAAACTGGCAGCTGGTTCCACAGAGAGGGGACTGATAACTGAAGGCTCTGCCTCCCAAACTGGCAGCTGGTTCCACAGAGAGGGGCCTGATAACTGAAGGCTCTGCCTCCCAAACTGGCAGCTGGTTCCTCAGAGAGGGGCCTGATAACTGAAGGCTCTGCCTCCCAAACTGGCAGCTGGTTCCACAGAGAGGGGCCTGATAACTGAAGGCTCTGCCTCCCAAACTGGCAGCTGGTTCCACAGAGAGGGGCCTGACAACTGAAGGCTCTGCCTCCCAAACTGGCAGCTGGTTCCACAGAGAGGGGCCTGATAACTGAAGGCTCTGCCTCCCAAACTGGCAGCTGGTTCCACAGAGAGGGGCCTGATAACTGAAGGCTCTGCCTCCCAAACTGGCAGCTGGTTCCTCAGAGAGGGGCCTGATAACTGAAGGCTCTGCCTCTCAAACTGGCAGCTGGTTCCTCAGAGAAGGGCCTGATAACTGAAGGCTCTGCCTCCCAAACTGGCAGCTGGTTCCACAGAGAGGGGCCTGATAACTGAAGGCTCTGCCTCTCAAACTGGCAGCTGGTTCCACAGAGAGGGGCCTGATAACTGAAGGCTCTGCCTCCCAAACTGGCAGCTGGTTCCACAGAGAGGGGCCTGATAACTGAAGGCTCTGCCTCCCAAACTGGCAGCTGGTTCCACAGAGAGGGGCCTGATAACTGAAGGCTCTGCCTCCCAAACTGGCAGCTGGTTCCTCAGAGAAGAGCCTGATAACTGAAGGCTCTGCCTCCCAAACTGGCAGCTGGTTCCACAGAGAGGGGCCTGATAACTGAAGGCTCTGCCTCCCAAACTGGCAGCTGGTTCCACAGAGAGGGGCCTGATAACTGAAGGCTCTGCCTCCCAAACTGGCAGCTGGTTCCACAGAGAGGGGCCTGATAACTGAAGGCTCTGCCTCCCAAACTGGCAGCTGGTTCCTCAGAGAAGAGCCTGATAACTGAAGGCTCTGCCTCCCAAACTGGCAGCTGGTTCCACAGAGAGGGGCCTGATAACTGAAGGCTCTGCCTCCCAAACTGGCAGCTGGTTCCACAGAGAGGGGCCTGATAACTGAAGGCTCTGCCTCCCAAACTGGCAGCTGGTTCCACAGAGAGGGGCCTGATAACTGAAGGCTCTGCCTCCCAAACTGGCAGCTGGTTCCACAGAGAGGGGACTGATAACTGAAGGCTCTGCCTCCCAAACTGGCAGCTGGTTCCACAGAGAGGGGCCTGATAACTGAAGGCTCTGCCTCCCAAACTGGCAGCTGGTTCCACAGAGAGGGGACTGATAACTGAAGGCTCTGCCTCCCAAACTGGCAGCTGGTTCCACAGAGAGGGGCCTGATAACTGAAGGCTCTGCCTCCCAAACTGACAGCTGGTTCCACAGAGAGGGGCCTGACAACTGAAGGCTCTGCCTCCCAAACTGGCAGCTGGTTCCACAGAGAGGGGCCTGATAACCGAAGGCTCTGCCTCCCAAACAGCAATGGCTGGTCATACATGTCCTACTTCTCAATGAATTGATATGCAATCTTTTATTGTATTGTATTGAGCTTGTATTCTTTATTAATAAGATTATTTTATTCAATATTAGTATTACTAAGGGCCTGAGCATTTATATTCTGTTTTTGAGAAATTGTTTCCAATACAAATGTATTAAATTCCCCTATTTAAATCTTTAAATGCCGTTTTCTCAAAATCAGTTTTTGGTATTTTTCCAGTATCAATATCTCAGCCTATGGAGCACCTACTAACACCAAACTTTCCAGTTATACACTTAGCAGTATTCTGAAGATATTTACAGAAGGATTTGTTGATAAATCATTCCTGGCCTGATTTATGTGACATTATAATAAAAAAATATGGCAAAAATTTATGTTTTTTAGGCTATGGGCAGTATATTTTGATTTCCTAGGAAATCAAAGCAGATATCCTGAAATCCTTCGGTAATTTTCTTTTCATTTTGTGTGTAAACAAAATGAAAAAAGAATTTTGCACCTGGCTTTGTCATATGTTCAGATCTATCTTCCGGAAATATATGCAAATGTGCACATATTTAATGAGATAATGCCTAATTTGCAGAATTAAACATACAAATTTCTAAAACTTGTAATACATTTTTTTTTCATACTTGTATAAGTAATCAACCGAAGAAGTTTCATGGTGATATCTATTATTTTAAAATATTCCCCTATTCACATGTGGCGTCTCGCCTTAAAATACCAGTAAAAAGTGTTGTTCAGCGGGTTATTTTTCAGTCTTTTCTATAACTCCCAGCCTGAATGAGAAGTTCCAGGAGTGTGTTCCATCTTTAGGAGTAATGACACGAGTAACTGTAATTTACCCACCTTGGCGGTCCCACCTTTCGGAGCCGCCCTCGCCCTATTTCAGCCTCGCTTTCTCAGTCACGCCTGGACGAGTCGTTATCTTCTCGGAGGTAAAGAAAGAGATTGGCCCGGATGAAGAGCCCAGACGATGCAATTTCAAATATAGAGTCTCAAGAGGCATCGGTCAAACGCCACTCTCCCGCTGAGTTCAGCTGCAGACGTATGCCGTGTAATAACCTTTCAGAGAGGGCAACAGTTTAGTGTCTGTCGGCTTCATCTTAACCGTCCCTCCATTTGTCTGCTGGAGGAACTTTTACTGCCTTCTGGAACATTGGATCCAGCTCGCCTCGTGCGTTTCAACCCCAAAATGAAGTGTTCAGGTGTACTTTTTATTGCTTTTTTAATGCTACAGATAGGGCAGCCTTTCACCTTGAAAAGTCGGTCACGTATCTTGGCATTTTAACATATTTTAACCCTGATATAAGGACAGTGTAGCACATTCTTTTGTAATTCCTGCCTGATTTTGAGTATTTAGAGATTAATACACTAATTGTCATCAGTTCCAAGGCTGTGTTCGAAACCGCATACTTCCATACTGCATACTGCATACTTCTATACTGCATACTACATACTGCATACTTCCATACTGCATACTACATACTGCATACTGCATACTGCATACTTCCATACTACATACTACATACTGCATACTTCCATTCTGCATAGTACATACTACATACTTCCATTCTGCATATTACATACTACATACTTCCATACTGCATACTACATACTGCATACTTCCATACTGCATACTACATACTGCATACTTCCATACTGCATACTACATACTGCATACTGCATACTACATACTGCATACTTCCATACTGCATACTACATACTGCATACTTCCATACTGCATACTACATACTGCATACTTCCATACTACATACTTCCATACTGCATACTACATACTGCATACTTCCATACTACATACTGCATACTACATACTACATACTTCCATACTGCATACTACATACTGCATACTTCCATACTACATACTACATACTGCATACTTCCATACTGCATACTACATACTGCATACTTCCATACTGCATACTACATACTGCATACTGCATACTACATACTGCATACTTCCATTCTGCATACTACATACTACATACTTCCATTCTGCATTCTACATACTACATACTTCCATACTGCATACTCATTGATCAGACAGTATGCAGAGCGTTTACCCACAATGCATTTCGCTCCTGCCCGAGCTGAAATCAGCCGGCCTGAAGCTGATTTCTCTTAAGCTCTAAACTCTGTAAACTTTAGCAACATTTGAAACATTTTCAGGTGAGAAAGTAGTCGTTTAGATCCCCAACGTGTTGAAAACCTGACAAAATACCGGCTGTTTACAATTTTGTTCCCACGAATTCGGCGCTACTAAAGCTAGCCGCAGTGAGCAACTGCTGGGTTTGAGTAAACCATCCTTTCTTTGGGTTTTTCCCTACCTGCCGGCCTCGCTTCACTCGGTGGTAATCGGGTAAACAACAGTGGAGGCCCTTTGATGTGGAAAGCTGGTGAAGTAATCCAGCTCTCCTCAGCTAAAGCTCGAGCTACTCTCGGGCTCATGTGGAATTATATATTCAACAATAGGCCTTTTATGCACTTTTAACTGAAGCACAGGCAGGTTATTTACATGTTTAATTATGTCACGGCAGAAAGTTTAAAGGGAAGTCTGTCTTTAGAACCTTTTTTCTCTTTTCCGTCCCACAGCTTCATGCTGCAGAGAAGCTGATGGAGTGCCTGATTGCGTTGGGGAACAGCAGGATTTCAAAGTCCTTTCTCATCCGTCACATCCTCGCTGAGATCAACGCTGTGGCTGATCAGCTCTGGCAAGCCTCCCAGGTAAACACTCCTCCTCCCTTCACTGCTCTCATTCCTGCAGTGCCAGCACTCCTCTCCTCTCCTCCTCGCCCTCTTTCCCTTTCAGCTCTGCTACACTTAGCCCCTCTTTTGTGGCGTCCTGATCAGCTGCTGTTTGGTTTTCTAAGAGTATTTGAACACTTCTTATGAAAAGCAGCTGGAGCTTTGAAACATGGTTCCTTTTATTTATTTCTGGGACTTTCTTCCCCACAAACACTCGTATCTGTACGAGCCTTCGGGCACAAACAGCTCGCCTCATTGATTTGTCACTTCTGAAATGCCGTAATCAATAGGGCATCCCGCCGGTTTCCTGCCTGCCACGTATTCAAAGGTCTGCTGGCAGCTTTGGCCGCTGCCTGAGTCACAGGCCACCGGGGGTCTTTGGAAATGGAAATGTTTAAAGTAGGGCTGGGCAACGATTAAAATGTTTAATCTAATTAATCACATGATTTCCCTGATTAATCACGATTAATCGCATTTGTACGCAGAATCCAAAAATGAATCCAAAAGTAGTGTATAGCTTTTAGCATTTAGCTTTATTTTAAATGTGCTGCCATATGAATGAAAGTGCCATAACATTTGTTGTGCAAACACACTTTTAACATCAGCATCTTTCTGTAGTTTTTATGTAGAAGCCTCGCTCCACTGTCTGTTTCCTTGAATGACTTGCTGCTATCAGTTGTGTGTTTTGCCTTTAAGTGATATTTTAGACTGGAACTACTACGCTGAGAAGACAATTCAACTTGGCAGTGTTTACAGATGACTTTGGTTCTGTCGACTCCGCCGTCTGGAAGAACTTTAACATGAAAATGGCCGAGTAAAAGTTCCGTACCCTTCTCCATGTTTGGTGGATCCGCCGATTACTTTCTTTTCCTGTTCCACAGCAGACAGCAGCAGACTTTTACAAAATAAAAGCCTGTGAGCAACAGACTTTTACAGAATAAAAGCCTGTGAGCAACAGACTTTTACAAAATAAAAGCCTGTGAGCAACAGACTTTTACAATAATAAAATAAATAATAAAACATGCGTTAATGCGCGATAAAATGTTTATCGGCGTTAAATAATTAACGAGTTAACTACAATTCATTTTTTTAATCGAATTAATCGCATGATTTCCCTGATTAATCACGATTAATCGCAGTTGTACGCAAAATCCAAAAATGAATCCAAAAGTAGTGTATAGCCTTTAGCATTTAGTCTTTTACAATAATAAAATAAATAATAAAACAGGGACTGAGTCCCGTATCGGACGGCCCTGTGCTGCATGTTGTTCCCCCTCTCTCTGCCCCCTGCTTCCTGTCTCTCTGAACTTTCCATTAAAGGCACAAAAGCCCCCAAAAATAATAAAAAATTAAGAAAAGAAAAAAAAATGTGTTAATGCGCGATGAAATATATTTTATTTATATTTATTTATTGGCGTTAAATAACTAACGAGATAATAACGAGTTAACTCGCCCAGCCCTAGTAAAAAACGACAAAGCAAGCGGGTGATTTTCCCTCCTTCTGAGCATCCCTCCCACCTCGTCTGAGTCGGTCATGCTCCCTTGTTGTTTTTCTCCTCTTCCACGAGGTCGTGACTAAAGGAGAATTTTATCAACACAGCTGGAACCAAATGTTCACCACAGATATGGAAACAGTCCTGGGCTGTGAACAAACGAGCGGTAATCTGTATTTCTATCCAGGTTTAGAAGAGCCGGCCCTCCATTATAGATTCAAGTCGAGCTCGTCCTTACTCAGGAGCTGCGTTACTGCTTTCAGTCCAGTTTGAAAGTAAATCTAGCTGAAAATGGTGCAAAGAAAACATGTTTTCTGGAGGGGCGTGCACAGACTCACATTCACACCGCCGTGTTTCATCATCTTTTAACAGCAACGTGTCATTAAATAGACCAACGACTGTAGTTTTTAAAGAGACATTTTCCAGGATTTCACCTGTTCAGCAGGTCAGTTCAACACTTTTGTTGTTTTTTGTTCTATATTGAGCCAAATATTTTCAGTGGGTGACATCTCTGGCCTGCAGGTTGGTCAGTTTACCATCTGGACTCGTTCACAACGAGTTTCTGCTTCTGAAATTAATAAATTCAATAATATTCTTTTGCTGCTGTTTGATTCATAGATCTTATCTGCCAGTGATCTCACATTTCCCACGACGATCAGTGAAAAAACTAGTTTAACCCTCTGTCTGCATCCTAAACTCATCTTGATGTGGGATCTTATTCCAGCCGTTACTTGAGCTCAATCAGCTGCTCCAATGTGCAAAAAAAAAAAAAAAAGAAAAGCTATATCGTTGCTATGGTTACGCATAGGGATGTCGAAAAGTCTTGACCGACCACTGAGCCTCATTAGTCGATTAAAGTCGGTCACCGAAAATTCTATAAGTGCCATTTATGATATCTGTGTCCTGTCGCGCGTCTTTCTCTGCCGCGTGGAACAAGTTATGCCCCCATTTTAGACTGGTTAGGCTCCCATCACACAATCAATGTTAGTTCGTGCCCTTGGTATTATACATTTTCCCCAATCATTGACCACTAGTTCTAGGCGTACTTGTGGAGGAATAATAAGGGTTTTGGGTAGAAAAATAATTGCTGAGCCCTTCCAGTCACGGTACTTTTTAAACACGAATCAAACGCGGCACCGAACTCGGGCTGTTAAAAGCCCCCCGTTACAGTCACAAACAGGGAACGGTGCATTTGGCGGTGTTACAGGAAAGTAGGTTAACCAATGACTTTGTTAAAAAAAAAACTTACCGAATGCCAACAGCCTCTGTGGCGTAGCCTATGCTGCACAAAATCCTTTGCAATAAGTTCCTGTCGTCATGCCATTTAAGTACAGATGAATATATCACAACAAGTAGGCTAAGTTAGTCTTGTGTCTTTTGCCATTACAGTGTTACAATTATCATTATGTCGTAGTCCACACGCAGCCACTAACAAGCTGGGACTTTGTGTGAAACATCACGGAGTATAACATCTGTATAGTCATTGGTTTGTCCATGCAGGGATCCAGTAATGCAGAGCTGCCTCAACATCAGCAACACTGAACACTTTTGGTTGGAATTCGTCTTTCTTGTCACGAGTTGAAACCAGTTTAATATAGTTTTGCAATGATTTGCAAATGATTGCTTTTTGTCTTCACTTTTCCCAGCTGTTTTTGGGGGGGGGGGGGGGTCATAGGCCCCCTCAGTGGGACGGCCTGACATTTCAAAGCAGAGAGCCGTGAACAACGGTGAGCTGGCTTTCTTCTGCTCCAACCCAGTTTTTCTTTTGAAGACTGACTTATTAGCTTTGTGCCTGCAGCTCTCTGGTCTCAGGGGAGCCGCGGCATCCCGCCCATTATTTAAAAAATTGTGGAGGAGACACTTTAACGAGATTATTCTGTTATCCAGAGGGAATTATAACGGTGCCACTGTCGAAACTTTCAATCCGTAAATCACCAACCAACCTGGTTGTTACAGCGTTCAGAGCTCATCTGCAGTTTAAAGGAGAATTGCAAAGTCAAACACTAATATTCACCTCATTTAAGAGGGTATAATTACAAAGAAAGAGCTGTAAAAATGCTCTGTAATATTGGGTTTGGGTTAGGACTGGTGGTTGTACCTCACCTCAGCTGGAGCCGGTGTTTTAAATGCAGAATCTGAAGGACGCCAGGCGCTGAAGTCATGAGTGCGTGATCTGAGCGGGTGGCTGAGGTCGGCGTTCCTGTCTGACGCGCTTCCTCCTCGGATCAGCTCAGCATACAGATGAGCGGCGCCTGCTGCGTCCTCCTGTTGGAGGTCACGGCGCTCTGTGACATCTACCAGACCTTCATCTCGACTGTTTTAATGCTCTTTATGTGGGCGTCTCCCAGTCTTCTCTCAGCCGCCTTCAGCTGGTGCAGAACGCTGCTGCCCGTCTTTAACCAACACCAACAGACGTATGCACATCACTCCTGTTCTTAACTCCCTCCATCGGCTTCCTGTCCTTTAGAGAACTGATTTTAAACTTTTAATGTTGGTTTTTAAAGCTCTTAACGGCCTCGCCCCGTCGTATTTATCTGAGCTTTTAACAGTCCTGGTAGAGCTCTGAGGTCAGCAGATCAGTTTCTGCTGGAAGTGCCCAGGTCAGAATACAAACCCTGGGGTGAGCGAGCCTTTTCCCAAAGCTGCCCCCAGGCTCTGGAATAAGCCCCCCCCTCAATAAGCTCTCCCGTCAAAATTAAAAATGAGGCGAAAGGAAACGCAGAAATTCAGCACAGATAACTGTCAATGCAAGGAAGCTGCATTGTCCATGGTCCTAAACTACAAATTATCAATGCAACATATCATCAATCAGCATTGAAACATGTGCTATTGTAAATATTTTGACTTACAAATTAGTGAGATACATGTGCCTGTCGGGGCGAACAGATTAATCCTCATTGGCACTGAGCAGAGGACCACTCGCACCTCCTGTTCAACAGAGAGCCGCGACCTCCTGTTGTTCTTCATGTTTAACCAGAGCAGAGAACGCCAACTCACACAGGCAGGTAGTGGGGAAAGGAAGACGCTGCTCAATCGAGTGGTGGGAGATGCTTGGGTAGTATGATGCAGAAGCATTAGCTAACTAGCAGTTCAGTTAGCATTAGCTAACTTCTCTCGGTCCAACTGAAGCCTTAAGACGGTAACTTTCATGATACTGTTGACAGTTTTTTCCTCTTTTCTGTCGGTGGTGGGTTGTCTGCAGTCTGCACTGGTGGTTGGTGGTTTGCTCTGCACCAGAAAGCGCTCCATTTCCCCTCTTTCTCTGTTTTAATGTTGTCCTTCAGCCTTTGATGTGTCACGATCTCATAATTCCCACCTGCGCTGCGCAACTGCTTTAACGGCGAAATATGGGGTTCTCTAAAGATTATTTTTTTTAAATAATTGTTTTTAGGTATAGAGTTTGACTCTGTATTATGAAATGAGTGCATACAAAGTACTGATATAGTAAATAAAAAAATAATTGTGTAGTTGTATATTGCTATAATAACGTATGGTTGTCACAAAAGCCCACACAGTTTGGGAACCACTGGCCTACAGCAATGGAGCTGTAGCACTCCATCATCCATCTTTTATCTGGCGCACGTCGACCTCTCTCCTCTGGCTGTTATTCACGTTTAAATCCCTGCGGTCGTGTCCCGCCTGCCTCCCTGAGCTGCTGCTGCTCTCTGAGGTGGAAAAGTGACGAGACGGGCCTCTTCTCTTGGCACCCTGTGACTTTTATTCTTTTTTTCATAGTTTAGCAGCTGTTTTTACTCATGTTTACGTCTCTTCAAACATTTCTTCTGCAGCGCTCTGCTTCACGCTGGTAGTTTTTAAAGTGCTTTTTGCTTTTTTGATTTAAGTTTAGGTGATGGAGGACACGCAGCTGTCCAGCCTGACTACGTGTGGTCTGTTTGAGTTAAAGTGGGAGTGGGATGGAGTCATGATGAGCCTCTTAAACACCTTCATGCCCGGTGATGTTAGAGCCACGGGGCAGTTGCTGTTCAGGCTGGAGAGCTCGTTATTCTTCGGTCCTGGAACAAGTCCACAGTCTAAGGCTGTGTTCGAAACCGCATACTACATACCTCCATACTCCATACTACATACTACATACTACATACTACATACTTCCATACTTCCATACTACATACTACATACTTTCATACTACATACTTCCATACTGCATACTACATACCTCCATACTACATACTACATACTTCCATACTTCCATACTACATACCTCCATACTACATACTACATACTTCCATACTTCCATACTACATACCTCCATACTACATACTACATACTTCCATACTTCCATACTACATACCTCCATACTACATACTACATACTTCCATACTACATACCTCCATACTACATACTACATACTTCCATACTTCCATACTACATACCTCCATACTACATACTTCCATACTTCCATACTACATACCTCCATACCTCCATACTACATACTACATACTTCCATACTACATACCTCCATACTACATACTTCCATACTTCCATACTACATACCTCCATACTACATACTACATACTTCCATACTGCATACTACATACCTCCATACTACATACTACATACTTCCATACTGCATACTACATACCTCCATACTACATACTACATACTTCCATACTTCCATACTACATACTACATACCTCCATACTACATACTACATACTTCCATACTACATACTACATACTTACATACTACATACTTCCATACTACATACTTCCATACTGCATACTACATACCTCCATACTTCCATACTACATACTTCCATACTTCCATACTACATACTACATACCTCCATACTACATACTACATACTTCCATACTACATACTACATACTTCCATACTGCATACTACATACCTCCATACTACATACTACATACTTCCATACTACATACTTCCATACTGCATACTACATACCTCCATACTTCCATACTACATACTTCCATACTGCATACTACATACCTCCATACTACATACTACATGCTTTTGTTTTGAAAACAGGAAGTGAACCTACCCTCGTTGTAGCTAGCTTGAAACTGCCGTTTTGACAGGAAATGACGATCGGCGACGTTACGTTGCATCTTGGGTAGTTTGAGTATGAGTAGTAACCTCATGATGCATACCCAACATTTCGGAGAATCTAGTATGCATCCGGGAACTTCTCGCTTACTCAAACTCGCATACTAACTCAGAAAGTTAGTAGGAGTAGTGGGAGTAGTTGGAGAAGTAGGCAGTTTCAAACACAGCCTAAGTCTGAGTTCCACACCAATCAGAGCCATTATTAAGCTGACGTGTCTTCATTTTGTTTGACAAAAAAGTTAAAATTAATCAAATCTGCACATCTTATGTCTGTTTTTCTTGATTTTTAGTTCAGGCAAACAGGTTTTTTTTATCTTATTACAGAATATATATGATTGTTTTATCGTCTGTTTCTGAAGATATTCAACATTTCTAACGTCTTACTCAGACTTTACTGGCTTCATTTGGAGTTAGATCCCCTGAAACCTGTGTTGGATTCTCATTATAATGTTGTAATGAGATTCATAGCCACTCGGCATCTGAGGTGATTGCCCTTAATGGCGTTTACTTTGGCTCCAGGATATTTCTGTACATTTGGCTTTGGGGTGCTGAATGAGTCCTCAGACTTTCAGGGCTCAGAGTTGGAGGCAAAGCCAGAGGAAATGAGCTCCTTCCTCTAAAGGCCAGCGCCAGTTTAATTTACTCTTGGTGGCTCTGGAGCCCTGCAGGCCTCCTGTGCATCACATTTCATCTGTTATTATCAGGAGGGGACAGAGACGGGTCGCCTGGTGCAATGGCTCAGATGAGGAGCCACAAAGCTGATTCATTCTTTGTGCTTTATGTATTTTTTAGACTTAACAGTCATGACAGTAGCTCCAAAAGTAAGTTTTAAGTTGTGTGTCGCAGTTATTTGATCCTAAAGACCAATTACCTTCACACGTGGCTCTAGTTTCTCATTCATTTGCTGTGTTTGAAACCGCATACTTCTCCTACAACTCATACTAACTTTCAGAGTTAGTATGCGAGTTTGAGTAAGCGAGAAGTTCCCGGATGCATACTAGATTCTCTGAAATGTTGGGTATGCATCATGAGGTTACTACTCATACTCAAACTACCCAAGATGCAACGTAATGCGACGTCGCCGATCGTCATTTCCTGTCAAAACGGCAGTTTCAAGCTAGCTACAACGAGGGTAGGTTCACTTCCTGTTTTCAAAACAAAAGCACCAATTGTATGGTAATGGCTTTCCCTATGATAAAAGGCAACGGGTATTTTATTTTGTGAAAATAACAGGAAGTGCGTTGCTCACTGCGGCTAGCTTTAGTAGCGCCGAATTCGTGGGAACAAAATTGTAAACAGCCGGTATTTTGTCAGGTTTTCAACACGTTGGGGATCTAAACGACTACTTTCTCACCTGAAAATGTTTCAAATGTTGCTAAAGTTTACAGAGTTTAGAGCTTAAAGGGACACTATGAAATTTCTTCCCCCATCTAGTGGTGCAATTTTATTTTGCAAAGTCGAATGAATTTGCTCTCTAGCGCCTCGTGTTTTCAAATGTGCGTTGCAACTTCTTGAACTACGGCAGGTGGAATGTGTCAAGATTCAAGAAGCTATAGCGTCAGACTCAAGGTCCATACAAACAAAAATAAATCAAGACACACAGTACAAAGGATTATATAACACACATACAATAACACTATAAATACAGATGACAGATAACATGTCAGATAACATAAGTTGACATAGCCTTTGGTGTGCAAGCAATGCAATTAGTCATATTCCGGGAGTTACCGGAAGTGACGTCGACGTAGCGTTAGCAGCGGTAGCGTTAGCAGCAGTGTATAGTTGCTATCTGGAAAGTGTTCTTTTAAATAAACTCCCGGTAACTTACAAACTTTCTAATGCCTCGTTTAGTGAGTTAAGAGCCTATGTGTACTACGGCAGAAGTTTGGTAACAATCAATGCATTATTAGTGGGATAATTTACCAGATAAAATCTATTTAGCATTAGCGGCTATAATAAGCTATTCGGCGGAAATGACGTCATTTCTGCTTGTAGGCCTGTGGGGAAATCGCGATTCGAAGTGCTTTATGTCCCTCTCAGCACTTCGTCGTTTTTCATAGAGCGGAAGGACATGGCGGCCTCCATAGAGCTTACCCGCTCTATGTAGATACAGACAAGTTATTCTTCACTCAGGAGGAAAAGTGAGATTGTTGACAGAGATAATTTTACACCAATGAGGACTAATTTATGAATGAATATGTTGATTTGAGCTAATAAATGACTTAATTTATTACATAGTGTCCCTTTAAGGGAAATCAGCTTCAGGCCGGTTGGTCTAATATGATAGAATAACTTGGATTAACGTCTTTTTGTGCATCGTATAAATGATTCCTGGTGGCCCAGCACAGGAAGGAGCGCTTCATGTAAAATGACCCACAGCAGGAATTGATTTTTCCTTCTGCAGAACAGCCTCGAGCAGTGTGTTACTTTTTCCCCCGAAGCATCTCTTTCGAGGCGGTCTGCTGACAATCCACAGATTCAACTGACAGAAAATCAATCCAATCTCATCCAAGTCTGTGCTTTCTGACCTCATATCTTGACATCTCGGCTAACGGGGAAGGAGGACGCATAGCTTTGTCTTCCTCACACACACACACACAAATATTAAATTTATTGTCTGGTTCTTCAAAGTTTGTCTCACGATGAGCAGCCTAAAAGTTTCATAGATTCATGCTTTTTCAGTTAAATGGTCTCAGGTGGCTGCAGGAGCTCCAGACAGGAGGTCAGCTCGGTCCCGTGTGCTGATTGGAGACGGCTGATTTGACAGCCCAGCTCCCTCAGAGACAGGAAACCACAATATTTATGATGCTCATCCACCTGGAAAGAGTCGAAACGCAGCAGCAGAAAAACAAGCTCTAACTTTGACCTGACAACTCAACGTCCTTTCATTCTTTCCTTCTTTCGCCTGGAGGAAGATTCAAGGATAATTAAACTTTTCCATCCTGAGTTGTGTAGCTCTTGAGGTCAGAACCAGCAGGTCCAGCGGGAATCCCAGACATCCCTCTCCTCAGCAACACTCCCCAGCTCCTCCTGCAGGATCCTGAGGTGTTCCAAGGTCAGATGGGATGTATAATCCCTCCAGAGAGTTCTGGTTCTGACCCGGGAACTCATCCCAGGAGGCATCCTGATCAGAGGAACCACCTCAGCTGACTCCTTTCTATGTGGAGGAGCAGCGGCTCTAACCCGAGCTCCCTCCGGATGTTGGAGAGGAGAGCTAAAGAGCTCTGCTGGGTTTATATTCTCTGAACATATCACAGATGTATTTTGGGCCTAAACTGTTCTGGGATTTGTAAACCATCAGCAGGCTTTTAAAATCTATTCTGTGACTGACTGGAAGCCAGAGTAAAGATTTTAAAGCTGCTGTGATGTGTTCAGATCTCTTAGTCCGGGTTAAAACTCCAGCAGCAGCGTTCTGGATGAGCTGCAGATGTTTAATGCTCTTTGTGGGAAGTCCAGTTAAAAGAGCGTTACAGTGATGGAGTCTGCTGGAGATGAATGCATGGATGAGTTTCTCCTGGTCTGTTTGGGAGAGGAAACCTTTAATTCTGTTGATGTTTCTGAGGTGGTAAAAAGCTGCCTTGGTGACAGCTTTGATGTGGCTGCTGAAAGTCAGATCTGAGTCTATCAACACTCCGAGGTTACCAACTTGGTCAGTGATTGTAAGGTCCCGAGTCTCAAGATATTTACCAACGCTGACCCTCTTCTCTTTGCTCCCAAACAGAATGATCTCAGTTTGGTCTTCATTTAATTGTAGAAAATTCTCTCTCATCCAGGTGTTTACTTCCTCCAGACACTGACACAGTACGTCTGCTGGGCTGCAGTCGCCATGGTGACAGAGACACATAAAGTTGTGTATCCTCTGCATAACTGTGATAATTGATGTTAAAGTTCTGCAATATCTGACCCAAAGGGAGCATATACAAGTTAAACAGAAGTGGGCCAAGAATTGACCCCTGGGGGACTCCACAAGTCATGGCCACTCGCTCAGATTCATAGCTGCCAATTGTAACAAAATAACTCCGGCCTTCTAAGTAGGACCTGAACCAGTTAAGGACCGCTCCAGAAAGTCCAACCCAGTTTTCCAGCCTGTGCAACAGGATTCTGTGATCTACAGTATCAAACGCAGCGCTGAGTTGATTGTATGAATGATTATATGTTCCGTCTGCTCTCCACAGGGCCAAAGCATGCTAATTAATTTAGCCGTCACTGTTTGGAAGCTCTGGTGGCGTCTTCAAAGGATGTTAAATGAGTAAGTAAAGAAAAAGCAGCTCCCTGGAAATGTCAATAAAATATGACAGACAGGCGCCGGGGTGATGGCGAGCCCCAGATTTCACAGCAGCTCATCCACCAGCTGCTCGCCGACGAGGAAAAGATGTTTTAGAAGGATAAAAAAAAAACGTGTGACATTCCCCTGGAGCTTCCATGGATGGAGCACAAAGAGGCTGCATAAAAGTGGGGTGTCAGGTAATTCCTGATGTGAGGCGGGCTGCAGAGCCACCGCTTCCCCCAGCTGAAGGCGGGAGGCATCACACTGCTTTCCATTTCCATGGCGACTAACAGGAACACAGCAGGACGCGAGAGTCTCTGAAGAGACTCATTTATTCTTTAAATAACAACTTCCATCTCTGGTGGGAAGCAGCCACGATGGGGCTGGTGCTCCATCAACTCATTTATCTTGTCACATTCGCCCACATTAGCATAATAGGTGGATAACCCTCAATGACACGGACTTTATTGGTAAACTTCTCGGAAATTCACTTTCAACTCACTTTGGCATTTTAGTGAGGACACCCAGATAACAGATGGAGATGAGCATCCAAATGGCATTTATTTCAGGCTGCTGACACTAATTCAACAGGAACAGCTTGTTTTTATTTTTAATGGGAAGCTGGAGTAAAAAAGATTATATTTGCATTTCATTTTTAAGCACTGGAATGAACTGACCAACAGCTGTTGTGGTTTAAAAGAACTTTGGACGACTTAATAATTGCAGAGATTCACTGAAACATGTTCCAACATGAGTATAAACCCAGAATCTGAGTCAGAACCAGAGTTAGTTCAGTTCTGAGCAGCTTTAAAGTGAATATCTGCAGATGTTTCCATGGTAACAACTGCAGAGATTCACTGAAACATGTTCCAACATGAACATAAACCCAGAATCTGAGGCAGAACCAGAGTTAGTTCAGTTCTGAGCAGCTTTAAAGTGAATATCTGCAGATGTTTCCATGGTAACAGCTGCACAGATTCACTGAAACATGTTCCAACATGAACATAAACCCAGAATCTGAGGCAGAACCAGAGTTAGTTCAGTTCTGAGCAGCTTTAAAGTGAATATCTGCAGATGTTTCCATGGTAACAGCTGCAGAGATTCACTGAAACATGTTCCAACATGAACATAAACCCAGAATCTGAGGCAGAACCAGAGTTAGTTCAGTTCTGAGCAGCTTTAGAGTGAATATCTGCAGATGTTTCCATGGTAACAGCTGCAGCTGATTCACTGAAACATGTTCCAACATGAACATAAACCCAGAATCTGAGTCAGAAGCAGAGTTAGTTCAGTTCTGAGCAGCTTTAAAGGGAATATCTGCAGATGTTTCCATGGTAACAGCTGCAGAGATTCACTGAAACATGTTCCAACATGAACATAAACCCAGAATCTGAGGCAGAACCAGAGTTAGTTCAGTTCTGAGCAGCTTTAAAGTGAATATCTGCTCTGAGCTCCTTTCTCCTCCAGCACAGCCTGAACCCTCTCAGACGAGCTTTCTGTCCTTTCTTTAAGGAGTCTTCAGGAATAGTTCTCCAGGCTTCTTGAAGGACATCCCAAAGTACAATTTTTGGCTGCTCTACCCACCTCTGGTCATATTTTAGGTAAATATTCTGATCAAATTGAGGGATTTTCCAGGTTTCGGGTGAAAACTTTAGATGGAAACACAGAACAGTGGAGGTTCTGAGTCATGTGGGCTTTCTCTTCCCTCTGTGGTGCGTTGGTCCTTGATGGGTAAATTACTGCCCTTCACTCTGAGCTGTGCACAGCATCATTATGAGCTCTTTGTCAGCTCGGCCTTCACTCACACTGTTTTCCCTGCTTCAGTCTTTATTTGTAACTTTTGCCACCGATGCCCATCATCAGCCTTTTTCTTTCTCTTTTCTTTTCCTTTTTTACCACGATGAGATGGCATTGTTATTCTTTTGTGTCTCTTCACTGTTCATTAACTAGTGTACTTCCAAATAAAGCAACAAACCTCAACAAAGAGTATCGACCTAAACTGTGAGGCAACAAAAGCCTGAAAATGGCAGCATTGATCGGCTTTAAAGCAACATACAAAACTAAAAACGGCACATGTTTGTGCACGTGTCTGTGCACGTGTCTGAGGAAGGCTGTGAGGATTAATGCCCAAATATTCCAGATAAAGAGAAAAAGTTCTGTTTAAAACCAACATATTCAGTAAAAATGTCATAATTATTATTTTTTACTGTTTGAACGGAATAATTTTGGACTTAAAGTTCACTCCTCTTATCTGGACTGAAGTTCTGGACGGATGGATGTAAACATGCAATCTGTCCCACTGTTTCACATGTTTGTCAGTTAAACCAGATCATAGGTGGGTTACCAACAGTTAGATCCACTCATGCTTGTTTTTCTTTCTGTAAAACATTAGTTTGGACCACCTGATTGTGCTCCTAAGCGTTCAGGACTGACCCCCCGTTAACCAGGCGTTGCTGCCCGCTGAAGTTTAGGCTTTTAGAGAAGTCAAACCCGGCACTTAGAGCGGCGCCGTTAGCTTAAAGCATGGCGGATTGGAGCGTTTTTTTTAAGGGTTAAAGGGTTGATGTTGTCTCATGCTTTCAGCTCTCTGACAGTTTCAGCCTGAAGGAATACCTGACAGCCATCTGCTGCTTGTTTGTCCTCTTTTTTTCTTTAAATCTCGGGCACACACATGGTAACATATAGGGCAGGCATTAACACACACACACGGTAACATTTAGGCATTAACACACACACACACACACACGTTAACATTTAGGCATTAACACACACACACACACACAGCAACATTTAGGCATTAACACACACACACACACACACACGTTAACATTTAGGCATTAACACACACACACACACACAGCAACATTTAGGCATTAACACACACACACACACACACACAGCAACATTTAGGCATTAACACACACACACACACACACACAGCAACATTTAGGCATTAACACACACACACACACACACACACACACACACACACACACACACAGCAACATTTAGGCATTAACACACACACACACACACACACGTTAACATTTAGGCATTAACACACACACACACACACACACACAGTAATATTTAGGCATTAACACACACACAGCAACATTTAGGCATTAACACACACACACAGCAACATTTAGGCATTAACACACACACACACACACACACAGCAACATTTAGGCATTAACACACACACACACACACACACACACATGGTAACATTTAGGCATTAACACACGCACACACACACACACAGCAACATTTAGGCATTAACACACACACACACACACACACACAGCAACATTTAGGCATTAACACACACACACACACACACACACACACACAGCAACATTTAGGCATTAACACACACACACACATGGTAACATTTAGGCATTAACACACGCACACACACACACAGCAACATTTAGGCATTAACACACACACACACACATTTAGGCATTAACACACACACACACACACGTTAACATTTAGGCATTAACACACACACACACACACACACATGGTAACATATAGGCATTAACACACACACACACAGCAACATTTAGGCATTAACACACACACACACACACACACACACACACACACACACAGCAACATTTAGGCATTAACACACACACACACACACACACACACACACACACAGACACACAGCAACATTTAGGCATTAACACACACACACACACATTTGCAAATGCACGCTGAGATTTGTGCTTTTTTCATATAAATAATCAACATTTGGTTTGTGGTGTCTGGTCTTAAAGGGTGGAACTGGGACATCATTTCGGTCAACAATAAACAGATAAATGCCAATTTTTTTTAACTATTTCTGCATTAATCCTCTCAGCAGCTTTACTGAACTTGTAGCTTCCTCTCAATTCGTGACTTTTTTGTCTTGTTTGGAACAAATTCTGAATATTTGAATGTAAACATCGTGTCACATATGATCCATTGATTTAAAAAGCTGTGCATTAGCTTGTAAAACGACCCTAAAGCCCAATTAAACAGCTTATAAACGACCTCTAAAAGCTTTAGATGGAGAATCCAATATGTGGAATTCTAAATTCAAGCATCTTAAACCTGGAACCGTCGACTCTGAACTCATTTATCAAAGCTACCGATTTGAGTTTTGGTTAAAACGGCTCAACAGTTTGAGTTTTGGTTAAAACGGCTCAACAGTTTGAGTTTTGGTTAAACGGCTCAACAGTTTGAGTTTTGGTTAAACGGCTCAACAGTTGTTCTCTTTGCAGGTGCAGGTGAGCTCTGGGCTGGACAGGTTCCCTGTTGACCAGTACCAGAACTCGTGCCACCTGTTCTTTATCGTGGAGAAGCTGCTGCAGCAGTCGGAGGTGGCGAGGTGGAGGCTGGAGGCGGGGTCGGAGCTGATGGGCCTCCTGAGTCATTTGGAGCAACGCGTCTTTCTTCTGTCGGAGGAGTTTCCCTTGTTTTCCATCTACATGTGGAGGATTGGAAGCCTCCTCACTGCTTCAGACGGATGAAACGGGTGTTCCAGTAGAAACTGGTGGGTGATCGGAACATGTAGCTGAAAGATAAACGTGGCTAACAAGCCCATAGAGTCCCATTGTTGGCCAAAAAGCTAATAAAAGCACATCAGTGGTCCAAACTGTTGTACTGGCTGACATGTTCCATAAATGTGTTGTGGATTTTTTTTTATCAAAGTGGGTAAGAAGACTACTCAAATAATAATAATAGAAAATCCAGATTTTGTCTTTCTTTAAGTTTTTATTCAAAGGCACATAGCGTTTGAAGTGTCTTGTCTGAGTGCTCAGACCAAAAGCATCGAACAGAATCAACACATTCATTTTTATACTCCAAACGGGGGTTATCTTCAAAGAACAAATGGCCCCCTTGCTCTGTTCGGGATCTGAGATAACAGTTTACCAGGTGCCCCTTTATAACTTCCTTGAGCTAAAACTCCGCACGATATGTCAACCATAAAACCTCCTCCTGATGAATTAAAAACTTGCCTTCCTTAATGACCAACAACAGAATCACAGAATGAGTTGGGGTCATCGGGAAGTCAACAGACTTTAAAACCATCTAGGCAGTTTTGCAATTTTCCACCTCAAATGCAACACACACAACATCCTGCTGCCAAAAACACACGTAAAAGAGGCAAATATGGACTCATCCGCAGCTGAAAGTAGTCTCTACGCTGTTTATGTTATAACACACACATCCCTCCGAACGTAAATGTGTACATCCTAAGCAGAGATCTCCAGATCTCCCCCTCCACAGCCACCTCCTCCAGCTCTTTCAGGGGACATCAATCAATCAATCAAACTTTATTTATATAGCCCTTTACAATAGCCAACTGATACTCAAAGTGCTTTACAACAGGATAAGAACAACAATACATAAAACACGATTCAGAAATGGTAAAAGTGCTGCAGGGCATTAAAAGCCTTCCACAAGTGCAATAAAATGAATTGAATAAAAATGTGTATAAAATTAAGATAATTAAAAAAGAGCGGATAGAATGGATGCATAGTGGCCCTAATCAGAGTTCGAACGCCAGTCTAAAAAGGTGAGTCTTAAGCTTCGATTTAAAAAGGCCAAGTCCGACTGACTCCGCCTCCTCTCCTCTGACTCCGCCTCCTCTCCTCTGACCCCGCCTCCTCTCCAACACACTGGAGTAAACTCTCCTCTGGGAGGCTGACTGAGAACACACGAGCGTAGCCGAATGATTTAAATGCACACACAGGAAGTGTGATGTTAAAACATCCCAACTGGATAAATGTTTCCTTCATATTTCTTTCATAAGTGTGGATGAAACGTCGCCTTACTCTGAGGAAACGCTGAGGACTATTTCAGCGGATATCCAGCTTGC
This sequence comes from Odontesthes bonariensis, assembly GCF_027942865.1. Classification (NCBI taxonomy): domain Eukaryota; kingdom Metazoa; phylum Chordata; class Actinopteri; order Atheriniformes; family Atherinopsidae; genus Odontesthes; species Odontesthes bonariensis. The sequence goes on along the minus strand of NC_134529.1, from coordinate 2,683,577 downwards.
TGCTGTGAGAACATAATCATTTCTCTGATTGAGATTTTCTCTGGCAGTTCAGAGTGAAAACTGTTGATGGGACAGAAATAGGATCCCTGTCCATAGAGGGGAGTGCTTCCTGATTTATATGAGATTTGGTAATGGCAGCGCTCTGTGTGGGTGGCATCTGTTTCTTAACGACAGGGGCTGTCATCTCCAGAAACTGAGTGGCACCATCAGCATCGAGGCTCCCTCTCCTCCGCCGTTCATCCGCCGCACACAGCAGTGATTTGGGTGGGAACGCAGCTAAATAAGTTTGCTTGTACATCTTGAATCACCAGAGGCTAATGTCTCCCAGCTGCCCCGATCGCAATCACTCCTATTGTGTCTGCTTTGGGCTTCTGCCCTCCCTGTCTGTGATCTCCTCATCTTTCATATCCTGTTGAGAGCAAAGCAGGGATGGAGGGGGGCGAGCTTTAAAGAATGAAGACGGACCGCTCGTACGTGCCCGGATGGTTAATGCGGCTCAGCGGAGAGGGAATCTGTCTCGTGATGCGTGGGATTGACAGCCGCAGGCGTGGCGGGTTACGTCATCAGCGGAGATTACCAGCGAGGGAACCGGCGTACATGCATCAGCTCTGTCATCAGTGGAGGAGATGCAGGCTTGGATAATGGATAAATCTGGGGCCTCGTGAGAACTGACCCACTGCTGAGTTTATAAAGAGGCGAGCGCACATAAAGGATGTTCTTATTCTTATTTGCATCGTCGTACAGGGCCTCGTTTTTAGAGTGTGCTTACAATTTTAGTTCTATATTAAATAGGGCTGGTCAACGATTACAATTTTATTCTATATTAAAGCAACAGATGTCTTATAGGGTATATGGTTGGGGTCAAATGCACACATCTATCTATCTATTCATCTATCTATATCTATGCATCCATGCATCCATCCATCCATCCATTTATCCATCCATCCATCCATTTATCTATCTATCCATCCATCCATCCATCCATTTATCTATCTATCCATCCATCCATCCATCCATCCATCCATTTATCCATCCATCCATCCATCCATCCATTTATCTATCTATCCATCCATCCATCCATCCATTTATCCATCCATCCATCCACCCATCCATCATCCATCCATCCATCCATCCATCCATCCATTTATCCATCCATCCATCCATTTATCCATCCATCCATCCATCCATTTATCTATCCATCCATCCATCCATCCATCCATCCATTTATCTATCCATCCATCCATCCATCCATCCATCCATCCATCCATCCATTTATCCATCCATCCATCCATCCATTTATCTATCCATCCATCCATCCATTTATCTATCCATCCATCCATCCATTTATCTATCCATCCATCCATCCATTTATCCATCCATCCATCCATCCATTTATCTATCCATCCATCCATCCATCCATCCATCCATCCATTTATCTATCCATCCATCCATCCATCCATCCATCCATCCATCCATTTATCTATCCATCCATCCATCCATCCATCCATCCATCCATCCATTTATCTATCCATCCATCCATCCATTTATCCATCCATCCATCCATCCATTTATCCATCCATCCATCCATTTATCCATCCATCCATCCATCCA